>NW_025423354.1:900103-1269200 GCF_020497125.1 Mauremys mutica | reverse complement strand
CTTGACAAGGTCCCTCACCAAAGTCACTTAAGCAAAGTAAGCTGTCATGGGATAAGAGGGAAGATCCTCTCATGGATCAGTAACTAGTTAAAAGATAGGAAACAAAAGGTAGGAATAAATGGTCAGTTTTCACAGCAGAGAGGGGTAAATAGCAGGGTCCCCCAAGGATCTGTAGTGGGACGAGCACTGTTCGGCGTATTCATAAATGATCTGGAAAAAGGGATTAACAGTGAGGTGGTAACATTTGCAGATGATACAAAATTACTCAAGATAGTTAAGTTCAAAGCTGACTGTGAAGAGTTACAAAGGGATCTTTCTTACAAAATTGGGTGATTGGCAACAAAATGGCTGATGAAATTCAGTGTTGGTAAGTGCAAACTAATGGCTATTGGAAAAATATAACCCCAACTATACATACAAATTATGGGGTTTTAAAGTAGCTGTTACCACTCAAGAAAGATCTTGAGTCATTTGTGGATAGTCCTTTGAAAACATCTGCTCAGTGTGCAGTGCAGTCAAAAAATCTAACAATGTTAGTAACAATTAGGAAAGGGAAAGATAATAAAACAGAAAACACCATAATGCTACTACAGGTCTGTCACATTTTACGCGCATTTAACATGCGCAATTTCAGCTTTACGTGGTTGGCAAAAACAAAAACAAAAAAGAGAAAAACAACAATTGAAATACTGTTTCTGTAGTGTGGACGATTCTGCCTGCCATTCAACTCAATGTAATTTTGACTATACGCGGTTTTCGCTCTACGCGCTAACCGTGGAACGGAACCCCCGCGTAAGATGAGACAGACCTGTATCTAAATCCACGGTACACCCACACCTTGAATCCTGTGTGGTTGCCCCATTTCAAAGATGTATTAAACTGGAAAAGGGCAGAGGAGGGCAACAAGAATTATTAGAGGTGTCGAAGAAAACTCAGTTCTCGCTTATGTTTAGGTGCAGCAAAAACAAATACTTTATTATAATACTCTAGTGAACACAAGAGGGAGAGAGTGTCAGGAACTGGGTTGCCCCTTGTCCTGAACAGATCTCTCTCCATTAGTAAAACAATCATAACAATCTTTATACCTTCTTAACAGACAGTGGCTAGCAAACTTGCAGACAGTAAAAGTAAACATTTGCATTTGTTTATACATAAGCCTATTCATTATCTTATTTGTCTGCAATACCAGAACAGAAAACAAGACTGCAATTCACAAGGTCGTAACGACTTTTCACACAATTCACTCTGCACCAGATACAGGGTAACAGCTTAACCTCTGCTAATTAGCTAACATACATTAAGATCCCTTCAAACCTTTATTAATTAATTCTTGGCCTCCACAGAGGTATGAACAACTTGCATACAAGGAGATTAAAACACCTGTTCGTTTTAGAAGAGAGATGACTAAGGGGGGTATATGATAGAGGTCTATCAATCATGAATGGTGTGGAGAAAGCGAATAGGTATTTACCCCTTCACACAACACAAGAACTAGGAGTCACCCAATGAAATTACTAGTCAGCAGATTTAAAACAAACATAAGTATTTCTTCACACAACACACAGTCAACCTGTGGAACTCATTGCCAGGGGATGTTGTGAAGGCCAAAAGTATAACTAGGTTAAAAAAAGAATTAGGTAAATTTGAGGATTGGTCCAGCAATGGCTATTAGCCAATGTGATTAGGGACACAATCACATGCTCTGGGTGTCCCAAAACCTCCCACTGCCAGATGCTGGGACTGAATGACGGGATGGATCACTCAAAGTTGCCCTGTTCTGTTAATTTCCACTGAAGCATCTAGTACTGGCCACTGTTAGAGACAAGATACTGGGCTGGATGGACCCAGTATGGCCGTTCTTATATTCACGCCAAGGAAACCACAACTCCAGCTGGCAGTCTGAGCAAGTGAGCCAAGGATCTGAATAGGCACTGTACAACCCTCTCCACCCTAGCAGTGACCCTTCCAAATCAGGGCCTGCTGGTACAGCAATCTGGGGATTGAACTGTGAATACATTATGGCTGGAATGGTCAGTGTGGCTCAGCACCCACAACTGGACCCAGTTTTTCAAAGGAGCTCAGCACACAGGGTGTAGGGCTCTCCTGAAAAATTTGGCTTTGCATGGATCAAGGAATTCATTTTCCTAGGCGGTCAATCCAGCACCCTCCACCAGCATTAAACTGCAAACATGCAAGTCAGTCTTGTGCTTCACGCCAGCAGGAACGGCTCATGTGCGGCTCCTAGGACACGTTCTCCTCTGGCGCAGAGGGACTGACGCATTCAGAAATGGGCAGAAGTGGATGCAACTAGACAGTTTTCACCTGTATCAAAAGCCTGACAGTCCCCCTTGTGGGCAGGGCCGGCTCCAGGGGTTTTGCCGCCCCAAGCAGACAAAAAAAAAAAGCCATGATCGCAATCGCGATCTGCGGCAATTCAGCGGGAGGTCCTTCGCTCCAACCGGGAGTGAGGGACCCTCCGCCGAATTGCCGCCAAATAGCTGGACGTGTCGCCCCTCTCCAGAGTGGCCGCCCCAAGCACCTGCTTGCTAAGCTGGTGCCTGGAGCCGGCCCAGCTTGCGGGACACACATCAGACACCGGTGACACAGGATAGCAGGGCTGAACTGACAGGCAACAAGACCCATGTTTCTGAGCCTCTGCAGTGAACAGTGTATTTAGTGACAGCAATGAAGGGCTCACTATCGGGGCTTAAGTTCTCAGCGGTCTGGGGCATTGGCTGCCTCACCCCTTTGCTACGTGCTGGCTCACTTTCTGGAGCACTCTCTTCGGCATTGTTCCCGAAACGTATCTGCCTCCTACGGCTCCCCCACCCCAAAGCCCCTCAAAGACACTGCAAGTCCAACCATGCTTCTAGCCCCACGTGGTCATGGGCCAGCTGAATTGGTGACAACACACATGGCTTTTTATCCCGCTGCAAACAGGCGCCAAGGGAGTCGTGGTTGCCCCAGTCTGCTCTGGGAACTCCGTGGGGGACAGAGTCCAGGGGACATGCATGCAGAGGGGCACCAGTAGCATGGAGGGCAGTGAATGTATTCTGATGCTGAGTGCATTGAGGCAAGAACTTGCACAGAGCCATGACTGAGCGGGCAGGTGCTTGCAATACAGGGGCCGTAGAACGGACGTAGAGTTTGTGCATCTAGATTTTCAGCTAGACGGTGCTGTAACGAACATCGGGCTTCCGGGAGTGAGTGATGCCTTAGTGCGTGTTACTCGTATGGGAAAGCGGGAGTGGCTCCTTGGAAAAAGGAACGGAGTTTTGTAACATGCTGGCAATTTGTTACTTTGATCTTTTGCACGGATTGTAGTAAATTCTAGGAGGCAGGATGAGCCATGTACCGGACCCCACCAGTCTGGCTTGGGGCCTCTGGGTGCTACTGAAAGACAAAGAAGAAGTTTGCTTTGGGCAGTTCCCAGGCCTCGGGCTGGCCCTCTCCAGAGGTGAGCTCCAGCCATAGCGATGAATTACGCCAGCACCACTTGTCGTGCTAGGCTGGTCCGTTGCCTGGCGGAAGGGGCTTAATTGCTGGGAATGCACAAAGCTCTGAATTCAGACCCCGCCTCTGGAGGAAACAAGGGACTGGCTTAGAGCCAGGGCCAGAGAAGTGAAAGTCTGACTGTAATTTGCGCTTGCCTCCCATTTACACCCTTATGGATTTGAGTGGCACTTTCCTACCCCCAGATTGTTGGTTTTTAAAGCCCCTGGTGAAAAGCTTTTCAGTTTCAAGATTTTGCCCAATGAAAGAGCAAAAGTAGGAATTCGGAAGCCAAACTCCCAGCAAACAATAGCCGGCTCGACCCTCCCATGGGGTTATTTCCCAGCAGTTCCCGAGTTGCTCCTGGCAGCTTTCAGGAAACGCGAGTTGCGTGAGGGTTCCCGCCCCGTGCAGCTAGCTCTCTGCGCTTACAATACAGCTCGGCAGCCTGCGGACCAGGGCAATGGGCCTGCTCAGGGTTTCGTTGTGAACCATGGAGGGGAAAGATTCCTTGGGGGAGGGGAGGGGCAGCACTAGTCACACATCACCCCCCTGCTCATATCTCCCCTCTCCTGAAGGGCGCTTTCCAGGGAGCTGACAGAAGGCCCTAAACCAGCCCCTCCAACTCAGGTGACTCCTGCCCAGAAAAAAAAAATAGGAAGGCTTCAACCTTCATCCTCCTCCTCAGTGTGCACCACATGTGCAGCATCTCATTGAAACACTGGGGCCTGAGGCTCATCCTAGAGACTGGCCTGCCATAGGTTTCAGGTGGGGATGCTGGACCCAGGAGTCCCTCCCACCAGGCCAGCCCCAAGTGTGGTGCCTCTGGCAGGGGTGGGGAGAGGCTCCCCCAGCCCCACTGCATTGGAGCCAATGATGCCGAGTTATAACTTGTTTACTCTGCTAAGACTTGTTCCTAGAGACACTGAGCACGTGCTGCTCCTTATTGTCACTAAGCACTTCTGAGCCATCCCTGCAGTAGCACCTCACTTAGTCTTTTGCTTTAGTGACCAGCTCCCCTCTCCTCCCTTCACCATAGGCTCAGCTAGGCTCCGGGGCGGGGTGTGAGCACTTGAACTAGCTCTTCTGCAGAATTTAAGCTTCCTGTTTGCTAAGAACCTTCCCCCGGTAAAACGGACATGGTGCCGGCTTCCTGAGGCTGCAGGCAGCTTGGGTGCTGCTGTCCTAGCTAGTGGGGCTAAACCTCAGATGCTATGGCTAGCAAAGGGACGAGAATCTGAACCGGTGCTGGGGGAAGCTGAGCGCAGTGGCAGGGGAGGCCAGTGGGGGGGACGGGACGGGACACCAAGGGAGCGGCAGAGTGGACGAGCAGCCCCCCCCCCTTCCCAGCAGCCAGGGCTTGGGGGCAAAGAGAGAAGAGGGGTGGGAAAGAGCTGCTTTTCCACTTCCATCAGTCCAAGAGGCGTAGCCTTAACCAGTCTCCATACTCCCACTTGCCAGAGATGAACACAAAAGAGGGATCGTCTGTAGGATGGAGACGGGCCCCTGGCAAGAAGCCCAGCCCCATCCCTTTTCCCAGCAGTCTGTTTCACCAGGGCGTTGCCTTTCATACCTGCCTCTGGCTAGCAGGCAGCTGGCAAACTTTTCAAGCCCTGCCTTGAAGAGGCTCAGGAAAATCCTTAGTCACCGCTGGCAGCTACAAACAGAATAGCGGCTTTGGAGTTCAAGTGAGACCAAGAGGACAAAACGGGGGGGGGGGGTGGAGGGGGAATTCTCAGCCAGGCAAAGGACGCGTCTGCACTCTCTGATGTAGCACTTTAGCCACGTGTTTGAAACCAGTCTCGTGGAAGCAGCACAATGCTGATATACTGGGGTGAGGCACCGTTATGCTGGTACAGCGTATGCCAGTAAATTAGGAGAATGGTGTTAGGCACCTTTATAACTGTCCACACTCGGTGTTGCACCAATTCAGCAGAAAATGTAAACCCACGTGCTGAAGTGTCCCTAGCCTCTGTTTGCCAGAAGCTGGGAATGGGCGACGGGATGGATCACTCTATGATTGCTTGGTCTGTTCATTCCCTCTGGGGCACCTGGCATTGGCCACTATCAGAAGACAGGCTACTGGGCTAGACGGACCACTGCTCTGACCCAGTCTGGCGTTCCTACGTTCTTAAGTCAGACAGTTAAGTCAGTAAAAAAATCTGTACCTAGACCCAGCCTAACACCCCTTGGCCAGAGGGATGCAGTGCAAAGAGGCACTAGTATGCGTTCAGCCACCCCACGGCCCCTCTACACTGCCCGACTGGTGGGAGTGAGAATCCACAGGAATGGGCGGGCATGGGGGGAAAGTGCCCCTTGGCCTCCCTCGTTGCACCTGGTGTGGAGGTCACCATTACTGGGGCACTGGGTTGTTTTTAGCTACCCGGCAGCAGCGCAGAGAAAAGTCAGGGAGCCGTTGGGTTAAAAAAGTGATTTTTTTTTTTAATTTTTAAATTAATAAAAAACCTTCAACCTGTTTAAGCAAGATTCTGATTTGGAAACTAAAACCCCAAAGCCGCAGCCCCTCCCTGTTGCCCTGGCTGGAAGGAGCCCTCGGCCCCTGCTGCCGAGCCGGGAGGGGAAGGATGGTCCTTTACAGTTTGCACAACTGCCCTTCCAGCTCGGCCTCCCCAGGCTGAGCATTGTCTGGTGTGGGAACAGGGCCAGCGCAGGAGGGAGGAGACGACCAACTGCTCCCCAGGGCGAGGGGGGCAAAAGGGTGCATCCCATGGCCTGGGCACGGTGAGATTTCATTGGCACGAATCCCAGGCTGGTTTGTTTTCGGGGCACATGCGCAGACTTGGATGATTTTCAACAGAGGCCAAAGGAGGAGGACTTTACCATGCCCAGCAAGGATGTCCAGGAAATCCAGACCCCCGGCTCCATCCCCCAGTCCTCTCGCTGACCTACAGTGGACTGGTCTACCTAGTATCTCAGAGTCACACTGTCCTTCGGGAGCTTCCGACGCCCATTCCCCAAGCCTGCCAAAACGCAGCCTGGTGTTACCGAGAGGGGAGAGGTGTCGGCAACGTGCCAGGCTCCTGCTGCTCCACGTTGTTCCAGCAGCCATACATCTCCTTCCCCATCATGTTCCTGCAGCACGGGAGTTCCGGGTTCAAAGGGCACGTTCTATCCCCACGCGGGATGCTTTCCCACAGCGGCCACGTTTCAGTGGGTGCCGTCTCCCGCTCCTGCCTCACTTTGTAAGAGCAGATTTCAGGCAAGCCACGGGCGCGAGTCGTACAGCCTTCTGTCGGCCAACGCCGTCTCATCTAGGGGCACCGCAGCAGCAAAAGAATAAGGGATGGGGGAAGTAAAGCCGATGGCAACAGCTTCTGAGCCAGCCCACCTTCTGTTCAAGGGAAGCGCTCAGTGTCGAGCAATGTCCTCTTCACGCAAGCAGCGTCGTGCCCATCCTGCGATTGCCCACCGGGCTGCCAGTCTCTTTCCATTGCTCTCATTCTCTCTGGATTTATATACATTAGATATTTATATATTATATAGTTATATATTAAAAAAGAGAAGACCAGTTATTGACGCTCTGGAGGGGAAAAACCACATGGGCTGACAACCATCCCAGCAGAGTTACAAAAAGAATTATAAAATATTCCAGTGCCATCTTCGGGAACCCCCTCCCCCACTGCCCTGATCTCCTGCACCTCTTCTCTGTTTTCCCCTCCCCCCAGCCTTGCCCCCCCCCGCCCCCCACTTCAGCGTTATCCAATCTTATCTCTGCCCATCCATTGCAGCCATAGCTTTCTGCTGGGAGCCTCCTTGCTGAGACCCGGGTGGCCACATGGGCTGCTGATGGTGGAGATTGTGGCTGGTTGGAGAGGAGGGTGGCATCCAGGCGGGTTGATGGCTGGGAGGCGAGGAGGCCCAGAAGGGTCTGAAGTTACCCGGTGGAGAGCAGGCCATAGATGTGATGGGGCTGTTGCTGCTCTGTAGGTTCTCTGAGGTCCGCAGCTTAGAAAACATAGCGAGTGCGTCCGGGAAGTTGGGAGGTGTGGCTGGAGTATTGCTAGGTGTGCACATCTGCAGAGCGAGAAAGGACAGAGCATCAGACATGTACATCTGCGACCACCACAACACCGCGCACCATCTGCTGGAGCTGGAAAGGCAGAACCCGTCATTGTCAGCTGGAAACTACCTGGTTAAAACCATTTCAGTCTCAAGGAGGGACGACACCAGCCGTCTCTCAGCGTCAGCAGAGACGTTTCTCCTGCCATGAAGTTTGGAAGGCCACCTGGGATAGCCACCTGAGCAGCCCTACTGTAGAACTCCCAATCATGGTGGAGCTGAACTGATGTTAGTAATTGACTGTACAGACAGGGCAACAGAGACTGGTTCATTGCCCAAGGCCACAACCAATGCCTGAAGCGTGACTCCCGCTCTATTTCCCTGTTTGCTGGGCTAGAGTGGTCTGATTGTAAGCCTGGGACCCAGGATAGCCTGGGCTCTAATTCCACTGGTGGCACCAACTTGACTTGGCCTTGAAAAAGTTACTTCGCCCCTCTGCACCTCTCCTGGGGGGTGTAAAGCCACTGACATCAGAGATGGAGGAAAGCTATTGCTGTAATGGCATCCAGGCCATCCCACCAGGGCCCATTCAGGCTTGTGGCCTTTGTCCTATTCCAGTATCAAAGGAAACCAGCCCTTAGATTCCTCTACCACGTCTCGCCACGCCACTTGTCCCCATCCCCTGCTGGCCTGGGGCACCTGATGAACCAGACACGACACGTTTGCTAGTCTGCCAGACACCGGCCCCCTACAATACCACTTCTAACCTCCGCAAAGCACGTTCCCACCGCTCTGCGTCGGAAGGAGGCTGCCGTCTTCTGATGAATGCTACCAGTAACGCTCAACTTTTCTGTGACTGAACGGCCTCCCTCAGGGAGCACCGGGGAGGGGGACCCGTGTCCACGCCACAGAGATTTAAGGGATCTCAGTTTGGACCGCCAACATGATCAGTGACTTTGGGAAGATCTTGGCATTTACCCACCATCCCGCCTCAGAACAGGCTGAAACCAATCCACCCCTCCTCCACCCGCCTCCCAAAGGCACATCTGAATCTCGGCAGTCAGCTCCACCCCTTGTGCTGCTTTTCTGAAATGCAGCACCCAGGATTCTCTCAGCAACCTGCAGCCCCTCCTGGCACGAGGGGGAGGCACAGCCTCTTTTCAACATTGGCTAAAAGCTCCAGGGCTTAAGGTGTGTCGGTGCGAGACTCTTCCCCCTTCACCAGCCTTCAGGTGAGATTCACTGAGGCTCTGCCCTGGGTTCAGCCTGTTCTGCTTGTGCTGTGCCTGGCTTTGTTCTGAGAATGGTGCTGGCTCTGTACACACAACTTCACTGCCTGATTCGGTTGCTGCTGTGCATCAAGATCTTAAAGGGGCCTATCAGGTTAAAAAATGTAAAGCTATTTTAAAGGGCTGCGACTGAAATGAAATCTAGTCAGTTCTGAAGGAGATTATTCAGTAGCAATATGGTCATACCTAGGAACCCCAAGCTCAGGGCCCTGCTACGCTTGGTACTCTGAGGTAGGAGTAGTTTTGGGTGCTCCAGCTGTCCCTGAACAACTCTCCCCCCAGCCAGTCTCTGTGGTCACGGTCACATTTTCCTATTTAAAACCTCTCACAACAGCAAAGGACCCAGACACCCAGGCCAAGAGGGGAAACTGACTAACTGATTTCACAGGGGAAAGGATGAAACTGGCTATATGCAAAGTGCTGCCAAGTGAACAAAGCAGCCAAAAAAGGAATGTTTCAAATAACTGGCCAGTTCCAGTATCCTAGGAGTCACTGTAACAGTGGGTGTAAATAAATAAAAATCCCCAGACAAATCTGATTTGGAGGTTGGGATCCTATTAGCCTAATACTAACGGTGCTTTAAATACTTGAGAGATTTTGAAAGTCTAATTCACTCTTCCCTGGGGGAGAAGGGGAATTTAGTCTTTCAAACATGTGCTGTGACAGTAAAAAAAAAAACAAAAAAAAACTAGCCATTTCACTCCCTTTCCATGCACTAGCACACCTATGCCCTGCTTTAATGCAGGGGAATTTTTACTTTAAAAGCTCAACCCCGTGCAACTGACTTTTTAAAGGTCATAGAAACATTTCTAGGTTGTTGTTTTTTTTAAAGCCTAACTTTTGGGTCAAATCAATGGAGAATCCCTTTAACTTTTTACAAGAAAAAACCCTAAAAAGAGTCAACCAGAAGGTCCCGAAAAAGGCGACAAACCAGTTCCAGGTACCTCTTTGAAAGACTGTCCAAATATTCTGATAAGGTGCCTCCTAGTGCGCCCCTGTGATCTGTTCTGCAAATTGCAGGTACTTTCAAAAGTCATAACTGACATGACAAAAATCTAGAAACTCAATTTCCGAATGGGTCTCCACATCCAGGGTTTTATAACAAATCCATCATTGTAATCAGCATAATTTACGAAGCGAACATAACCAAAATAGCCCTATGGTTCCTCCTTGTTCCTTTCCAAGGCAACCAGGCCTGATCCATTACCACTTCTTTTTTGCAAGGCATCACTATCGGGAGAGAAACTGGATCTACCTGAGTTTCCAGCCTCTGCTCTAAACCCACAGGCTCCCTTTGGGTTAAGTCCAATAGCGTATGTTGCAGATATCAGATCAGTCCCATGTCTGCCTATAGCCAGTGGAGGGGACTGAAGAGGGTGAAAGGAAAATTTCAGCTCTTACAGGAATAAAGGGTCTTGCAAACCACAGCCTCCTCCACCCATCTCTCCAAACAGTTTCCATGGATCTAGTGCAAGGGATCTGATCTCCCTTCTAACCCGTGGCTGGATGGGGGTTCGGCTTTTCCCAATTCACTAGGAGTTAGAGGTTCCAATGGTAAAAAAAGTGATTCAGAGGCTATAAAGCAGCCCCTGAACACATGGCAGTGACTGTCTGCCTGATGAGCGGTCTCGGGTGTGTGTGGGGGGGGGGGGGGCAGAGAAGACGTGTGTACATGCAGTGCTACTCCTGCTGCTAAACAAGTGTCCAGATTGCGGGTCCCCTCTCCGGAATCACCAGGGCCTCATGTTAACAATATCCCAGTGACCAAGGGTAGCAACCGAGGCAGGAGCGTTACCACAACAAACAGAACTTGCAGGATGAGCGGCTACCTCTGCCGTCTCACTGAGGACTTTGCTCTGAATGGGTTACTGCAACTCTGCTCCTCAGGCCCAGGCTCTACCCACCACCCTCAACACCGAGGACACTGGGGGATGGCAAATGCCCTCAGATTTAGCCGCAGCACAATCTGATTGGCTCGGCTTGTCCCACCTTCATAATCTGTGAATCCTTCAGAGGCACAACAGAGGGGTTTGTTTTGGATTTTTTAAAGGCAAAATCAGAGAGGCCCCCCAAGCCCACATCTGACATTTCCACCCACTATAAATAGACCGGGAGAAACAATGTGTACAAAAGATCAGAATATGCCATTGGTTTGGGAGGGCAAAGGGGAGGAACCTGGCTACTTCAAGACTGCGGAGAAGGGAAGTGCACCCTCTAGGACTGGCAAACCCCATGCACAATTCAGATACAGCAAAGAGGAAGGAGAAGTCAGACCATTACAGACATCTCAGGGGACAAAGCTGGGGGGGAGGACTGAGTGGCTGTGCAACCGTTTGCAGAAGTGAAGCAATCTTTGTACACCCAGGCCACTGGTGTGGGTGACACCAGAGAGACTGACAGCGAGAGGTCTTTTTGCACCAAAGATTTTACACGATTTAACTTCTTTCCGGTCATCCTTGCAGAATTCTACCAGCCCCCAGCAAGCAATGCTGGACAGATGAGGAAGTTCTCCCTTGAGGTCTCTAGCTGCTACTGTAATGCAAATAAACTTCCTCCCATTATAATCCAGGTGAAGGGTGGATGAGTAAATTTTGTGCTGGGGCTAGCGGTCCTCTGCAAGACTGTTCTTGGCTATTTTGGATGATCTCACCTTCCAACTATCACAATTTACCCAGCTCTAAGGGAGTGGGAAAGAAGTGGAGACACACACAGACACTTCAGAGAGGACAAACACAATAGCCACTGTTAAAAGCAACTTAGCAGCTTTTTTTTTCATTTCCTGGTAAACCATTCATTCTAATTTTAGTCTCAAGTGCCCTCCTCCCTCCTAGGCCCTCCCCGGGACTCCAGCTTAGTCTCGTGATAGGTCTTTATATTTTTGTAATCAGTGTCACACCCTCTCTGTGGGTGAGAGAGAAAAATCCAACGCTGAAACCAGCCCACGAGAGACGGAGCAAGCTAGCTAAAGCTAGTGCACAGACAGCGTGCAGCACACAGCCTGCGGAGCAGCAGAATGGAAGTAAAAAAAGCATAACTAGCAGAGGCAGAAAAATGGTTAGCCTGGGATGTATTGGGAGCAGGCAGCAGCCTGTATCGTCATCAGGCTCTGAAGTCTGTGGGAGTCAATCAACTTCGATGCACTTGACTGGAGGCAAAAAAAGCTGATAAGAGGCAGTCCCCTGCTCCAGATGGTTTAGGTAGTAACTAGGCCCTGATTCAGCAAAGACTTAAGCACATGCTTAACTTTAAGCACATGGGTGAGTGCTTTGCTGAATCAGGGCCTAGATCAGCACGTTAACAAAAGGTGGGTGCCTCCTGGTGGGCAGGCTCCCTAGAGAATCGCACGCTTGCACCTAGAGAAAGAGAAGTTAGGAACACAGCCCACAAAGGCCACACCCTTGTGATTCAAAGGAAAGGTTCAGGAAGTCACTAGTGGAGTCTGTCCCTCCTGCTACAAGAGCAACACACCCAGAGTGGGGAGATTGTCCAGCTGCTCCCCTCTAGCGGCCCAGGGCAGAACGGCAAGCCCGAAATACCGACACTGGCCAAAATAATGAATGGGGGAGGGTGCAGGCATAAGGGAAGGGATTGCAACACACATACACACAGTGACTCACCCTTCCTAACCGCCCCCTTCAACAACAACAAACAAAAGCTGCAGAATTAATACTGTAGCTCAGCAACCGGAAGCAGAGTTGCTAGTTTTAGTCGTGGGCACAATCTCCGAAATCGCTACCTAGCATGAGAATCCATTACCGACCTCCCGGAAAAAATCCCTCTTTAGAAACAGCCTTGTAAGAACAATTCCTAGAGACGCATGTTTTCAAAAGGACAGAAGTTTTGTAGGGTTTTTAGAAAGGACGGGATCTGTGGGTGTCTTCCTCTTAAAGAGAAGCACTGCACCAAAACCTTGTTCACACACAGAAGTTGCACCAGTTTAAAAATTGATTCAGTTGCTCTAGTACAAACCTGCGTGTGTGGACCCTCTTAACTCGTTTTAGACTTGCTTTATTGCAGCTTGAAGCTCCACTGGTAAAAATTAGGTTTAAACTGAACGAAGAGTGTCCACAAAAGGATCCACATTGGTTTAAGGAAATCAGATCAAACACTTGTGTTCAACTTTGTGAGTAGACCAGGCCTAAGTTAACTTCTAAACATTGTACTTGTTCTTCGTGTATGTTCTTCTCATCCAGAAAGGCAGAGCTGCCACAATCCTCCTGCAGGTCATTGAGGCTTAGGTATAGCTAAGTCCTTTAAAACCGATCCTAATTAAATCCATCTCATATGAAATATTATATATCAAGTTTCAAAGGAGCCTCTTTCTTTGTACCTTCAAATTTGTGCCTGCAAACAGGCTCTTTCATACAGCTGCCTTGTGTGTTGGGAGGGAATGGAAAGGCAGAATTTTGTAACTGGTACCAATTCTATGGAAGTGAGGTTGCATTAAACCTGATTCACTCCCCCACCATACAGTTGCCCAAATCAATTGGGGGGGGGGGGAAACGGGTGAGGGTGTTCAAGATCTTAAGACACATGTCTAAGGTGGTTGTTTTGTCTTTTTAAGTGTTTGCCACACAACCTAACAGGGAATATAACTGATTTTCCCAGCCTAGTGATTTCTTATCTAATTAGACTGTGGAACTCATTAGCACTGGATGTCAGTAGTACTAAAAACTTATTCATATAAGCACCCAATCTTTTACTCTTGATAATATCCAGAGTTGTTAGAGGTAACGCTAATTAATTTTGGAAGAGAGAAAACCTCGTGCTTCAAGGCTTAAGACAATCTCTAATTATTAGGTACTAGACAGAAATCTTTGGTGGAAAGAGTAGGGAACATCTACCTCCTGTGGGATTCTTACACTGGCTTCTGTCACAGCTGGAATACTGAACTAAATGCATCTTGGGTCTGATCCAGTCTACCTATTCCTATGTAGTGAACACACTAACGGAGAGAGTTTCAGGATTTACGTTTTTTTTCCCCACATAACTTTCGTATCTTGTCTTGGTAATTCTTGGTGAAAGCTGGGATTATGCAAAGCGCTCCAATAGTGTAGTTTGAAAGTATCCCTAAAAACTGTGGCCAAAAGGAATCCAGGTGGGTTTGTCCTCAACTCACCTTAGTTTAAAGACAGCAGGCCCAATTCTGCCATGTTACCCATACGGAGTAGTCCCCATGAAGTGACTAGGGCAATGTGTGGAGAAAGGTACTATTCAATACAAGGTGGCAGAATGAGACCCTCAGTTAGGGTGGTACAAATTACTGAACGCAAACCAGGTCATGTGCAAAGTGGCCTGAGTACCTAAATCTTCAAAGAGCAAGGCAGAAGAAACTATCAGTTTCAGGAGAAGTGACAGCCATCAGAAAGCGATCTGCAATACATGGCTACAGGTCAGCAGACGCTCTGATGGTTGCGGGGAGCAATAGGAGAGAAATCACAACTTGCAGGCTCTGGTTACGCTAGTCCTACTCCTCTTCCTCTGTTGAACCCGCAGAGCCTGAGTTTGTTTGTGAATTTCAAGAGACTGTGTAAGGGCCATTTAGAATCATAGAATATCAGGGTTGGAAGGGACCTCAGGAGGTCATCTAGTCCAACCCCCTGCTCAACGCAGGGCCAATCCCCAGATAGATTTTTGCCCCAGATCCCTAAATGGCCCCCTCAAGGATTGAGCTTACAACCCTGGGTTTAGCAGGCCAATACTCAAACCACTGAGCCAGTGGTCCCCAATGCGGTGCCTGGGGCATCTATGTGCGCCCGCGTACTGTCCGGCAGATGAGCACCTGCTGAAATGCCAGTGAGAAGCAGCGTCATCCAGGGGTGTCGCCACTGAAATGCTGCTGATTTTCAGTGGCATTTCGGTGATGATGCCTAATAATGTTGCTGCTTCTTGGCAGGATTTTGGCGGATGCTCGTCTGCCGGCCACAGTCCTCGGTGGCTCGTCATCCAGCGCCCGCCAGATGAAAGAGGTTGGGGACCACTGAGCTATCCCTCCCAGGGGCTAGATTCTGATCTCAGCTACACGTGGGGTAGCAGGATCAGTTGCAGCTGATTTCAGTGGAATTACTTCAAGTGTACACCAGACTAACAGGATGCTGCCCCTCAGACTTCTGCCTGAAAAATGGAGGAAAAGAAGTGGGTTTGATCCCCAAATTCCCCACGGTCCTTTTCATTCAGACACCGTCAATAACTTGAACTGCCTTTTATCCTTTGGCACTCAGCTGCCCGCAGGACAAGCCCATTCGATATGTTGAATAAATAAGTTAATCTTGTTTGTGCTCAGAAGACACGACCCCATGTGAGAGCATGAAAAAACTGGAGGGAGGGGGCCTCTGAGCTGCTGGACCTTTGTGCATTGGCTGGATATTGCATGTTTAACAAGAATGCTGGCCAGAGAAACGCACTCTGTCTGGCGCTGAACCTTCACCCCAGGGGCAGGAGGGAATTTTTTTTTTAAACAAAGTGATTCGAACAAACAAAAAGCAACAAGGACAAATAGGCTCCTCTTTTCTGGCTGGTTTGCTTTACAGGACCAGGATATCGCATTTGCTGCTTTACGGACTGACTTCTGTACAGCAAAGCGCAGGGAAAGGTGGGTCTCAAACACAAAGGGGGAGGGGGGAGAATTTTGCTTATATTCTGCAGGCACCTTTTTGCTCCTAGGATTTTTCCCAATGCACCATGGGGTGGGGAGAGGAACAGAAAACAGACAGCAGCAATTGACAGCAGTCAAAGGGGGGGGTGATTGAGGCGTCTTTATGCAGGGACAGAGACCCTCCTTGTTGCAGGCGAGGGCCTGCAGTTTGATCAGCAGGGCTGATTAACTTCCCATCCAGCTTACGTCAATATCAACATCTCCTGTATTTTACGGCTATGAATCAGATCTACTAAAAAGCTGGAGTAGGTTCCGCTGTCAGTTTATGCATCCCTGATTAAAACAAAAAAACAAAAAAAACCAACCAATTCAACACCTTAGAGCCACTTTAGAATCTAGACACTCACACTTTAGGGTTCGCCTCTATCCTTCAACGACTGAAATTTGGCTATTAGACATTTCTGCTCTGGAAACTATATGGAACTTTCAGTTACCAGGTAAAAGGCCCCAGTCTGGCAATGAATTTCAGGCAGCCACACTGAGCTCCCTTGGGGCGTTGCCCATGCTGAGCAGTCTGCAGGACTGGGCATTAAAAAGCACCCCATTTGCTACATGACTTGTTTTGTTTTTTTAAATGGATGAAGTTACCCTTGGGTGTCCCAAGAAATTCTTCACTTGGAACATTCACATCCCATTTCAGATGGGTGTATTGACAGGATGGAAATAGTGTCATATGAGCGACTTATTTATAAGGTTAATGGCGTGTAAGAATTTGTGATATGGGGAGTATCTCTTATCTAAAGAGAAACAGGTGTATCTGTGAGGTGGTGCATAGCTGCTCACTTTGTGCAATTTTGGTGGGGTTTGCTCATAGTTTTACTTGTAAAATTGTGTTTCAGAACAAATCAAGATACTGGAAAACCTCTCCTCTTAATGTCCATTCTCTCAGTGATCAGAATTGTTCATGGCATTTAAGTTTGAGCAGAAATCTCAAGACGTTAAGGCACAGGGAACACCACACAACAAAAATGCAGCACAAAAGTCAGACCAGTATCTGGGAATGAGAGATGAATAACATTTGGCAAACAGAATGGTCACATTGTGGATCATGACATGTATACCAGTTTCCTGATTAATGTGTAACTGGTTATAAAAAGAGGGAGGGGTGAAGCTAGCCTACCAAGCAGCCAAGATTTCCTTTGCTTGGAAATACTATTAAGCTGCTTTTAGAGAATCCAGTATTTGTAAGCTTGTAACGAAGAGGGTGAACATTGGACAGCACAGAGAGGTTTTAAAGCATTCAGGAATAGGCTCCTCTGCCTTTTTCTTTTGATGAGACAACCTCATAACTGAAGATCTGCTTAGATCTGAGTGTCAAATCGTTTTATGAGTAATGGGACAAGCATGCCAATGTCACTGCTCCTGCATCTGACTAAATATCAGGGTTCAAAGATTTTTAGAACACCAGAAATGACTGTTCAGTGTTGAATTTTTTAAGTGATTCAGGGTTATCGGCTAAAACGTTGGCCTCCCTTATTTAAAATAAGAGCTTGGAGGTAGATTTCACTTCAGTTCATATTCCAGTTTTGGGGGTTTTAATACTCTTGTGTAAACCAGCCTGATTAAAACACGTTAAAGCTTCCTGTAGCAACCAAGCAGTAAATGATTCAGCTTGGTAAGGAATCAGTCCTGCTGTGAGTTAAGCATTTCAAACAGCTTGAATCACCTCTGCATCTTCAGAGCTTGATCAGGGTTTGTAAACTAGTAACTGCAACCTCTAGCCTGCGTGAAAGCTTGCCCTCAATCAAGCCACCCAAGGACAGTGCCTATGAATTTCCAAGCTAATTTACAAATACAAGATAGGCCTAACACTAGATTTACCCTAGGAGTAAAGAAACAAAATAAATCTAGTTCCTTTCACAGAGGCTCTCCAGACTAAGGGTACGTCTACACTACGGGACTATTCCGAATTTGCATAAACCGGTTTTGTAAAACAGATTTTATAAAATCGAGTGCGCGCGGCCACACTAAGCACATTAATTCGGTGGTGTGCGTCCGCGGTCCGAGGCTAGCGTCGGTTTCTGGAGCGTTGCACTGTGGGTAGCTATTCCCTAGCTATCCCATAGTTCCCGCAGCCTCCCCCGCCCCTTGGAACTTCCGGGTTCTGTCTGGAGAATTTTTAAAAATGATCCTGAATTTCATCTTCTATAACGGAGCGCTGATAGAACGGATTTGCCTGCCCTTACAGCGATCACGTCCGCATGGTCCATGCTGGAGCTCTTTTTTTATTTTGATTTCGGACTGCATCGCCACCCGTGCTGATCGGAGCTCCAGGCTAGGCAAACAGGAAATATTCAAAAGTTCGCGGGGCTTTTCCTGTATACCTGACCACTGCATCCGAGTTCAGATTGCAGTCCAGAGCGGTCAGTGGTGCACTGTGGGATAGCTCCCGGAGGCCAATACCGTCGATCAGCGGCCACACTAACCCTAATCCGATATGTTAATACCGATATTGGCGCTACTCCTCTCGTTAGGGAGGAGTACAGAAACCGGTTTAAAGAGCCCTTTATATCGATATTAAGGGCCTCTTGGTGTGGACGGGTTGGGCGTTAAATCGGTTTTACGCTCCTAAAACCGATTTAAACGCCTAGTGTAGACCAGGCTACCGTCTCAGGATATCTGACTTCGATGCTCAGCTCAGCCACTAGCTTGCTGCATGACGTTGAGCAAGTAATTTAATCTGTGCCTCAGTTTCCCTTCCCCACACTCAGTCTTGTCTATTTAGACTGAAAGCTCTTCAGGGCAGGGCTGTCTGCACAGCACCTAGCACAACAGGGAACTGTTTCTGCTCGGGCCTCCAGGCCTCCATAATACTGGCAAGAAATTTTGTGCCAGAAAGGGGGGAAAAGAAAGTATTAAGTGAGGAAATAAGAGCGTTAATACCAAGTTCCCGAGAGCCATTTTTCTGTTTTATTCCAAATCTTTTAGAACTGGCTGCAAGTTTTAACAATGGCAAGTACAGGAAAAGAAAAATCGATGGCTTAGCCTCCATCCACTATTTATCCTCACACACAGCACTGGTTTAGCTTCCTAAAAAAAACTTCCTCTGTTTCGCTAAAGAGATTTGCCCTCAGCCAAGGTCAAGTAAAGTTTTGTTGAAAGTTCTGAGGAAACATTCAAAACACTGCCAGGCAGGGAAGAATCCAGCCGACGTACCATCAAAGCACGTCAGTCAAATCTGGCCAAGAGACCCCAGGTCGGTTTCGTTGACACGAGTGACAATAAATCAGGACAGGAAAAGGGGCAGTGTCACGAAGTCTTCCCAGGAATGTACACACCAAAAAAGCCTTCGCCCACAGGGCAGCAAGGAACTGACAAAGCCCCACGTGTAATTATTTCCTTTGATGTGAGCCTTTATATATATATATATATATATATATATATATAAAAAATACACTTGTCACCCGCTTCCTCCCCCGTCTTTATCCACGTGAAGGGAGTTAAAGACGTTATCACCTTACATAACAGCCCCCCCCTTTAAAAAAAAAAACAACCGAAAAACGGCGACACCACATTTTACTACACAGGCTTCCTCCGTATTCCGCATCCCCGTGTGGGGCTGGGAAGCGGTTCAGCACACAGTGAATCCTCTCCCCAGCTGGAGCAAGCTTCCCCTATGAATTCTCTCCCCCACCAGAGGAATCGGGGGCGAAGAGAGACCAGACCACGTTTCTATGCTTCGTTCCAAGGCCCAGGAGAGCCACAGATTTGGTTACAGCGCGATATATAAATAGGCACCAGGAGATCTGCAAGCCGGTTTCTCCCCCCTCTCCCCTTGGAAATTACATGAATAAAATGTATTCTCCCCTCCTCCCTTCTACCCACAACAGCAGCAACAGACATTACGTGCGAGACCTCGTGCGTTGCTGGCCCCCGAAGGCACTTGCTGCAATAGGTAATCGTAATGAAGTCCTAGTAAAATGATTGTTTATGTGCAGCTCCCTAGCTTGCCATTCAGCGGCGGCGCCAGGGCCCCGTGTGGCACGGCCGACCGTGTCCCAGCTCTGTTGTTATTTAAAGCCGCGTACACACACATTCCACCCCCACAACTGTTTCCAAGGCCAACTGTTTTAGCAAAGGGGAGCGATTAGGTGGAGGAAAGGGGTGAATCCGAGGGGGACGGAAGGAGGAAAGGCAGGAGGAACAGCACGCGAGGCCCCCCACGAACCCCGCTCCCCCGTGGGGTGTCGTCCCCCTCAAGCCACGCACCTCGAACTGCCAGTGAGCCGCCTGCAGCAATTGCTTCGCCTGGTCAGCAGCGCAGCCCGCGGCCAGCACGAACTGGTTGATCATGACCTGGTGCCTCAGCTCCTCCATATTCACCGACATGGCGAGAGAAACGAAACCACAACAACGAGGGTATCGGGGCAGAACACGAAAACAAACACAAACACAAACACACACACACACACACACACACACACACACACAGTGCCGCTGCGGCGTGCGTGTGTGGGGGGAGAAATCCACAAAGGCCCTTCTCTCCTTCTCCTTCTCCACCCCACACTCGGCTCCCCCTGGCCCCTCGGCTCGGCCAAGCCACCCCTGCTTCCCCCCCCCCCCGCCTGCTTCAGTCGGCACCGAGCCGGTTATGTTGTGCTCCCCCCTGCCCCAGTCCCTCAGCTCCTCGGCTGCTTGAGCACCACAAACAACAGCAGCAGGGGAGGAGCATGTGGGGAAAGAGGGTGGGGGGAGTCCGGAGGTGTCTCAACGTTCCGTTCCCGGCGTTCCGAGCCCGCTGATTGGCCACCGCCGTGTTCTTCACATGTATGAACGTTCGATTCGAATCTTCCAGCTCCCCAGGCTGTGGCTGTTTCTCTCGCTCCCTTCCCCCCAGCTCATGCTTCATTGGGGGAGAACGAGCCATCGGGCTCTTTCCCCATTGGATGGCTGCTGTGTTTTGGATAGGGAGAGGCCCATCATTGGCCTCTGTCTTTCCAGGGGCGGGGTGAGGCTGTGCTCTAGTGCGAACTGAGCTGGAAAGCCCGGCCGGCTTGTTGATTGGCTGTCACCCCCTTCTGTTTTTCTCTGGTTGAAAAAAAATGTTTGTAAAGCCAAGTTCATTCAGGAGCTTCATTGAACCAACATGCTCAGCTGGAAAAGCAGGACTCGACTGAGCAACAGCAGAAACAGTTCTGACTCATTTCCTTTGAAAGAACTAGTGATCCTGAGAACCAAACTTATCACAATAGAAAGCACATTTGCAACTTCCGATTCTTGCAGTTTATTTAATCCTGGGGGTTGAGGATTGCTATTTCTTGTTATTTATTTATTTTTTATTAGTTTTGAGACATGGCAAACAACTGCAGCCAATTCCCCCCCAGAAAAGCACAGTGGTAAAAAGCTGCAATGTAACAATTCTGCACTTCTGTAGCACCTCAACCCATAGTGTCCTTTGGGGGCATGGGAAGGATTCAGAATCAGCCCCTTGGATGGATGTGTGTGAGAATCTCACTTCTAGTACAAAGTTAAATCTGGGGTGCAGGGCCCTGTTATCCCACCAGCTGCATATGTGGAATTCCCACTGACTTCAGCCCATAACTGCCGAGTCAATCAGGTCTCTGTGGCATCAAAGCTGGGCTGTGTTCCTAGCTCTGCTACAGGCTCACGGCATGTCCTTGAGCAAGTGACATTGCTGCTCTGTGCTTCAGTTTACCTATCTGCAAAATGCAGTTAATGATACTTCCTTACAGACTTCAAGTTTTTGAAGAGCGCATTGTTGAGTGCCATAGAATTGATGACAAACCAAATACAGAGGGTCTTCATGAGGCATAAATGAATGAAACTGCACACCGTCCACGTGGGACAGGTAAGTGGCATAGTTGTTTTACAGATGTGGAACTGAGTGAGGTATAGAGAGGTCAAGTAATGTGAGACCACACACAATGTATTGGGAGCGCTAATATTAGGGCTTAGGAATTCCTGACTTCCAGTCCCTTGCTCAGTCCACTAGCCTCTGTTGCTCTGTTGGCTCTCTTGCTGAATTTGTGTGAGGAGCAATTCATTTTTCTTGAATGAGTTTCCCACCGGGACCATCTTTAGGGGCAGGCGATCAGGGCAGTCACCCTGCACAGCAACATCTGAGAGTGCACTTGGGTGTTCTGCTCTCTCTCTCTCTCTCTCTCTCTCTCTCTCTCTCTCTCACACACATCTTTTTTTTTTTCCCCTCAGCTGCTCAGGAAGCACCAGAAACATTTTCTGCCCTGGGTAGCAAAATGCCTAGGGTTGGTCCTGCTTGTCACAGTCAGGTAAAGGTGACCTGCAGAGGTTTTTTACTTGCCAAAATCTGAATTTAGAGCTCCAATTGGTGTTTTTCCAAGAGCGGACAGTGTCAGGCACTTTAAACAGTGTATGAGAGCCACTCACATGGGCAAACGCTGCTTCCAGTTGCATAGAGCAGCCTGCAGGAGTGGATCCATCCAGACATTTATGCTGGGGCAAGAGTGGGATCCAGGTTGCCAGGAGCCTGTGTGGCTCATTGCAAACTGCCTTAAAGGTGAGATTTGGGGAAAGGGTAAGACAAGGGAGGTCTCAGGGCAGACCTGTAGTTCCACAACTGTGCAGATCCATCATGCTTCCCATATTGGCTACTGCATCTGTGGCCAGCTCCATGATCCCAGGGGTGAAAATTCCTCCTACTCCAGCAGAGATCCTCAGCACATTGCCCAATTACCCAGATTCTGTGGTAGGTGAGAGGCTTTGCTTCCTCCTATGCAGCATTAGGTGTTGGTGAGGTGATTGACTGTTGAAGAAGAAACTGACACATCACCAGCTTCCCTCTTCTCATACTTTTAGGCCCCTGCACTCCACCAATTCAATTTCCCACAAGGGCCCCTCTGTTTCCTTTTCAGGCAAGCACTTCTGTGTTCTGTGTTCTGTGTTCACAAGAATCTGACCTTTACGATGTAGAAGAAATGGCCACATTTCGAACCACAGCAAATGTTAGCAAAGCGGGAAACTCCAGATCGTATAGAAACAATTTTTTGAGTGTCAGTGGAGTTCCTTTGGTTTGGGTTTTCATGCTTCTGGGGTTACCGAATTATAGAAAGCAAAAGTAGGGCAAGGCCAATTCTGGATAATTTGGATCAAAATGTTGCTCCAAAGAATATAATCTCCCACAGCCTGAGCAAGAGCTGATATTCCAATGGAATTTACCCACTAGATGACATCATTGTAAACTCCATACATAGCTGTCTGTGTATTTATATTGTCCTCCTCATGATTATGACAATTCCCACCAGCCATAATATCTCAGTCTCTGCAGGCTCTTTTCATCTTAAATCAACTGTTTTCACCGTGTCTGTTTGCAAAGTCCAGGCAGTTCTTTGGACAACACTTGTTTCTCTGTTTAGTTATATGCTTTAAAGAAGTTTAAAACAATAGCAGCAGGCAGGCTACTCCGTGATGAGCAACCCTACAACAACCAATCAATGCGTGTGAGGTGGAGGCAAGAATGACTGGATCAGGAAAGAGATTTCTGTCTCAAATTTCTCACTGGTTAGTACACTGAGTCAAATGTATTACAACATTGTGGGGGGGGAAAGAAAGCAAAACATATAAGCCCAGCCAGTGTCCTTTAAACTTCCCTGTCCTCTCTGCCTATTTCCCTTGCCTGTCCTTGCTGACAGGGAAGATATTTGTAAATTTCAGCTTTCTGCTCAATGGCTTTGCCATTCCTGAGATGTGATTCCATGATACGGATCTATAATATCACAAATTGGATTGTGACATCTCTGAAAGTGTTGGGCCTGGAAGCAGGCAGATTTGACACTTGTATTAATAACAACGAGCTGGTACGTGGCCCTTTTCACAAACACAAGGGCCCAGATCCTCAAAGGTATTTAAGTGCTCAACAACCATTGAACAGTTAATCTCTGTAGTTATTTCATGAAATCTCACACACACACACACACCCCCAAAATGTTCTGCCTCATGTACCCCAGGGCTCCCTCATGTTACCTAATTTGCTGTTCCTTTTAAGACAGAGTCTCTGAGCTCTGCTGATGGCTTTGAATCCAAAAGCCAAGCCTGTGTTGATGCAAATTACCTAACTGATAAATTTCAGAGTAGCAGCCGTGTTAGTCTGTATCCGCAAAAAAAACCAGGAGTACTTGTGGCACCTTAAAGACTAACAAATTATAAAGGAAGGTGAAAACTGCCAGCACAAAAGAAATTGCCTAAATAAAAGACATGGTATAACAAGATCCCTTTAAGAGATTTGATGCTAAATGTTATTATTAATATTAAACATTGAAATAAATTTAATGTTAGTAATGTGAAAGTAGAATGAATTATATTGTAAAAATAAGAATGGATTAAAGAAATGTTGTATGTACCTTTAAGCAGAAATAAGAAATGTTGAAATACAGGTGCCAGGAAAAGAAACATTAGGCATAAACAATGGTGCTAATGGCAAAACATTAACAGAAGATAGGTAATAGTTAGTAAGAAAATAGATATGCATGCCTAGCCCAGGTAAACTTATCTGATTCTGCTTCCTTTGTTATCTTGTTAAGATAGTTTGTGTCTTGCATGGGCTCACATTATCTGGGTGTCATTAGCAGAGCGCTGTGCTAATAAAACAGAGTGGTCTGACAAACTGAGAGTCCTGAGTCTAACTTTGACAATTTGGAGGTTCCACCGAGATGGCAACTGTCTTCACTGGGGCTGTGTGATTCCTGACTGTTTTTGTAGGACGACCGTGGCAGCCGGCACCTGGGCATTTGGCCCGAGCGGTCCTCCACTATAACGAAAAGGTGCACGACCACAGTGAAGTCTACGCCATTGAACCTGTTGGTTCCCACTCTGTTCTGGTAGGGATCCCGGGATCTGACATCAGGAATCTGGTCAGGTAATTATTTCTGTGTTTTGTCCGGACTGAGGACTGTCCTGTCTCTGTGTCTATCCGTCCTCCTGTGGAGTGTTTGAGTCTGGGTGCCATCTCCGTCCGGGGATCGGCCGACCAAGGGGTTCCTGTCCCCGCAGTCTGAGTGAGTGGAATCTGCTCAATCGCAGCCGCACCGCACTTTGGGTAAAAGCCCTGGTGTGAAAGCAAGGGCGATTGAGGCAGTAGCCTGTGGGCGATTGGTGAGTGAAGTCCTCCTGTATGGGTAACCAGACGTCTAAGTCAGGACAGTTCCCTAAACGAACGCTGGCTCATTTTATATATTTAGGATGGGTCCAGACTCCTGTAAGAAGGGTCCGGACTCCTGTAAATTTCTGGAAAAATGGTCTAGGCTAACTCAGGGGGATCCCAAAACTCAGTGGCCACTGTTAAAATCTTGGAACAAGACCGAGTGGACGTCTTAAAGGACAAACTCGGCCAACCTAAAACTAAATTGGCTAAAGAAGAGGTTAATTGTTTCATTCAGTGGTGGGAAGAGGCAAATCGTAGCTGGACAAAATAAAAAACTCGCCTCTCTCAAATATTCAAATAATAAGTTGAAAGCTTTATTAAAAGCCTCCTCTCCCACCACCAGACCGAGCGCTCCCCTTTACCCCGTTCTCAAAAACCCACCCCCCCGGATCGATCCAACCCCCTTAATGCTCCCATCTCATTGTAAAAAGGACAAAAAGCCCCTTGTTCTGTTCCCCTTTGTTGTCTGCCTCGAAAAAAAAATGATTCTTTAGTGTTCCACTACCAATTCAGCAAAGAAGGTGGGTTCCTCAACTAGCCCCCACCCTTCCTGGTCCCTTTCCTTAAACATTTATTTCAAAATTGTGAAGTGACCACAATGTCACTCACAAACGGTTCATTGGAAAAAAGCAGGATCGGGCCCAGAAAAGCAGGCAAGCAACAGATAAAGAAACTGAAAAACAGGTTGGAAGCCCTAAGGGCATAGTGTAAGGAGTAAGAAAAGTAGTAAGTGCAGGCATGAACCCCTGGAACAATACTTAAAATGGTGAAATCTGAGGTGATTAAGGTGTTATTTTGGGAGATAAACGAGTGATTTAAGGAAAGAGAGTGAAAATTTAACTCTACAAAGGCTTGAGAAAATTAAGCAGTTAAACTTTGTGAAAATTTTAAAAAGGACCATGTTAAAGAGAGAGAATTCTTGGTTTCTTTGCAGCCATTCTGAAGGGAAAATGGGCCCTTTTCCAAAAGAATGCCTGTAAATAATCCAAATATATATAGAGCTATGTAAAAACAAAGCAGTGTAAAGGAATAGAAAATGTGTAGGTATCTATTTGTCTGTGAAAATATGTAAAGTTCTAAGAAGCTAAACCAGCACATCTGGTTTGTAAAACTCCTGTTTTGTAGGTGTAAGATAAATTGGTTTTGGTTTTGTTTTTAATGCCACTAAAAATTCATTTGACTCTTAATTCAAAGTTGCAAAACTGACAGACCTTTTTGCAAAACACAGGTAATTAGTGTTGTTTGGCTTTGGGATTTAGCATTTAACCCTTAAGGGGTAACTTGATTCTTTATAAAATTTAAAATGTTTTTTTAAATAAAAACCAAGTCATGGCTGCAATAGGGCAGTCAAAATCAGGAGAATAGGGAGAGATTCTGGAGTCTTTTTGTTTGGTTGGTTGTTGTTTTTTTTTTTTTTTGGTAACAATAGCAGATAAGAGCTGTAGTGAAAGAATTAAAAAAAATTTTTTTTAACAGTGCCCCTCTGAAGCAACTGCAGAGGTGAGGTGCATAAAACAAAAAGAAGCAATGTTAAAAACATTGAGCCTTATAATGGCTCTGTGTAATCAGACTGTCACTTTTAATAAGGGTACATAAAAACTTCTGCATCTGAAGAAGTGAGCTTTAGCTCACGAAAGCTCATGCTAAAATAAATTTGTTAGTCTTTAAGGTGCCACAAGTACTCCTGTTTTTTTTGTAAGAAAAAAGAAACAGTTACATCGTATGTAAAAATTGATATGGCTAATGTTTAAAAAAAAAAGCTAGGACATGTGCAATGTATATTGTAAAAAGGGGTAAAAGAAATACAAATGAAATATGCTACTGAATTAAAATCCTATTAGGGCTCCAAAAAGAGCCGCAATAGGCTGTTTTCTTTTTCAGATCTCTGTGTGTTTTGTAAGCAGGAGTTGAAAGTGGAAAAAAAAAATCAAAACTCTGGTGAAAGTTGGTTGTGTCCCTTTTAAGACAGAGTCTCTGAGCTCTGCTGATGGCTTTGAATCCAAAAGCCAAGCCTGTGTTGATGCAAATTACCTAACTGATAAAGAAAGGTGAAAACTGCCAGCACAAAAAAAATTACCTAAATAAAAAAAAAAAACATGGTATAACAAGATATCTTTAATAGATTTGACGCTAATGTTATTGTTAATATTAAACATTGAAATAAATGTAATGTTAGTAAGTACCCCTGTAACAACGTATAGTATGTATGATTTTTGGAAAAATCCTTTAAGGTAATATGGTAATGATGCTTCTCAGCTATTACCTGTGAATAAACTTAAAGCTTAACACAGCAGGAAAAACATTACAAACTTGGTCTGCTATATAAGAAGAAAAACTTACGGTACACCACCTCATGAATTTAATAACTAAACAGTAAAATAATTTCCCCATAACCCTTAAAAAGTAAAAGCCATTAAAACCTGACCTGCCTATAAAAAAAAAACAACAAAACACAGGAAAATATGGGGGCAATTCCTCTGTTTTGCCTGCAATCAGCAAGGGTATTTGTAAAAGAAAGGAATCTTTTAAGCAACAATCAATGCCACCCTGAAAGGGGTAGAAAAATGTTTTTTGTCTTTCAGAAAATAAAAAAAAGCTAATACCAGCTACAAAACAACCTATTACAAAAACAAATGAAAGTTAAAAAAAACATACTGCAATAGCTATAAAATGTACTGAAATGCAGATATTTAGAACATAAAATGTTTTGGGTAATATAAAAAAAATTAAGGTTTTGATACATCTGTTAAAAAAAAAAAAGATAATTGTTTAATACCTATCAATATAACTGGATGCAGTATGTCTCCAGTACAGTAAGACAAAATTTGTTAAGTGAAGAAATTGTTGTTAAAATTGCACACCAACAGGCTCTGGAAGCAAAGATATAAAAAGTTAGCCCACTCCACAGATTGCACCTGGAATCCTTCTGGCTACCTCAGACCTCAAGCCAGTGGGCTGGGGAGGAAGGAAAACTATTGGACACTAGAGGCTTATCCATGCCTGTTGCTCCAAAGCCCTGTAGTAAAGACATCTCACTAGGATCCTGTATGTGGAATAAAATTAATAATTAGGCCAAAGTATTGTATAACGGGCAATGTGTGTGTTAATTATTGGAAATAAGTGTTTTAAAAGGATAAAAGTGTTAGCAACCCACCAGTAGACAAATGTACATGTAATGTAAGTACTGTGTTTACCAATAATCACATTTACTATTTGCCACAACCAAAAAGTCTCAGCTTACTGTAAGCACTGATTTAGCTAAGTTCTCTATCAGTCTTAGCATTAAATGGCAAACAGTTACCAATTATCTGTTTAAAAAGGTAAAAAGGTAACATAGTTCCTAAAAACAAACAAACAAAACAATGTGGGAAACAGAACCATTCATATTATCTGAATGGTCTCCCACAACTACTGGCATACTAATGTTACTACCCCTAATTGTTTTTGGTTTTAAATTGTATGTGTTTAATTAAAATGTTTAAAATATGCTGGTGGATAACACAAATGTATGCAAAGCTAGAGCCACAGGCCCAAATCACCTCCCAGTATTTTACTACATAAGAAGTGACACTGGCGATTAATAATCTTAGTGTCAAAAGGGGGATATGTAGGCGCTGGATTTTATAATGTATAATTTGATTTCATCCTACCAGCCACCCCTTTTAAATAGCAGAAAGAAATGACCCTCTGGGACTATAAGATTCTGTTTTCCCCATATGCATTACAAATTGGGCCCTCTCTAACTCTTTGTTTTAAGATTTAGGTAGTAAGAGACAGGATTCTCTATTGTGTCTATGTTAAGTAAATTAGAGAAACATTGAAGGCCTGGGTCTCAATGTAAATTGTCTTGGTTATTAATTGTAAAACTTAGCAAGGTTTAATTTGCAATGCCTTTTTGCTCAATATAAAATACTACTGTTTGTATTCTCAATCCGTTTGTGTGAATGAGGAATGAATGCATCAGGAAAAGATAAGGTGTGAAGGCCATTGTTATAGCCAGAGTCAAGGAAAGAAGCAAAAAGACTTAAAGAGCATCAAAAAATCATCAGGCACTGCTTACTACCCAGACGGCTGTTAAACTGTCTGGCATCCGCAGCATGAATACATGCTTTGCCGTGTAAGAATGCACCACCCCCAGCGAACCAATCATCACCTCAGGACCATGCAGAGTCAATTTTGACTCCAGAAGATGACGTAGAGGAACAGCCTGCAATACCTTACAATCTACGTTCTCGTAAGGGTCGCCAGAAGCAGACGACTACCTAAAGCAAGGCCCAAGAAAAAGCAGTAGTGAGCCTAGCGCCTGCTGCCTGGTGGACATAAAACTGTGACTACAGTTCCCTCAGTTGAGGTTGTCAGAACCAGAAGGGCCCTGCCTCCAACATGTGGTGCCTGTTCCTCGGCTGTTGGTGTCTGAAGGTCTGGGGAGTCCACAATGACAATTCTTTTATCCAGCAGCAAGTGTGGATAGCTCAGACCCTTAATATTTGTAAATGCTGGGTCTGCAGCCACATCCCAGCCCACTCTCAAACTGATGTTCCTGTCCTGGTTATCCTACTCAATTCCCCAGACCTCACTGGAGGACCTTGTCCGTTTAACACAATATGGAACAGTAATAACACCTGGGAAGAGACTATTGGCAGTTCCTTTAACCCACTTGGGGGAGTAATACACCAGGCCAAAAAAAAAGGCTCCTGAGGTTAAAAGAAGTAGTTAAAATAATGGCAAATAAAACTGGAGAAAGTTTAAGAGCCCTGGCCAAAGAAACAGGGGCGATCCGACAGGTGGTCCTCCAAAACCGTCAGGCATTGTACATAGTGCTGGCGGCCAAAGGAGGGACCTGTGCTCTCATTGGAAAACAATGTTGTGTGTATATACCTGACGATACCAATGAGGTAATAGATCACGCTAGCCACTTAGACCAAATCACATATCTTCCCCATGAAGAGCCGAGTTCTTTATGGAAGTGGCTAAGTAACCTGTTCAATTTCTCTGGCATAGGAAACTGGTTGTTTCAGGGAGCCCTGACTATCCTGTTTAAAATCCTAATAATTTTTGTATGTTTTCAGTTAGTCTCCTGTTGTACCCAAAATTGTGTAAGGCATGCCACTCAGGTGACTGCCCCAGAACAGAGTGCTAATATGATAATTTTGAATATTGCTGATGAACAAAGAGATAAAGAACGGTTAATATGTGGAACCCAGTAAAATTTTGGTCATGGCGTAAGCTTGACCAAAAGGAGGGATTGTGAAAGTAGAATGAATTATATTGTAAAAATAAGAATGGATTAAAGAAATGTTGTATGTACCTTTAAGCAGAAATAAGAAATGTTGAAATACAGGTGCCAGGAAAAGAAACATTAGGCATAAACAATGGTGCTAATGGCAAAACATTAACAGAAGATGGGTAATAGTTAGTAAGGAAATAAGATATGCATGCCTAGCCCAGGTAAACTTATCTGATTCTGCTTCCTTTGTTATCTTGTTAAGATAGTTTGTGTCTTGCATGGTGCTCACATTATCTGGGTGTCATTAGCAGAGCGCTGTGCTAATAAAATAGAGTGGTCTGACAAACTGTGAGTCCTGAGTCTAACTTTGACAGTAAGTACCACTGTAACAACGTATAGTGTGTATGATTTTTGGAAAAATCCTTGAAGGTAATCTGGTAATGATGCTTCTCAGCTATTACCTGTGAATAAACTTAAAACACACACACAGGAAAATATGGGGGTAATTCCTCTGTTTTGCCTGCAATCAGCAAGGGTATTTGTAAAAGAAATGAATCTTTTAAGCAACCATCAATGCCACCCTGAAAGGGGTAGAAAAATGTTATTTTTGTCTTTCAGAAAATCAGAAAAAGCTAATACCAGCTACAGAACAACCTATTAAAAAAAAACAAATAAAAGTTAAAAAAAAACATACTGCAATAGCTATGGAATGTACTAAAATGCAGATATTTAGAACATAAGATGTTTTGGGTAATATCAGAGAATATTAAGGTTTTAATACATCTGTTAAAGCAAAGAAAAAAATAGGTATTAAACAATCAATATAACTGGATGCAGTATGTCTCCAGTACGGTAAGACAAAATTTGTTAAGTGAAGAAATTGTTGTTAAAATTGCACACCAACAGGCTCTGGAAGCAAAGATATGGAAAGTTAGCCCACTCCACAGATTGCACCTGGGATCCTTCTGGCTACCTCAGACCTCAAGCCAGTGGGCTGGGAGGAAGGGAAACTATTGGACACTAGAGGTTGTACCAAATGAACTCCTCAAAAGTGGGTATGCTTATCCATGCCTGTTGCTCCAAAGCCCTGTAGTAAAGACATCTCACTAGGTTCCTATATGTGGGATAAAATTAATAATTAGACCAAAGTATTGTATAACGGGCAATGTGTGTGTTAATTCTTGGAAAGAAGTGTTTTAAAAGGATAAAAGTGTTAGCAACCCACCAGTAGACAAATGTACATGTAATGTAAGTACTGTGTTTACCAATAATCACATTTACTATTTGCCACGACCAAAAAGTCTCAGCTTACAGTAAGCACTGATTTAGCTGAGTTCTCTATCAGTCTTGGCATTGAATGGCAAACAGTTAACCATTATCTGTTTAAAAAGGTAACATAGTTCCTAAAAACAAACAAACAAAACAATGTGGGAAACAGAACCATTCATATTATCTGGATGGTCTCCCACAACTACTGGCATACCAATGTTACTACCCCTAATTGTTTTTGGTTTTAAATTGTATGTGTTTAATTGAAATGTTTAAAATATGCTGGTGGATAAAACAAATGTATGCAAAGCTAGAGCCACAGGCCCAAATCACCTCCCAGTATTTTACTACATAAGAAGTGACACTGGCGATTGATAATCTTAGTGTCAAAAGGGGGATATGTAGGAGCTGGACTTTATAATGTATAATTTGATTTCATCCTGCTAGCCACCCTTTTTGAATAGCAGAAAGAAATGACCCTCTGGGACTATAAGATTCTGTTTTCCCATTTGCATTACAAATTGGGCCCTCTCTAACTCTTTGTTTTAAGATTTAGGTAGTAAGAGACAGAATTCTCTATTGTGTCTATGTTAAGTAAATTAGAGAAACATTGAAGGCCTGGGTCTCAACGTAAATTGTCTTGGTTATTAATTGTAAAACTTAGCAAGGTTTAATTTGCAATGCCTTTTTGCTCGATATAAAATACTACTGTTTGTATTCTCAATCTGTTTGTGTGAATGAGGAATGAATGCATCAGGAAAAGATAAGGTGTGAAGGCCATTGTTATAGCCAGAGTCAAGGAAAGAAGTGGCTTGGCAGAGCTGTAATTACAGTCTGTGTATCTGTGCACTCCTACCTGCCTCCACAGGAACTGCTAGGTCACCTAATGTGGAATGGACATGAGCAAGCGCTGGCCGAAGAAAAGACAGTTACCTGTTCTGTAACTGGTGTTCCTGGAGATGTGTTGCTCATGTCCATTCCACAACCCACCCTCCTTCCCCTCTGTCAGTGTTTCCAGCAAGAAGGAACTGAGGGTGGGGGCAGCTTCCAAGTTTACACAGATCCCTGTGTGGGCAGTCAGGCCATGCTCCTGTCTCAGGGATCCACTCCGGCTTGGGATCCTTGCTGCCCTGCTGTTGTCCTCCCCATGAGGTGATCAACTGAGGTCTGTGTGGTGACAGAATCAGTTTGTAACAGGCTTGTCTTTCACATTCTCCTCTCAGGCTTGCTGGCAGACTTGTCTGAGGATCTGACAGAGGCGAAGCACAGGGACTACCCAGAAGAACACAGGCAAATCAGAATCAGTCCTCTCCTGCAGCAATGGGTTGGCTGGAAGCATCAAACTGGCAGCTTCACGTTTCCTTGATCTTGCTACTCTCCATGCACACAAAGGGTAAGGAGAAAAAAGTGTTCCGCAATGTAATTCTGACAGGGTGGTGAGCTGAAAGATAACCGCTAACTGTTCAATTTTATTAGGAAAGGAAAAGTTTAGCATGGAAAATCGCAGCTTAAGAATCTCCAAACCACAGTGCAGTCTGGGAAAGTACAGCATTTTAGCTGTCAGTACGGCGCTCCTGCAGCGCACCCCGAAGGATCCTCTTGCGCACCCCACTTTGGAGACCACTGTATTAAACAGTTCAACGTTCTGTGACTCACCTACAATCCTTCAGTACTGGACATGTGGTTTGTTTTGCAGGATTTTTTTTTTTTTTTTGGTGCTTTAGGGAATCTTACTCTGGCTCCCTAATAAGACATGATACAGTTAAACCAAATGGCCAGAAGAAACAGCAGTAGTACCTTTGTGTAGTCAGTTTGCTCTCAGTGATTTAATGTGTGGTAGGAAGGTAGTAATCAGTAGGAGAAAATTAACTTCATGAGTCTGCTCTGTGCACTGAGCCCCAATAAAACTTTGGATCCCAACACCCTGAACAGCTCAAGGTCCCACCTTCCCTATTGACAACTATCTTGGAATATGGTTCTTAACTTAGTGATTCGGACCCATCTCTCAACTAACATAACATTTCTTTGGTTTTAGGTGCCTTGGCTGGACCAGTTGTTGATTCACATGTAACAGCAGTTTGGGGGAAGAATGTCACCCTGAAATGCATAATTGAAATAACACAAATCTCATGGGAGAAGATGCATGGTAAAAGTAAACAGCCCATTGCTGTTTGGGGGAGGGATAGCTCAGTGGTTTGAGCATTGGCCTGCTAAACCCAGAGTTGAGTTCAATCCTTGAGGAGGCCACTTAGGGATCTGGGGCAAAAATTGGTCCTGCTAGAGAAGGCAGGGGGCTGGAGAAGGGAGTGGGGAGTGAGGTACTGAGACCTCATGCTGCAGCTTGGTGTGAATGGAGAGCTACACTGGGAAGGGCAGGGAGACCCCAATTCCCACCCCCTGACTGCCCCCCCAAACCATCCAACCCCCCTGATCGCCCCTGAAACCCTGCCCCTGACTGCCCCCCTGGGACCCCACCCCTTATCTAAGCCTCCTTTCTCCCTGTCCCTGACTGTCCCCTCCTGAGACCCCCCCACCTTAACTGTCCCCTGACTGCCCTGGCCCCCATCCACACCCCTGCCCCCTAACAGACCACTGGGACTCCCACACCTATCCAACCACTGCCTGTCCCCTGACCCATCCAACCCCCCAGCTACCTGTCCCTTGACTGCCCCCGGGACCCCCGACCCCGTCTCCAACCCCCCGGTCCCCGTACTGTGCCGCTCAGACCAGTGTGTCTGGCTCTGTGCAGAGCCCAACACTCTTCCGCAGACACGCTGCTGCGCTCCCCTGTGGAGCGCACAGCCCCGCCCTCCCCAGAGCGCTGCTGGCGTGGTGTGCTGAGGCTTCAGGAGTGGGGGAGCAGAGGAGGGGCACTGGATGCTGCAGACCCCGATGCAAGCGGCTCAATCTGGCTGAGCCACCATGTCAGCCGTGCTGCGCTCTGCATTGGGAGGAAAATTCCGGACCTTCTGAGAGTTTGATCGCTATTTAAAACCCCCAAAGCCGGACATGTCCATGAAAATACGGACGTATGATAACCCTAGTCGTATGCTCAAGGAGTAGGCTTTGGCCCAGATATCCCCTTCAGAAGACGTCACCAGACTGGATTAGGGATACTGGTGTGACCTCGCCTTGCAGCCCCCAAAGAAGGAATTGGGGGGACTAAATGGACAGTGCCCCTCTCTATCTGAAGCCTGGCAAGGGAGGTACATGGATCCCACTAGAATTTAAAATGAAAAGTAGGGGATGGGAGGCTCTGGACCTGGGCAGCTTTAGATACAGTACCAAGCACTTAGAAAGCAGCTGCTCTACCCCATGTTATGCTCTGCAGAAATAAGCCCATTTGTTTTGTGTCTTTCACTTCTCAGGTGCTCCTTATTGGACCCATTTAAAAAGGATGGAGAAGAAGCTGCTAGCTGTGCCGGCAGCAAGTACTGTTCGCTTCCGTTGCCCTGCAGCAGGCAACCCCACCCCATCCATATACTGGCTGAAAAATGGCAAAGAATTCAAGGGAGAACATCGAATTGGGGGCATCAAAGTAAGGCATTGTGGGTCTAATCTTGGCTATGCTGTGTTCATTCATCTCTGGAGCTATTATTGATGGCTCGATCGGAGCCAGCGTTCACTGAGCAATCCTGATAGGGGCAAGCAAGCATGAGATCCCTGGCTTTACATAGTAAATATTTCCATGACCATTAGGGCTTGTGACATTTTTCTGCTCAAGATGTTTTTTCTATGATATGTACAAATTGCATTTCCCGTAGTACTGCCCATAATCCTGGCAACTTTATCATAAGTGAGAGAGAAGGATATCAGTGTGTATCTTCATAAACCACAGTCACTGTGGTTCAGAATGGGGGTATTTTTGATAACCATACTAATTGTTCAAATAACTCTTAAAATTAGCTGCTGCCCGTTCTGGTGGAATTCCAACTCTGAGCATTTGCTCATGTTGCTAGTCTCTTTTAAAAGTAACCTTGAAAAAAATAGATCAGGTGTATTGCTGTGCTCGCTGCAATAACTAGATGCAACAAGGTACAAAGAGACTGGGTTTACATTTTTGTAACTTGCATAAAAACCTGAGTGATACCACTGAAATCAGTGAAGTGATTCCTGACTTACATCCATGTAACAGAGATCAGCATCTGATCTAAGCTCTTAAGCAGACCTCTCTCTGTCATCATTCAGACGTGTAACACGAGCCCGGCAGAAATACTGAGACTCGGTCCAGTAACATTCTTGTGGTGAAATGCTGGAAGCCCCTTTGCCCTGGGTAATACCAAAGAGGGACCGGTTGGCAGTGTGATTTTGATGTCTACAAACAGAGCCCACAGACACCGAAAACCAGTAAATGAATGCCTAACCAGGCGACTTATCTGACCACAATTTCTGTGCCACCTTGTAATTGTACATCAAAATAAGGCAGTAACTTAGCAGGAAAATCAGTTGCTCTTGATTTTTTTCCCCCTCTTGTACTATACAAATGCCTTCCTGTTTACCATTTTGGGGAACAGAATAGTTGGTGGGATGGTTATAAACACAGCAGAGTCACAAGAAAGAAAGAAAAATCTCTCTCTTTCCAGACTGTTTCCTCCTCCTTCACTCAGGCTCCTCCTGGAAGAGCTGAATATGTTTGTTTCACTTAAACCTTTGAAGCTTCCTAATCAGCACATTGTGGTTTGTTGACAAGGTTGAGGGCACACAGGCAGTTCTAGATCTTTGGAGAAGTTAAGGAGAGGAGAATCAGGGAGGTAACTCCTCTCTGCAACTGATCTGATAATAGATAACATTTCCAAGTCACCCAGTGCAGCACAAACATTTTGTACTAATTACATGTAACTACTACTGTACTCATTACATGCTCTTTCAGGCTTGCATGTGCATTTATACAAAAAATGTGTGACGACAGCTGCACTAAATTATGCTTGCAGAATTAAACCTAAAGGTAAAAGTAATTCCACTTCCCACTTACCTGTGGTGTGAATCTACCCTTGAGTTCAGATAGAAAAGTTTCATCCTCTGCATCACAGTCACATCTCTTGCACCATAGCACTTTATTTTCTCTAGAGGCACCTTCCAGCAATAAGTAAATGTTTAAAAAGCTATCGGAGGCAGTGTGTGGTCTGTTAAACCAATAGGAGTGTAATCCCTCTGTCTGCCTAGAAAAAGATCTCTCTCTCTCTAGATACAGAAACATCGCTTTGTTTCTCTCTTTCTTGCCTCCTACCCTTGTAGAGCTTAGATAGATAGATATGCCCATTTATATCAGGTGAGGATCTGCGCCAGAAAGAAAGTAAAAAATAAATCAGTTCAGTGTATCATTTATTGAAGATTAAACTCTTCAGGTACGATGGAGTTTCTATCCCAGGATTTAGGCCCGGTAAAAGTGAATGGCCAGATCAACAGCTGGTGGAGCTTGGACAGTTTACACCAGCTGAGGATCAAGCCCAGTGGATTAACCTGCAAAGACCAGAATCACAAATTAACATTTCCTCTTTCTCTTTTTCTCCAGAGTTCAGAGTAGTTTAGACTTTGCTCTTTGGAAATCCGTGGCCAGCAGAAGAAAGCTGGAACTTGCAACATGCAAGTTTGGATTATTTTTTTTTAATATCCCATCCTAACCTCTAATTTTTACCTCTGGTAAAAGGCATTTAGATACCCCCTAATGTGCATCAAAACTCAAAACGGGGGAAGAGAAGACTTCCAAACATGGCTGAAATAAATTATATACAGTTCATTCTTAAATGGCAGAGGAGTGAAATTCATATGACTTATCACATGAAATTTCCCAAAGAGAATTAATATTATAGAATCCTTGCTGGAATCTATAATATTGTAAGCCTGTGTGTGTTAAATGACCCTAGAAAGGAATGGGGGGCTGGAAGGGGGAGATTGAGGATTATCCCTTCCCCAGACCATTGCACCGGCTTGCGTATCAGTCTAGCAAACACAGTCTTAGTTTCTAAGTGTGTCTGCAAATGTTTGTCTCTCAAGGAGCCAAGAGTGACAACCAGGGCCACCGAGAGCGGGTTCGGGCCCCAGTCAAAAAAAAAAATTCAGGCCCCCCAGCAAGAGTGGACTGGCTAAATAGGGCCGATGATGCTGGGGGAACCAGGGTCCCATTCTAGACTGCCGGGCCCCGGTAATTTGTACTGGCTTCCCCCTACCCTCTCGTCAGCCCTGGTGACACCACCAAATAAACCAGAGGGATTTCCAGTGTCTCACTGATTTGATTAAAGTCTGCAACGAGTTACTTCATGTTTCTAATGGTTTATCGAGTACACTGACTGCCCAAAATTGGGAACATCCTTCTTGTGATCCCCTGGGTCTGGACTCAGCTTTCGACTAAAACTTTTCCTTAGTTGTTTTTAAAAAACCTTTCCAGACACCTTCTGTGTCACAGGAACAGAGCTCTGACCCACAGTTTGAATCTGTATTCAGAGCCCACTTCCCCAGAGCTCAAGTCCCATACAATGAGGTGATGGACACTTTATATCTAGAATAGGCAAGACACGTGGTTGGATGTTTGGAGTGTTTGGATCTAGGTTTATGACACATGCTTCGTATCTGGAGCCAAGCTTTACCAGAGTTCAGATCCTAGATACTACCATGATGGGTGCTTTACAAATGCCTAGGAGAGAAGGATAAAGAGGGGTGTGAAGATGCAAGGCTATGATATAAGCCACTATAGAGACAGATCAGTAACAGGTTTAGATCGAGACACCCCTCTCCCCACCCCAAGTTCTGGCATCAAATCTGGTCCAGTTTTCACCTGTAAATTACATGACAGAATGCCCAGTGAAATCTCCAGGAAGAGCATCAGAATTGAACCCATCATCGTCAGCAGCCAAAACCTTTCTTCAGTCAAAACCTTTCTGTCTTTCTATTACGTATACATTTAAATGCAGTGACATGCTTTGTTGTCAACACTTAGAAACAAGTTAGGAATGTAGGCCAGTCAACACTGTTACTTGAGCAGATGCCGAGATACAAAAGGTGGGGGGAAAGTATAGTTTTATGGCAAGAGCGTGACACCCTCTCCATTAAAACCAAGCCATATTTGCTTCATAGCCCTTACACCCAATGTCCAGTGCAGTAACGCTGCTTTTGACAGGTTAATTGTGCTCTGATCCCTTTCAAACAAGGCATGGGGATCCAGATAACAACTAGTGAAAGATGGTTACAGTGGCTCCATTTGAATTCACCTGCAGTAGCTAAAAGTGCTGACAGCTGATTAACCACTCATTTTCTGCATCAGCCCTTGGTTTTCTGTAGTGTGCAGAACTGGCATCACTGATGCCAACTGATTCTGTGTATCAAGAATCTGCTCCAAAACGCGTTGTTAAAATACTGTTGACAGCTGTATGGGGGCAGTTGGCTTCTAACTGATGTCCAGAGGCTTGGGAAGGTTAACTAACTCTGCTCACAGGGATTATGCACACCGAGCACGTGTGCGTGCGTGCGCGTGCATGAATCACTTTGAGGCAAGGACGCCAACATTCATTTTCCGCCCTGCAACTGATGGGCCCCCTGTCACCTTGGCCAAGTCACTTAAAGTGGACACCATTGGTCTGAAATCCAATCAGTTAAAGAAAAGTACTATGTACTATACTCGAGCCAGTGTCGGACACCCTGGCAGTTTTGTGCTTTACACTCATGGTTTTCCTATGGTTTTTAATGTTTGTCTCTCACCTGTTACCCACTGGAAGACATACCCATTGAGAAAGGGAAACAGATAACTATATAATGGAACTAGTGAGGCTGACTGTACATAAAGTGCTGCCTAATACCCAGAGTAAACAAACTGTAAAAAATAGAATTTTTTTTCTCACTGGTCTCTTTCAGTTCTAGTGATCAGCAGGTAGGTGTTACTGGTAACACAAGTAGGTTAAAGATTTGCCAAAAAAACCAACCCCAAAGGTGTGGTTCTTTAAGCTGATGGAGTCCATTTAACTTCTCTGGCCCTCAGTTGACTGGAGTATGTGATGCTATCTTATTTAATGTCTTTGAAGCACTTTCAGTTCCTCAGATGAAAGGCACAAGATAGAAGTGCAGCTAGCAATTATTTGTTTTACCTTAGCTCCTGTGAGCTCTAGCTGTAGACCCGGCCCTCATTGTGCTAGGTGCTGTACAAACGTAGAACAAAAAGATGGTCCATGTCCCAACGGGCTTACAGCCCATTATTTATATTATGGGAGCATCTACAGCCCGTGGCAGGATCCGCGCCTGTAATACAGCCCACTGTACAGTTGATTCATTGGGCTTGATTCTCACATAAAGACCACTTTCCACCAGGCAGGCAGCGTAAATTGTCCTTAAAGTGGTCATAACTTACATTTACAGACGTGCTGCAGCCCTAGCACGCTGGCAGAGTGGGGAGCGGGGGAAGAGGCCTGGGAATAAACAAGAATGAGGCCCATTGTGTTTTGCCATTTGTTCATTGATTATAATGGTCCAATGAAATATTAGCTGGTGATGTCTTATGATTGGCTGATCTGTTTTTTCCTCCCTCTAGTTACGGCATCAGCAGTGGAGCCTAGTGATGGAGAGTGTGGTTCCGTCAGACCGAGGGAACTACACGTGCATTGTAGAGAACAAATATGGCAGCATTAGGCACACTTACCAGCTAGATGTAGTAGGTAAGATTTCTCTACTTCCTCTTCACTTCTGATACACAGCCGTCATCAAGATGGCTTATGTGCAATGATGATTTTGGGCTTAATCATATAGTCCGTCCCCTGAAGTGAATGATGTGGGTCCATAACCACAAACCCAGCTGGCCCTCCTTCTCAGCAAGCGTTCAAGGAGTGAATGCACTATCCTGGACATAATGCTTCCTGTTCAGGACTGAGGCACGTTGACTGGGGCAGTGTCTGGGAAGCCTACGCTGCAGCTCCCCAGGCGTACCCTTTCTGTGGGTAAGCAAAGAGCTGTGTTCTCAGGGGTTGCTCATCCAGCACCTTTCATGAGCCCTAGCCCAAGCTCCTGTGCAGACATTGGTAGTGGCGCTGAAAGCCACAGACAGGCATGTTCAGTGGGGAGAGGTGTTAAAAACGGGTTCCCCATTTTCACTTCAGAAAGGTTCCGCCACCGGCCTATTCTCCAGGCTGGACTGCCTGCCAACCAGACTGTGGTGGTAGGGAGTCATGTCGAGTTCCACTGCAAGGTGTACAGTGATGCCCAGCCTCACATCCAGTGGCTGAAACACGTGGAAGTCAACGGCAGTAAATATGGATCCAACGGGACGTATGCCATGGTGCTAAAGGTTGGTAGACTAATTATAAAGTGAGAGGCAAGTCAGCCAGTCTAGCTCCCTGATAATGTAGGAATTTTCCCTAAAGGACGCTTTCTAATGGTGATCCAGAATTACATTATAGCATCAAGAGCTGTATTAATAGATACACTTTTGGTGTTGAAATTGACATTAAAAACAATGTGTCCCTCCGTAAATATTTTTCTGTATTAAGTCACCGTTTATCTGGTCAGCACTTTACCCTTTTCTCCCCACACTCACCCTACTAACCAACAGTCAGTCCTGTTGTGGGGGCAATTTTTCCTTTTGATGCTGTTGCTTGCATGCTTCATTAGTGGGACAGCGTAAGAGCCTGGCGAAGGGAACCTTTTGCTTTTACGCCAGGTTGCAAACGGGAATGAATAAATAAATGTGGAAGATGGGCCACTGAGAACAAAGAAACAAAAAAAATCTTCATCTGCTTTTGAAATTTGCCTGTAAATCTGTGTGGTGTCCTCAAACATGCTGGGAATGTGGCTTATCCTGTGTTTTTTCCTCTTTCTATATATGTGTATTTTTCCCCCTTGTAGACGTCAGGTGTTAACACAGCGGATGAGGAGCCAGAAATTCTGTACTTGCGAAATGTTACTTTTGAGGATGCAGGGGAATATATTTGTCTCGCTGGGAATTCTATGGGGTTTTCACATCATTCTGCTTGGCTGACGGTTCTACCAGGTATTTCCTTCTGCGCTGTGCCCTTTCTTTCCTCTTGGTGATGCTTCAGTGTTCAATTTAGAAATGCCACAGCTCATCTGCTAAGCTGGCTCACAGCCATGTAGCTTGCTGCACAGTCTGTACGTGTATGTATAGACAATAGCCATGCCCTGATTATGGGTGGAACCCCCGTTTTTCACATTGCTATGTTCCTTCATGGACACAGTCACTGAGAGCCTGATCCAAAGTCCAATAAAGTCAGTGGAAAGACTCTCATTGAAATCAATAAGCTTTGGGGTGGAGCTTGAGTGGTTCCATATCCCCTTTGCCCACGAAGGATTAGTGTTCCCCCGTGTTTTCTTCATTACTGTGCCCACGAGTGCAGCTGTACAACTGCTTTCAAGTCACGTGCACCCAGCTTACCCAGCTCAGCATTTAGCCCAGAGTGAAGTGACTGTGTGAAAGGAAGCAGAGTAATTTCACTATAAGGAGTTCCACTGCTGATTAAAGAATCATGGGGCATCCTCTTTCTTTTAGTATGTTTTTGGTTTTGCCTTGACCCCTTGTAAATTCAGAAGTGCCTGGACTGAAGGGAGCAGGTGGGGAATCATTCTTGATTTGCGCTTTGCTTGAGGGGGGGTTGCAGGATTGAGCTCTGAGTGCATGATGCTAATTATGTTCTAGCCATCAAAATGATTGCGCTCATGCCTGTTCAAGGGGCCTACGGGAAGTTCCGACTTTCTGGAATCCTGGGGTGGGATTTTTGCTAAAATTATTGGGATCATCTGTCCTTCCTTTACTTGTCCAAACAAAATATTTTCATTATGAATTATAATATAATTAAGCCAAGTTTCCCATTTATCCTCCCCCAAGTATCGTGTTTTTAACCTCACCATACTTTGGAGACAGGCGTGATTCAGGTGGGATAAACTGAAATCTTAGCTTGAGTTGCCATGTTAATCCCTTGTCTGGGGCACATCTGTTGCCAGCATTGGAGTCAAAACTGATGAGTGAAATAGAGGAAGGGCCCGATCCTGCATTGTTTGCAAAAGTAAAACACCTGTTGTAGGCATTCAGAGTTGTGGATTTGGGAGGGCTCCTGGGTCAAGTCCAACGGGCTTACGCATAGACAAAGAGGTGTCCAACCTAGGCCTGATCCAATTCGCACTGAAGTCAATGGGAAGATTCCCATTGGTGACAGTGAGCTTTCGCTCAGGCCCTACCTGAATTTCTCGCACTACATGTGTACATGTTGGCTGCTGTCGCCTGTCCTCACTTCCGTCTCTTGTTACTCTACAGAGCTAGTAGAGGCGGATGATTCTGGCTCCGTTTTTGCTGTGATCCTCCGCTGTGGGGTTGGCTTCGTTTTCTTCTTCTTGGTGGTTGTCATCATGATTGTCTGTAGGGTGAAAATGACCAACAAAAAAGCCATGAACACCCCTACTGTACAGGTAACAGAAAGTAGATACAAGATTCCTATAGCCCCAACCTACCTTTACATTTCCTTTCTACGTTAGGAACGTGACCCTATGTTTTTACTCAGGCAACAATCCCATTAACATCAGCAGGCCCTTTGCCTGCATGAGGGTCAGGCCCCGTGTCTCAGTTTGTTTCACTTATTCATTTATTTTTTTCAGTGAAAACGTAGTGAGTGGCAGTTAACTCTCTTTTTAGTTTGCAGTTATTGTTTGTCAGAGGCCAGCAATTCCCCAGAGCCCTGGGCTTACCTAGGACTAGTAAAACAGACCCTTAAACCAGCCCTGCTAGCCACTCGTAACAACACCCCAGGGAAAATGGACCTTCCAGAGAATAGCCTACAGTCCTGTGCCCGTAGCCAGCATGAAGGGGAGGAGTGGGAAAAGAAGTGCAGTCCTGGTCCTGGTCCCACTGAAGTCACTCGCAAAACTTCCACTGATTTCTGTGGGTCCAGGATTGGGCCTTCTTTCCGCAAGGGACAATGATGGCACTCTGTACAATAAAAATCCCATCCAGTCGGGCATCAGGGACTGGCACTGCAGAGCAGTAAGCGTAGGAATTGAAAAGGACTGCAAACCCTGCTGGTTCAGCCTCTCTGGCTGTAAACCACCTATTGGGACTGGAAAGCTGGGACTGACTCCATGGACACAAACACGCTCCATGCATATAGGCCAGAACTTTAGCTGCTCTAAACTGATGTAGCTGGTGTAAATCAATAGAGTACTGTCTTCAGTGAGGCTGCTCTGGTTTACACTGGCTGAGGATCAGGCTCTGCCTGCCTAGATAGATACACTCCCATAATATGAGACTGATATTTTTAATTTCCAGGTTACAATTGATTGTAAGTCTTCAATAATCAAAGATTAGTTCAAAGTGATTTTCTTGGCTGGTTCCTTTTCAAGCACCGCTGCGTGTATCTGACACAGAGGCAGTTGGCAATAACATTTTATTTGCTCTATTGAAGCCGGTGTCATTGGAGTCAAACCCTTCCATGAATTCCGGTACCCCGCTGGTCAATCTCACCCACCTCTCATCCAGCGATGGGCTGAAGCTAGCAAATGTCTCAGAGCTCGAGCTGCCTGCTGATCCCAAGTGGGAATTAACGAGATCTCGGTCAGTTAAACGTGTCGTTCTTCTCTCTTCATTCCAGTCCTCAGCCCGGTCACACATTAATTCATTTGTTTGTGTCTGTCACTTCAGCCTGACTCCGGGGAAACCTCTGGGTGAAGGTTGTTTTGGTCAAGTGGTGATGGCAGAAGCGACTGGGATCGATAAGGACAAACCAGACAAGGCCATCACTGTAGCTGTCAAGATGTTAAAAGGTACAGAGAACGGCACCATGAAGGAATGGCAGGAGTTGGGGCTGCTGTTAGGCATTTCCCCTTGGCATTTATCTTGGTTTGGGGTTCATTTTTTATTTAAAAAATATGACTACATAAGAAGAGCAAACCTAAGGCCAAATTCTCCTTTTGGCTTCCATAACTGATGCTTGTTTCCACAGATTTCTGTTAGGGTGGGTCACAGGAAGTGGTGAGTGTTATCTTAAGGGCAGCTGAGTAGATACAGCATTGGACTTGGCTACAGGAGACCTGGGTTCAGTTCCTAGCTCAACCACAGGTTTCCTCTATGATGCTGGACAAGTCACTTTCTTTACCCTTTGTCAGAGCACCTGGCCTTTAAAATAGGGATAATGCTTCCCGATCTCATGGGGGTATTGAGTATAAAATCCATTCAGGGTTGTAAAGTGCTTGTCTACTTGGGTGATGAGGGTCATATAAGCACTTCAATAGATCTTCCTATCAAATTGAACCCTGGCCAAGCTCCCTGAGATTACATCTCAACAGCTTAAGAAGAGGCAAAACAATGAGATTGGTTGGGCTCATCCAGATTCTCCTGTTTTCCCTGCCTAAAGCACTGAAGCTGCAGTGACTTGACTAGCTGTGGAAAACACCTGGAGGGGAGTGGCATGGCTAAGCCAAAGCAAGAAGTGCTGAGGTTCTGCACAGTATTAATACTAACACCAAATGAAAAATTTTTCCATGAGAAAGTGGGGTTTGACAAAACCTCATTGATCAATTTTGATTAAACTTTTTTTGATGGGGAAGATTTCAACATTGCCAAACTGAAACATTTTGATGTTTTGTGTTTTGGTTTGATTTTGAAAACTAAAAAACAAAATTGGTTTTCCAATTTATTCTGGGGGCTTTTACCCCACGATTCCAGACATATTTTACCTGCCCCTGATTCTTTTCCAGTACAAAAAAATGGGAAAAAGTTTGTTTGTATGGATGTAAAAAGGTGGGGTAGAGTGGCGGTGAAGCCCAAAAAATCCTAAAACTGAAGTTGACAATCCAATTTTTTTTTCAGTTTCTAAACATCAAAACAAAACTCACAATGTTTTATTTCCGTGTCAAAATTTTTCAGAACTTTTTGTTTGGCAACAAGTTTTGATGTTTCAAGTTTTCACCCTGATTTGGGACAAAAGCAAATAGAGTGGTTAAGCACTGGAATAAATTGCCTGGGGGGGGGGGTGGAATCTCCATCATTGGGGATTTTTAAGAGCAGGCTGGACAAACACCTGTCAGGGATGGTCTAGATAATACTTAGTCCTGCATGAGTGCAGGGAACTGGACTAGATGACCTCTCGAGGTCCCTTCCAGTTCTGTGATTCCTGATTAACATTTCCTGCAGGATGACCAGCTCTCAGAAATGCTCAGATGGCCACATGGCCAGCCTCCGTTCACTGAGTGTATAACATACTGTATAGTACTAATGCAATCTAGTTATGCTTTTACTCTCTAGACTCTAAGAAACACCTATTCCCTTCCTAACAGTTTCTTTCTCTTTTTTCCCCCCGTCTTCTCCAGATGATGCTACTGACGAGGATCTTTCTGACCTGGTGTCCGAAATGGAAATGTTGAAAATGATTGGGAATCACAAAAATATCATTAACCTCCTAGGCGCCTGCACGCAGGATGGTATGTTTCAGAGAAGGCCATATGCTACCATCGTACTTCATGATTTCAGTGGGAAGCAGTCCCATTCTGCTCTGTGGTGCACACCGTACTAGCTCAGCCTTATGTGTACACAGTTGCTTTTCCATACCTCTACTGCAGGTTTCTGGCCCAGCAAGCAGAGGGGTTTCCTCCTGTAATGTAATATTGTGCTCCTGGAGCCTCTTATTCAGGCTGTGTAGAGGCCAGGAGGATTTCACCCTTTCTTCATGCATCTGAATTGGCCACAAGATTAATTGTGTGCACAGACATAACTAACTGCTTTGCTCAGTGAGAAGTTGGGTGGCTTTTAGATGTTGGAGCAAATATATATATGGCTCTACCTGTTATCGATACTGGTTTTTCAAAAGCTTTTCCTTATTGTCCTCCTTTTTTGGGAAAAAAATGGAGCTGGAAGCAGAGAGAGTGGTGGTTTGACTGTCATTTATTATTATTTACTCCCTGAATGCCCAAAATATGCTGGCTTTGAGTCCCAGCCCTGTGGGTTTAGGCAATTCACATAATACTCTCTATGTCTAAGCCTTCCCAGCCATCAAACGGAAAGGATAATGCTCGCCCACAGGGCAGTGAGGCAGTTGAGTTAATGTTTGTGTGTCGGTTCTGAAGAGAGATGTTTGTCAGTGGCCGCTTGGCTAGGGAACCTGACCTGAGTCCTGTCCCTATCTAACCTTCTTAGGTACTTCGGTGGCCCTCAATACTATAGTATCTGAGCACCTCATAGTCTTTAATTCATTTACCCCCAGAACACCCCTGTGCGGTAGGGAAGTTCACAGATGGGGAACTGAGGCACAGAGACAAAGTGACACACCCAGGGTCACACAGGAACTTTGTGGCAGAGCTGGGACTTGAATTTGCATTTCCTAAGCTAGTGTTCTAACCATTGGCCCTTCCTCTTCAGTGCTACATTTGTGGCTGACCTGCCTCATAGACTCTGCATCAGAAGGGACCGTCATGATCATCTAGTCTGACCTCCTGCACAACGCAGGCCACAGAATCTCACACACCCACTCCTGTAACAAACCCCTAACCTATGTCTGAGTTATTGAAGTCCTCAAATTGTGGTTTGAAGACTTCAAGCTGCAGAGAATCCTCCAGCAAGTGACCTGTGCCCCATGCTGCAGAGGAAGGCGAAAAACCTCCAGGGCCTCTGCCAATCTGCCCTGGAGGAAAATTGGTTCCCGACCCCAAATATGTCGATCAGCTAAACCCTGAGCATGTGGGCAAGACTCACCAGCCAGCACCCAGGAAAGAATTCTCTGTAGTAACTCAGATCACACCCCATCTAACATCCCATCACAGACCATTGGGTATATTTACCTGCTAATAATCAAAGATCAATTAATTGCCAAAATTAGGCTATCCCATCATACCATCCCCTCCATAAATGTATCAAGCTTAGTCTTGAAGCCAGATATGTCTTTTGTCTCCACTACTCCCCTTGGAAGGCTGTTCCAGAACTTCACTCCTCTAATGGTTAGAAACCTTCATCTAATTTCAAGTCTAAACTTCCTAGTGTCCAGTTTATATCCATTTGTTCTTGTGTCCACATTGGTACTAAGTTTAAATAATTACTCTCCCTCCCTGATATTGGTCAGTGCCTTTATATAACGGTACTAACACCTCCTTATCTTTACTGGAAACACCTCACCTGATGCATCCCAAGACCGCATTAGCGTTTTTAACGGCCATATCACATTGGCGGCTCATAGTCATCCTGTGATCAACCAATACTCCGAAGTCCTTCTCCTCCTCTGTTACTTTCAACTGATGTGTCCCCAATTTATAACCAAAATTAATCCCTAAATGCATGACCTTGCACTTTTCACTATTACATTTCATCCTATTACTATTACTCCAGTTTACAAGGTCATCCAGATATTCCTGTATGATATCCCGGTCCTTCTCTGTGTTAGCAATACCTCCCAGCTTTGTGTCATCCGCAGACTTTATTAGCACATTCCCACTTTTTGTGCCAAGGTCAGTAATAAAAAGATTAAATAAGATTGGTCCCAAAACCGATCCCTGAGGAACTCCACTAGAAACCTCCCTCCAGCCTGACAGTTCGCCTTTCAGTATGACCCGTTGTAGTCTCCCCTTTAACCAGTTCCTTATCCACCTTTCAGTTTTCATATTGATCCCCATCTTTTCCAATTTAACTAATAACTCCCCATGTGGAAGCATATCAAATGCCTTACTAAAATCGAGGTAGATTAGATCCACTGCGTTTCCTTTGTCTAACAAATCTGTTACCTTCTCCAAGAAGGAGATCAGGTTGGTTTGGCACGATCTGCCTTTTGTAAAACCATGTTGTGTTTTGTCCCAGTTACCATTTACCTCAGTGTCCTTAACTACTTTTTCCTTCATTTTTTTCCCAAGACCTTGCATACTACAGATGTCAAACTAACAGGCCTATAGTTACTCGGATCACTTTTTTTCCCTTTCTTAAAAATAGGAACTATGATAATGAGCTTGCAATTTCATGTGCCAGTTCCTTTAATATTCTTGGACGAACATTATCTGGGCCCCCCAATTTCATCCCATTAAGCTGTTCGAGTTTGGCTTCTACCTCGGATGTGATAATATCTACCTCCATATCCTCATTCCCATTTGTCATCCTACCATTATCCCTAAGCTGCTCATTAGCCTCATTGAAGACTGAGGCAAAGTATTTGCTTAGATATTGGGCCATGCCTAGATTATCCTTAACCTCCACTCCATCCTCAGTGTTTAGCGGCCCCACTTCTTCTTTCTTTGTTTTCTTCTTATTTAGATGGCTATAGAACCTTTTACTATTGGGTTTAATTCCCTTTGCAAGGTCCAACTGTACATGGCTTTTGGCCTTTCTCACTTTATCCCTACATGTTCTGACCTCAATAAGGTAGCTTTCCTTGCTGATCACTCCCATCTTCCATTCCTTGTAGGCTTTCTGATTTTTCTTAATCACCTCTCTGAGATGCTTGCTCATCCAGCTTGGTCTACAACTCCTGCCTATGAATTTTTTCCCCTTTCTTGGGATGCAGGCTTCTGATAGTTTCTGCAACTTTGACTTGAAGTAGTTCCAGGCCTCCTCTGCCTTTAGATCCACAAGTTTTTCAGTCCAATCCACTTCCCTAACTAATTTCCTTAATTCTTTAAAATTAGCCCTTTTGAAATCAAAAACCCTAGTCCCAGATCTATTTTTGTTCATCCTTCCATCTAGTTTGAACTGAATTAGCTCATGATCACGTGAACCAAGGTTGTCCCCTACAACCATTTCTTCTATGAGGTACTCACTACTCACCAAAACCAACTCTAAAATGGCATCCCCTCTTGTTGGTTCTTCAACTACTTGGTGAAGAAATCCATCAGCTATTGCATCCAGAAAAATCTGAGCCCTATTATGATAACTAGCACTTGTCCTCCAGTCCATATCTGGGAAGTAAAAGTCTCCCATGATCACACAATTCCCATTAGTGTTTACTTCATTAAAACATTAAAGAGGTCTCTATCCATATCCAGATCAGATCCTGGCGGTCTGTAGCACACCCCAAGCACTATCTCAGGGGTGGCTCTAGTAGCTTTCTTCCCCAATGTTATTTTTACCCAGACAGACTCTATCTTATCCATTCCTTATTTCTTTAGTCTACCTCATCATTGATATACAGTGCTACTCCACCACCTTTGCCTTTATTTCTGTCTTTCCTAAACAGCACATACCCTTCAATACCTGTACTCCAGTCATGACTACTATTCCACCATGTTTCTGTTATCCCTATAATATCCGGTTTCACTTTCTGCACCAGTAGCTCTAGTTCCTTCATTTTTTTACCTAGGCTCCTTGCATTAGTGTACAAACATCTTATTTTTTGCCGTTTGGCTTCACTGACATTCTTTACCCGATTAGGCACAGACATTCTACCACCAGTATCACCTATTAGACTGGTATCTACACTATCCTTCCTCCTTATGTCCATTCTCCTACCCACGGCTGTATCCTTTCTTGCTTTGTTTTCTTCCCTCTCAATGTTAAATTCCGGCATGGAGATTACCTGGACATCTTCCCCAGATTCCTAGTTTAAAGCTCTCTTAATCAGTTGTGCACCAGCTGCCATCCTAGAAATCTATTTCCCTCCCTACTTAGGTGAAGTCCAGCCCAAGAGAACAGTCTTCCGCCCATGAATGCTTCGCAGTGGCCATACATCCCAAAGCCCTCCTTATAGCACCACTGCCTGAGCCATCTGTTGATCACCATAATGTCACCTCACCCCCTCTTTCCCTTTCAGTAAAATGAGGCTAGTGACTCTCACTCTGCTTTGCAAGGCGCTTTGTAATTATGATGTAAGAGCCAGATTGTGACTGTTTTTTGTTGACAGGCCCACTTTACATTCTGGTAGAATATGCGTCAAAAGGGAACTTGCAGGAATATCTCCGGGATCGTCGGCCGCCTGACATATTTTCACTCGACACCTCCAAGCTGCCAGAAGAGCAGTTAACATTTAAAGATTTAGTCTCGTGCGCCTACCAGGTGTCCTGTGGCATGGAATATTTGGCATCTCAGAAAGTGAGTTGAGTGACTTGGAGTCTGTTGTTATTTATCACGTACATAAACATATGTGTCATGTGATAGGTGTGCACAGTGCATTGTGGGCAAATATATGACTGGGTTCTGCCCTTAAGAGCCTAGTACAGGAATTATTTTTTTCAGTAAGAAATGCATTGCTGCTTGCAAAGAAGCATTGTTAAGGGACCTAGAAGTCCATTTGTGTATGATCACATCCATTTATGAGCGATTTAGCTGGGTGCCCCTTTGCTGTAATCAACAATCCAACAGTAAGACTAAGCTTGATAATGTATGGAGGGGATGGTATGATGGGATAGCCTAATTTTGGCAATTAATTTGGCAATTGATCTTTGATTATCAGCAGGTAAGTATGCCCAGTGGTCTGTGATGGGATGTTAGATGGGTTGGGATCTGAGTTACTACAGAGAATTCTTTCCTGGGTGCTGGCTGGTGAGTCTTGCCCACATGCTCAGGGTTTAACTGATCGCCATATTTGGGGTCGGGAAGGAATTTTCCTCCAGGGCAGATTGGCAAAGGCCCTGGAGGTTTTTTGCCTTCCTCTGCAGCATGGGGCACGGGTCACGGGTCACTTGCTGGAGGATTCTCTGCAGCTTGAGGTCTTCAAACCGCAATTTGGGGACTTCAATAACTCAGACATAGGCTAAGGGTTTGTTATAGAAGTGGATGGGTGGGATTCTGTGGCCTGCATTGTGCAGGAGGTCAGACTAGATGATCATAATGGTCCCTTCTGACCTTAAAGTCTGAGTAAGTGTGTGAACAGTTTGGCAATACATGGACAATTGCAGAGTCCATATGAAAGGCAGACCTCAGTTGCGTGTTTTCAGTGAGCAAATACAAATGTCACACAACAGAAACGTCTAAATGCAGAAGTAATTGACTTTCAGATGTCCGACCTTCAGTCAGTCTCAGCCACTAGCCAGAGGTGGCCACGGTCAGATTTAGAGCCATGCTGCGCTGTACGCTGCATCTTGGTGGCGTCAGCATGACAGCAAAATTGAAAGTCACTTTGAGAGAGAATCTCATCTCAGACAATGGAATCAGGAGCCTCTGTGGCCCCTTTTCAGTACTGCTGAAAGTGCAGAGCATCAAGGCTGAGGCAGAGACACAGCCTGTGACAAACATTCGTTTGCTAGAAGAGCAGTATCTCTGGTTAGTTACCAGGTGAACATAGACTCCCTTGGAGTTAGCCCAGCGAAGGATTTGGCCCATTCATAACAAGACCTGACACTTACATAGAGCCATCCGTGGGCTCCGAAAGCACTTTGCAAACATTGGACCTGACACTAGTCTCACACTTGCTTCACTGGAGTTACTCCTGATTTATACTGATGTAAGCAGTTGACAATCAAGCCCATCTTACAGATGGGGAAACTGGGACATTAGTTTATACACAGTGAGTCAGTCGTAGAGCAGGGAATCAAATCCTAGTGTCTCGATTCCCATTGCCCTCCTGTAAGTAAACCATTAGCCCAGACTCTCCTCCCTGGTGGTGGCAGCTTGGTGTGCAGCCCCGGGATCTAGCCAATCTCCAGTCCAAGTGTCCTGTCCTGAGAGAGCAGATGAAGAAGCACTGCTGTCTTGCGTGTGTGTGTGTGGGGGGGGGGTGTAGATGTTGCTTAGAAGCCGTTTGTCTGAGACTGCATGTGGCAGCGATGATCTAAAGGGTGAAGAATTAAATGGTGCAGCTTTATTGGCTTTCAGGTAAATGAATCGGCATAAACCACGAATCATAAGCAGTTTAACGAGCCCATATTTATCTCCATGCTCACCTTTCACAGTGCATTCACCGAGACTTGGCAGCCAGGAACGTGTTAGTCACTGAAGACAATGTGATGAAAATAGCCGATTTCAGCCTAGCCAGAGATGTTGGCAACATCAGCTGTTACAAGAAAACAGCCAGTGTGAGTACACAGCTGCCAAGTGCATGGCAGGTCCCAGTGGTGGAGGAGTCAGCAGCACACGCCCTTGGTCCACACCTTCTTTTTAAACAAATTACTGCATTGAGAAAAACATTGGGCCCTGATCCAGCAGTTGGTAGCAGGCAGGCAGGCCCCTGTACCCACAAGGAGCCCTGTTGAGATCATCGATAGTCCTGCTGAAATGACAAAAACACCCCATTTGATTTCAGCAGGATCACAGTGAAGCCATTGGGTGAATTCACTCTGTGGATTTCCCCCTACAGTTCAGACTAAGCAGCATTTTTGCACTGAGTGAAATGATCTCTTCAAGCCAGCGAGGCCTGTGTGTGTTGGTCCCACTCTATTTTGAAACTGTCCAGCCCCACAGCTGCGTTCGTACACGATGGATGCTGTTTTTCATGCAGAGATTTAAATGTCTTGATTCATTAAACCTGTCTTGGCAGTGAAATGCAGCATGCAAGAGGGGGAGGGTGTTTATAATGCAGATAGTCAGTGAAGACCGGGGATCAAATGTTATATTCTGTTTACATGTGGCCACTACTGCCTGTACAGTGATCAGGGAAGCAGATGTGGTGACTAATGAAAATGTTTCAAACTGGATTAGAATAGAAGATTCAGATAGTGCCCTTGTGGCTGAGTGAATATGCTGATGGAACATTCCCTTTGTCTTCCTAATTACAGGGTCGGCTGCCTGTGAAATGGATGGCTCTAGAAGCATTGTTTGACGGGGTCTACACTCACCAGAGCGATGTGTAAGCATTATTTGTATTCTCTCTTCTGTAAATTTCACATGCTGTAGCTTCAGTGATTCAAAATCGTAGTTTCAGCACGTAGGTAATGCAGCAATGGACACATCAGTTTACCTAAATTAGAGAGAGAGAAAGAGACACACAATCTCTATTTTAAAAAAGAAAATGGAGGCAAAATATATTTTGAAAAAGTGGACTTTTAAATGTAGCACAGCAGCAGTGCCAAGGCATTTAACATTAGACCTGTGCTGATTTTTGTAGGGGGTTTCTGTTCCAGTCCGGCCAGTGAAATAAGGGTTGTAACAAGCAAGCTTTGATATCAGCTTGCACAGTGGCCTGTGGTTCCTAGCCTGTGATTCAGTGAAGCTGGGCATGAATCATTGGATTTGTTCCGTTCAGTGGAGCTGGTGGAAGACCTAATGAAGAGCCAGGGGTAATAAATGGGCTGTCACCTATCTGATTAAATGCTGATTTCAGTTTCAGACGTGGTGCCTGGGAGTTCTTTGCTAGTGAGTTGGATCAGCAGAGATCTCCAAGTAACTAGTGAAAATGGCCTAGGCAATTAGTCATGCTATTGACGGCTGTGTTAGCTGTGCATGGCTGCACTGAAATAAAGCAAAAAACCAAACAAACTGAAAAACCTCATTGAATTTTAAACATCTTTCTTTGGTTCCCAGCTGGTCTTTTGGAGTGCTGCTATGGGAGATCTTTTCTTTGGGGGGGGGGTCTCCATATCCGGGAATTCCAAGCAAGGAACTCTTCAAATTCTTAAAAGAAGGCAATCGGCTGGACAAGCCAGCAAACTGCACTCATGACCTGTAAGTGAGGGAGGGAGTAGCTTTATGGCTTCATTTCTAGAAACCTTGGCTGACGCACGAGTTTGTTTTCCTTCTTAATTCAGTTTCTCCAGGGTGTGTGTGTGTATAAATATTGCTGCCCATTCCTTTGTCTGACCCCCACTTACTACTGTTTAGCTGGTCCTGCTGTGCGATTGTCCGGCTGGCTCCAGATAGACTTACCGAGCCTGATGCATTTAGACTCATTACATCACCGACAGTCAAAATATGCAGCTACGCTTGCTATGCTTGGTCGATTCATGTCAACCCATGCCCAGCTCAGGTCTGTGGATTTGCCTAGTGAGGCTCAGGCATAAGCAGACTAAGCAATCGCTTAGGTCCCCAAGCAGTATTTGTTGGGGTGGAGCAGGGGAAGAGGATAGTCCTTCTTTGAGCCCCCAGTGGGCTAGCAGTGCCTCTGGTGACTTACCCTTCGAATGCAGCATTTCCTGCCTGATGTATTTGTCTGATTGCAGCAGTACTCCGCTCCCGGCACGTTGGCCACTGCAGACAAGAAACACTTTCTCTGGCCCTGAGACCATTGCTAGGAGGCCGGTTCTGAGCCTCTGAAAATGGCATCATTACGTTTAGTTTCCTTCCTTGTTGTTTCAACTTCAGTAACGCCCTAAACAAATGTGAATTAAGTAACATTTAATTGCTTGTGTCTAACTCCAGTCAGTACGCTGGGACTGAGGCAGGACGAATCACTATTCAGTGAGTGTCCTGCTAGCAGTACTCCATTTTAAGCCTGTTGTCTCGCCGTTCCCAGCTGTTGTCTTTTAACTCTTCCCTGGTCCAGTTGGCTTTGCCTACTCCACACTGTGGACAAACCTGCTGTAGGCAAAGCTTTCCCTGCTGTATGTTGGATTTCAAAGCAGATCAATCTGTATGAAATTGGTATTTGCTCTTGTTTCATAAGTGCTGCATCTCTGTGGGAGGACGCCCTCTCCTGTAAACATCATTGGTTCCTGCTTAAGGGAGAGGGCACTCAAGACCAATAGGGCCTGATGAGTGTCCTCTTGCTCCTAGCAAAGTGACAGGGCGAGAGCCAGGCCTTAGCATTGTTTACCATACAAACCAGATTTCCGACTAGGACATTAGGGGCTTCTGTTTGGATAATCCAATGGCTTCCTAGTCAAATGTGACAGTTTATGGCTAGCTTTGTGATTTGCAGGTCGCCCACCTTATTGTAAAGGGGTGTGCGTGCATGTCAAAGAAGTCGAAGTGTGAATTTCCTCCTCCTTGATTTCCCTTTGGGGCCTCTGGTCCTGCTGCCAAGGCCATGAATGCTGGGGCTACATAGAGCACCAAGCCATTGGCAACCTTAGGCCTATGCTGCCAAGGACTGTGTGATAGACAGCTACAGTAATAAAACTCCTGATAGACCCAGCTGCCTTTCTCAGTACTCTGTAGCCTGGGCTTTCCCTCCCTCTTCACACCCAGTTTCCATACCTGCCCCTCTTGGGCTCCGGCACTGTGGGTTCCTAAGGCCCCGTGCTGGAGAGGTTTACCTAGGGGATCCCCTTTCTTTACTTCTGCTGCAGGCATACCAGCTGGGTTGTGTTACGCCCTGTAGCAATGCACAGACTGGTGGCTGTATCTGGGCTGGGCAGTGGGTTCAGGCACAGAAGGAGCTGCATGTCTCACTTTGTTTAGAGCAATGCAAAGCAGTGGGGGCTGGTTCTGCCCCAGCAGGTGCATGGGCCAAAGCCTGGCTGTGCTGGGACATGTAGATCTGCACACGTGCTCTTCTTCAGGTACATGATCATGAAGGAGTGCTGGCATGTAGTCCCATCGGAACGGCCAACCTTTAAGCAGCTAGTGGAAGACCTGGATAGGGTCCTGACTGTAACACCAACGGAGGTAAGTGTTTCTCTCTGGCTAAAGATCAGTCCTGAGCAGAGATGGGCCTGAACCAGAGCCCTGCAGTTGAGCTCTGGAGGTGGCTTGAAATTCAGACCTGGCCCCTATCTTTATAATTGGCTAAGCCAAAATCCCAGATCCCCAAACCCTCATGCTTTGGGGGTGTTCAAAACCCAGCTCTGGCATCCCCAGCTCTAACCCTAATGCTTGTGGTAACTGAAAAGTGTTGCAGCATCATTAGCTATCTCTCCTCCCTCACCCCTGACCATGTAACCATGTGTCTTCTCTCCTTGCAGGAGTACCTTGACCTCTCCGTGCCATTTGAGCAGTATTCCCCCGCCCGCCAGGACACACACAGCACCCACTCTTCGGGAGACTATTGCGCAATGAAGGCTGTTCCGTGAAACTGCTTGGTAATTCAAGAAGCTTTTTGTTGTTGAGCCATAGAAGTTTGGGGTTATTTTTTTCCCCATTTTGCTGTATAAGAAGTCTAAAAGCACTGTTTCTCCTGAAGGAACTAATCTCTAGCCAAGATGATTTGAGATATATATATATATATATATATATATAAAAAAACAAACAAACACCCCCTGTTAAATGTAGGGGTGCTGACTTCTGGACCTCCGGGAATGGATTATCGAGTGCCAGAGTTGCCATTCTGTGCCTGCAATATAAAGAAGAGGAAAAAAACCCTTTCTTTTTCTGGGGAGGAGAAGTGTAAAGAATGTAGAAATTCTTTGCTTATGCAATCTGTTCATGAACCTTTTTGGTGAAGCTGAAGAGACACATTGCCTGCAGGGATTAATATATTTATATAAATAGCTGTATTTTTGTTGGTTGTTTTTTTTTTTATAGTCACTTGATCATTACCCAGCTACTTATATAAAAAAAAAACTCCCCCCCCCCCCAAATCCCTTTTTTTGACATAGTCACAATCTCAAAGGAGTTAATGGTTTGGTGGCAAACAGCGGTTTGACTGTAATAGATCATAACCCTCTCTTGCACTTGGGCTGCGGGTGACTGGTGTATACAGAAGAGTCAGAACATTCCAAACGGAAGGGCAAATGCATGAAAGTCATTGTAATGTGTTCATTTTGGGGGTCATAGAGAGGAAAGCGTCAAAGTGGTGGGTATAAAGGTACCACATGTCTCCAGGGAATTGCTAAATAATTAAATCAGAAGCAGAATTATGGTATGTCTATACTACCCACCGGATCAGCGGGCAGCGATTGATCCAGCGGGGGTCGATTTATCATGTCTAGTATAGACATGATAAATCAACCCCCAAGCACTCTCCCATTGACACCTGTACTCCAGCACCGGGAGAGGCGCAGGCAGAGTCGACGGGGGAGCGGCAGCAGTCGACTCACTGCAGTGAAGTGAAGACACTGCGGTGAGTAGATCTAAGTACATCGACTTCAGTACATTATTCATGTAGCTGAAGTTGCGTAACTTAGATCAATCCCCCATCCTAGTGTAGACCAGGCCTTAGTCTCTGATCTTGCAACTTCTTGCACATGAGCAGACTGTCCAGTGCAGTGCCGTAGGAGGCAGCAGGGGGCGCTGGGAGAAGGGGCAGCAGGGGGCGCTGGGCTGCGGGGACAGGCTGGGGGCAGCAGGGGGCGCTGGGAGAAGGGGCAGCAGGGGGCGCTGGGCTGCGGGGACAGGCTGGGGGCAGCACGGGGCGCTGGGAGACGGGGCTGCTGGGGGGGCGGGGCTGGGGGGACCGGCTGGGGGCAGCTGGGGGCGCTGGGAGACGGGGCAGCAGGGGGCGCTGGGCTGCGGGGACAGGCTGGGGGCAGCAGGGGGCGCTGGGACAAGAGGCAGCAGGGGGCGCTGGGCTGCAGGGACAGGCTGGGGGCAGCAGGGGGCGCTGGGAGAAGGGGCAGCAGGGGGCGCTGGGCTGCGGGGACAGGCTGGGGGCAGGCAGGGGGCGATGGGAGAAGGGCCAGCAGGGGGCGCTGGGCTGCAGGGACAGGCTGGGGGCAGCAGGGGGCGCTGGGACAAGAGGCAGCAGGGGGCGCTGGGCTGCAGGGACAGGCTGGGGCAGCAGGGGGCGCTGGGACAAGGGGCAGCAGGGGGCGCTGGGACAAGGGGCAGCAGGGGGCGCTGGGACAAGGGGAGAGGCTGGGGCAGCAGCAGGGGGCGCTGGGACAAGAGGCAGCAGGGGGCGCTGGGCTGCGGGGACAGGCTGGGGGCAGCCCGGGGCGCTGGGAGAAGGGGCAGCAGGGGGCGCTGGGCTGCGGGGACAGGCTGGGGGCAGCAGGGGGCGCTGGGAGAAGGGGCAGCAGGGGGCGCTGGGCTGCGGGGAAAGGCTGGGGGCAGCAGGGGGCGCTGGGAGAAGGGGCAGCAGGGGGCGCTGGGCGAAGGGGACAGGCTGGGGGCAGCAGGGGGCGCTGGGAGAAGGGGCAGCAGGGGGCGCTGGGCTGCGGGGACAGGCTGGGGACAGGCAGGGGGCGCTGGGCTGTGGGGACAGGCTGGGGGCAGCAGGGGGCGCTGGGAGAAGGGGCAGCAGGGGGCGCTGGGCTGCGGGGACAGGCTGGGGGCAGCAGGGGGCGCTGGGAGAAGGGGCAGCAGGGGGCGCTGGGCTGCGGGGATAGGCTGGGGACAGGCAGGGGGCGCTGGGCTGTGGGGACAGGCTGGGGGCAGCAGGGGGCGCTGGGACAGGGGGGCAGCCGGGCTCTATGCCCCACCCCACCCAGCCCAGTGAGGCCGTACCGAGGCTGCTGGTCCGCGCGGCCCTGTGGACATTGGCCGTCTCCTCGCCCTGCCATAGGCCGTACACGGCGCCAGGCCGCAGCCCCCGCAGCATGGCCGAGCGTTGGGCGCCCGGCACCGGCACCTCCTGGGCGGGCCCCCGGCCCTTGGCCCGGTACCGGACGAGGAAGGTGTCGAAGTCGCCCTCGGGCGTGTCCCAGCGCAGCCGCAGGGAGGTCGGGGTCACCTCGGAGACGAGCAGCTGCTCCAGCCGGGGGGGTGTCACACTGGAGGCTTCCGGGAAGGCTGCGGGGGCAGGAGGGGGCTCAGGCTCCCGCAAGGGCAGGACGGGGTTAATTGTCCCCGGGGGAGATGGGGCCAGTGGCCAGGGCCAGGCAACAGGGGGTTAATTCTATCCCATCATGCACCTGACCGGGAGCCAGGCCCTGACCTGGGGCTCTGTCACAGAGTGGAAAGGGTTAACTGCCGCGTTGGGGGAGGACGGAGGGAGGACAGGAGTGGGGGGGTCAGGAGCAGGGGGCACAGGGGTGAGGCCCAGCAGAGAAGGGTCTGTCCCCACAGCTCGTCGGTAGCGCAATGGGATCGTTAGCCCCGTGTTACAGGTGGGGAAAGCGAGGCCAGGGGCAGGTATGGGGCTTCCTGCATGGTCACCCGGAAGGTCAGAGGCAGAGCTGGGAGAGAACCCAGGAGTCCAGCTGCGGAGGGAAGACCTGAGGCAGGAAGGGAGCTGGTAGAATCCAGCCGGGCGCCCCAGGCTGTCGAGGAGCCCTGGCGGCCCCCCCCCCCCCCCGGCACTGACCTGTGACGGCATTGGTGGAGATGGGGCCGAGGCGCTTGTGGCCGGAGATGCCGTAGAAGTTGAACTTGTACTTGCGGGAGGGGAGCAGGTCAGAGACGATGAGCGTGCGGGATCCCCCGTCCACGGGCAGCGCCTGGCGTTTCCCCTCCGCGTCCCGGTACTGCAGGAGGAAGGAGTCGAAGGACCCGGCCTGGACGGTCCAGGAGAGGTGGACAGAGTCTTTGGTGACGTCGGAGGTCGAGAGCTCCCCCAGCTTGGGCTGCATGGCCCCTTCCTCCTCCTCCTCCTCGTCCTCGTCCGGCCTGGGGAGAGGGGAGCAGTTCAGACCCAGCCCGGCCCCCACGTCTCCCAGTCCCGGCCGAGGGGTCAGCTCCCAGTGCTGGGGCCCTGTCTACAGTGGCGCTTTCCAGCGCTGTAACTCGCTCCGCTCAGGGGGGTCACAGTGGGGTGTTTTCATCCCCTGAGCGAGAAAGTTGCAGCGCTGGAAAGTGCCAGCGTAGCCAAGGCCAGGGTCACTGTGGAGAGTTCTCTGAAATCATCCACTCAATGGGCAGTGGCAGCCAGACAGGGCCGGCTCCAGACACCAGCGCGCCAAGCACGCGCTTGGGGCGGCATCCCGCACGAGGGCAGCAGATGGCCCCGGTGGACCTCCCGCAGGCATGCCTGGGAGAGGTCCACCGGAGCCGCGGACCGGCAACCGCCAAAGCACCCCCACGGCGGGGCGCCCAGAGCCCTTTAAATCCCAGCCGCCGCCGGGAGCCAGAGGGCTCTGGGCTGCGCGCTGCGGCAAGGAGCCCAGAGCCCTTTAAATCCCAGCCGAGGCGGGGAGTCAGAGGGCTCTGCGCTGCCGGCAGCCGCGGGGAGCCCATGTCCCTTTAAATCTCAGCCGCGGCCGGGAGTCAGAGGGCTCTGGGCTGCCTGCAACCGCGGGGAGCCCAGAGCCCTTTAAAAGCACCTGCCGCCCTAAGGGCACACAGACTGCACCCCCGCCTCCCCCCAGCCCAGGGCGGCAATTCAGCGTGCTGCTTGGGGCGGCAAAAACTGTAGAGCCGGCCCTGCAGCCAGAGCAGCGAACAATGGTTGGAAGCATTAAGAAAGGGATCAATAACAAGACAGAAAATATCCTGTTGCCTCTGTATAAATCAACAGGATGCCCACACCTGGAGCAGGTTTAATTGTATCTGCTTGATGGGTGGTATTGCCAATCGCGCTGGAAAAAAAACCCTCTAAAAGCCTGCTTGCTGGCATTTCCGTCTTTCTTAGTCTTTTTCCATGCTCCTGTAAGTGAGAGTGCTGATGACTTCTATTTATTTGCAGAACAAAACTGCAGGGCAGTGGCCGTGCAAGCCTTACACCACACTAACAATGTACCGTCACCAGGCGGAAGAACGTTAGTGTGCATGCCTAGTCTATCCTGCAGCTCCTTCCTGATACTACCAGTTGGAGTGGGGATTTTGAATATGTTCTGTGAGGGCCCCTCTTCCTGTTGTGGCCTGAAAAACTCCTTTGCAAAGCCTGTCTGAGCAGGAGTGAGGTTCATTTGAAGAGAAAGGGTAGAGTAGGAACTCGACTAATTTTGCTGACTGGTGACTGTTATGGGCTGATTTTGTGAGCTTCTCCACAGAGGCACAGGAGGCTAGCCCCACTGGGAGCAGCTTGCAGGATGGCATCTCGGTTTGGTTATTTTCTTTGTAATAATACCTCAAATTAGCCTAACTCGGATGAGAGCAGCTACACAGTGAAATAACATTCAGATCGTAGTGAGTGAATTGCCCGCTGAGTTGTGTTCACTTGAGCTCCATTGACCAGGCAGCCAAATCAAGTTAAAGAACTCCCATGCTTGAGTTCAGAGATATTGTGTGTGGATGGGATTTGATCTGGGGGCAACGCTCAAGTTAGAACCCTGTTAACTCTGCAGTGAAGCCAACTCCCTAGACTAGCCTTAGTACAAGTGATGGATTCTTCTGGTGCTGGGTTTGATCACATCTAGCAGTGTTGACATCTGTGGATATGTGGCCAAGAGTTTAACAAAACTTGTTTAGCCCTGGTTAAAATGATTTTAAAATGGTTTAATTTAAATTAAACCTTTTTTTTTAAACAAGGTCCTGTTTTCCCTCCATAAACAGGAAAGACCTAATTACACTTCTTGAAGTAGCAATGAATTTTCCTTCTGTGCTTGGACTAAAAACTTTCCATCCTCAGCTGTTGTGCACTGTGCAGTAGACTGGTTGGTTACCACACTCTCACCTTAGAGGATGCTGCATTTCATTGGTGCTTTGTGTACGTGTGTGCGTATACATATATTCTGAGACTCTCACACCGATATTTGATTGATTTGATATAGGTGTGCTTTCTGTTCTCAGTTTGGTGGAATTATTGGTACGTTGAAATTTCAACCTGCATGACCTCTGACATGGATTTGCAGCTGTGTAAAGAAATCAAGCCTGGAGTCTAGAAAACATTTAGGCTCTGTCTGGAGTAGAAAAACAGGAGTTTGGGATTGCCCATGACTACCTAACACATGGAGACAGACCTTGCCCTGTCTCCACTAGGTGAAAAGTCCTGGATAATACTATATTTTAAAAAATGTGTTTGCTAATGTGGTTTAAAACCCAACCTATTCCCCTTGCCTGGACAGGTCTACAATATTGTAAGACCCTCCGATTGAATAGTCTAGATTTTCCAAAATTCTGCCAAAGGTGTATTTAACCAAGAATAAGTTTGTAACAGGGCGGTACTCACCCCTGCGGCGCCTCCTACTGGTTACTCCGGGAATTAGCTCTTCTTCCAGTCCGGAGCGCCCTCTGCAGGCTGGTGATCCACCTGTTTTGCTCTCGGCCCCGTGTCCCTCCCTGGACCCGGTGCCTCTTTACCTATAACTGGGTCTCCTCCTCCCAGGGGAGCCCCCACCCTACTATCCCCACTTTGCCTCAGTAGTGGCCACTGACAGTCATGGTCTAGCCCCACACCCTGGGGCAGACTGCAGCATCGGCCCACTCATCACAGGCAAAAGGGGTTTCGACCTGCTGCTTTACCTACTCCTGGGTTGTCCCTTGCAACCCCCAGTACCTCTTGCCCTTTCCTAGGCCGCAGCCTGGGGCTTTCCAGGCTGGAGCTTCCCTAGCTCCTCAGCCCTTCCCCAGCCCTGCTTCACCATAGGTATCTTTTCAACCTCTAAGCAGCCAGGCCCATCTCCCTCTGGAAGCAGAGAGAGACTGACTGCTCCTGGCTTCCCTGCCTTCTTATAAGCCCTGTTCAGTTTGGGGCGTGGCCTCCAGCTGCAGCCACTTCCCCAATCAGCCCAGCCAAAAAGCCCCTTCCCAGGGCTGTTTTAAAGCCCCAAAGGGCAGGAGCGGGTAGCCACCCCGCTACAAAGTTCTATTTGTTGTGTAAATGTTTATTAATACCCACACCACAAACATAATACATACATACGAGTGCTGTCAATTAATCACAGTTAACACAGGTGATTAACTCAAAATTCATTGTGATTAATTTTTAATTGCACTTATAACAATATAAGAGCAATTGAAATTTATTAAATATTTACATTTTCAGTATTGATTTCAATTACAATACATATACAAAGTGCACAGTGCTCACTTTATATTATTAGTTTTGATTACAAATATATGCACTGTAAAAATGGTAAGCAAAAGAAATAGCACTTCCTCTGGAATGGTGGTTGAAGCATGAAGGGACATATGAATCTTTAGTACATATGGCACATGCATATCTTGCAACGCCGGCTACAACAGTGCCATGCGAACACCTGTTCTCACTTTCAGGTGACACTGTAACCAAGAAGCAGGCAGCATTATCACCTGCAAATTGTAACCAACCTTATTTGTCTGAGCGGACTTGTGGGCTCTAAATTTGTACATTGTTTTATTTTTGAATGTAGAATTATGTACCAAAAACCCCTGCATTTGTAAGTTCAACTTTCATGATAAAGAGATTGCACTACAGGACTTGTATTAGGTGAATTGAAAAATCCAATTTTTTTTACAGTGCAAATATTTGTAATAAAAATAAATATCAAGTGAGCACTACACACTTTGTATTCTGTGTTGTAACTGAAATTAATGTATTTGAAAACGTAGTGAACATCCAAAAATATTGAAAATAAATGGCATTCTATTGTTTAACAGTGCGATTAATCACAATTAATTTTTTAATCGCTTTTGACAGCCCTTATACAAACCTTACTTTACTGTACTTCTTCACCAAAATTTACATCGGCCTCCTTGCTTTGCTTTTCTGATGCTATGACGTGTAAAAAACCTATTTGTTGACATAAAGATGTCAGCGGAAGGCACATCATTGAAATGAAGAATTCTGAAATCTGTTGCAGACTGTGTGTTCATACTATTTTTTTAGGAGATTCAGTTGAGCCAATTTTCCTCTTTTCAGTTCTTTAATACTCCAAACAAAGCTTCTCTTCTGCTCTGTCCCTTTCACATATTTGTTGCATATCCAAAATCACACAGCTAAATTTGAGGGGAACTATCAAAAGAACTTATAAGCGTTTAGGAGGAGGGACTGGATTTTTATTAAGTATGTCTGCTGCCTCGCTCAATTGGCATTTGTGAAAGAAATGAATTTGTTTCAATCGTTTGTAATCACATGTACTGTGACATTTGGAACCGCATCACTGTCTGCTTTCAAATACAAACACATTTAGAGGAAGAGCACTCTTATTTAAGCATAGGTTGGCTTGTATCCTACGTACAGGGATCAGAACCACACTAAACCATGCTTGTTGATATGGGTGTAACTAGCAGGGTGTCAGTCAGTGTGGACAGGGATTTTTTTTCCCCTGAAAATTGTGCTAGTGAATTTTCTTGAAGGCTAACTTTTTAGCAGTGTGCCACTACGTTCGACTGTTCGCCTCAAACAAAACCCAACCCCACCACATTCGGGGAGACGTGGTTAAACTTTGATAATAGCTATGTATCAACAGAAGTGTCACTAGTACAGGTCTGTTCCAAGTGTGGACCAGGCTATATTACAAAAGAAGTTGCTGTGGTGGAGGAGCTAGTTTCACATTAATTCCCAATATGGTTAAAACACTATTTGGCCTTATAGATGGGCTCAGACGATGCTGTTAGTACCTGACAGAAATTGAGGCTTTATCAAACAGTAGAATGGATTTAGCAGTAGTTTATTCACTTCACCACAACCAGTAGCTTGTTCTAAAAACAGCTTCTTAGGTTGGTTTTAGGACTGCATCTTCCTCCCCAGTTTAATTCGCTTCAGTAGCTTCCAGAACTGATTAGCTGATTGCCATATTTGGGGTCGGGAAGGAATTTTCCTCCAGAGCAGATTGGCAGAGGCCCTGGAGGTTTTTCGCCTTCCTCTGCAGCATGGGGCACGGGTCACTTGCTGGAGGATTCTCTGCACCTTGAGGTCTTCAAACCACGATTTGAGGACTTCAGTAACTCAGACACAGGTTAGGGGTTTGTTACAGGAGTGGGTGGGTGAGATTCTGTGGCCTGCGTTGTGCAGGAGGTCAGACTAGATGATCATAATTGTCCCTTCTGCCCTTAAAGTCTATGAGTCACCCTGTCTTAAACGATACATCTTTGCAAATGCTTAGACACCGCAGCTCTTCTCTAGCTTATACAAGTGCAGCCAGGAGACTGAACGCTGTGAAATACTGACCAGACACTCCCTCCCCGAGCCCAAACGTCCACACCCCCTCCTGTACCCCTGCCCCAGGTCAGAGCCTGCACCCCTCACCCAAACTCCCCACAGCCTGCACCCCAAACAGGGCCGGATTAACCTTTTGTGGGCCCGCATAGGGGCGAAGGAGACATGGGGGGGGGCAGAGTCCTCAGAGCGAGGGGCTGCCTGAGGCAATGGGAGATGGGTCATGGCACGGCAGGGACAGTCCCGCTCCACCCAGCCCAGTACAAGGGCACTGTTCACAACCCGGGAGCTGCCAGACGCACACTGGCCAGCCCAGCCCTGCGCTGCCATCGTGCTTCTTCCCCTGGGGGAGGGCCCGTGCTGCACCATGCTACCCCCCTGCCCATCGCCACAACCCCAGAGACCCCCACAGACCACCCTGCCCAGAAATCCCGACCCCCAACACCCAGTGCCACGCCCCCCTCTGACCCCCCCAATCCTCCCCGCCCAGTTCCCCTCTGACCCCCTGCGCCCAGCACCACACCCCCCGGAGACCCCCACAAAACCCCCCTGCCCAGCCCCCCTCTGACTCCTTACGCCCAGCACCACACCCCCTGGAGACCCCCACAACCCCCCCAGCTCACCACCCCTCTGACCCCCTGCGCCACACCCCCCAGAGACCCCCCCAAACCCAGCTGCCCAGCACCGCTCTGACCCCCATGCCCAGCGCCATGCCACCTGGAGACCCCCCCGCCCAGCACCGCTCGAACCCCCTACGTGCGGCACCACACACCCCCAGAGACCCCCACAAACACCCATGCCCAGCACCCCTCGGACCCTCTACACCCGAAGACCCCCACAACCCCCCTGCCCACCACCCCTCGGACGCCCTATGCCTAGTGCCACACCGCCACCATTCAACTGCATGAATAATCAAGAGTCTTTACAATAACTGCATAGGCATTTCTGAAATGGTTTGCATGCCTGTAATCATGGTGATTTTATTGGTCCCCATTTCGCTATTGTTTATCTGTCTGGTCTCTGCCTGGTTGGTTGATTTTTATTTTTTTTGTTGCTGATCAAGTAATTTTGCTGGGTGTAAACCAATGAAGGGGGTGGGATCTAATTTGTTAAATAATCAAGTGACATTATGTTTGGATTGATTAGTTAAATTACAGTAAAATGACCGATGAAAGGCATAGCTGAGAATGAGGTGATACTGATAGGTGTATGACAGGTTTCAGAGTAGCAGCCATGTTCGTCTGTATCCACAAAAAGAACAGGAGGACTTGTGGCACCTTAGAGACTAACACATTTATTGTAGCATAAGCTTTCGTGGGCCACAACCCACTTCATCGGATGCATGTAGTGGAAAATACAGTAGGAAGAGAGAGATATACACAGAGAACATGAAACAATGGGTGTTACCATGCACACTATAAGGAGAGCGATCAGTCAAGGTGAGCTGTTCTCAGCAGGAGAGAAAAAGAACAGTTTGTAGTGGTAATGAAAATGGCCCATTCCCAGCAATTGACAAGATGTAAGGAACTGGGGGGACGGGGGAAGGATAAGCATGGGGAAATATTATGCACATGCCTGCGATTTATTCATGGCTGTCTTGTGACTGGTCTACGAATGATGCATTGTTGATGTAGGGTTACCCTGCTTATAGGACTGCAGTGTACAGCTCATACCTTCTAACTCCACGCTGAGTCTTAGATGGGTGGACATGCCATGTTTGCACTCAAGTAACTGTTTTCTCTTGTAAACAATTCTTGAGGAAATCTTTTGAGGACAAAAATGCAAATGTTTTGGCATACCTAAGGAGTAGCACCTATCCTGAAAGGAATGAAGAAAGCAGGCAGACTGAACCTGCGTTGATTTGCTGTCAACTTGTATTCCTTGCCTTCCAAAGACTTTTGTTCAGATAATGCTGACACATTACACTGAAAACTTCAGCCTGTAAACTTCAGTCCTGCTGTTCCAACACTGGGATTATTTGGAGTGTTAACCTTCCCTTCATTGGCACCAGGATTGGGATCTCTAGTTTTATTAAAATTCTCCAGAATTCTCCTTTGCTCTCTATGCTAGTGGCGCAACAAATGTATTGTGCAGTTACATGCGAAATGGGTATAAATTTTACCAAAAACCCTATGACTTTGCTTCATTTCTTAAGTACCACTGACCACTACGCTTACCTACATGCCTCCAGTTTCCATCCAGGACACACCACACAATCCATTGTCTACAGCCAAGCTCTAAGATACAACCGCGTTTGCTCCAATCCCTCAGACAGAGACAAACACCTACAAGATCTCTATCGAGCATTCTTAAAACTACAATGCCCACCTGCTGAAGTGAAGAAACAGGTTGACAGAGCCAGAAGAGTACCCAGAAGCCACCTACTACAGGACAGGCCCAACAAAGAAAGTAACAGAACGCCACTAGCTGTCACCTACAGCCCCCAACTAAAACCTCTCCAGCGCGTCATCAAGGATCTACAACCTATCCCGAAAGATGATCCCTCACTCTCACAGACCTTGGGAGACAGGCCAGTCCTTGCTTACAGACAGCCCCCCAACCTGAAGCAAATACTCACCAGCATGGTAAGGGGCCAGGGCCAAGGGGTTGGATAACGGGCAGGGAGTCCTGGGGACAGTCAGGGGATAGGGAGCAGGGTGGGGGTTGGATGGAGCAGAGGTTCTAGGGGCGGGGGTGGTCAGGGGACCGGGAACGGAGGGGTTGGATTGTGGGAGTTCTGGGGGGTCTGTCAGGACTTGGAGGGGGGTGGATAGGGGTCAGGGCAGTCAGGGGACAGGGAGCGGGGTGGGGTCCCGGGGCAGATAGGGTGGGGGTCAGATAGGGAGCAGGGCAGGTTGTTTGGGGAGAGACAGCCTTCCCTACCTGGCCCTCCATACAATTTTGGAACCTTGATGTGGCCCTTGGGCCAAAAAGTTTGCCCACACCTGCCCTAATGTCTCCAAAAAGTGGCTTTGCGTTTTAATTTGATTGCATGATACGCTCTATACAGAAAGTCCGCGTTCACTCACAGCTTGCGTCCCCACTGCTGCGGCACCATTACCGGTACCGGTACTAAGATGTTGACGCTGCTATTTTCTAGTGCAGGGGTCGGCAACCGTTCAGAAGTGCTGTGCCGAGTCTTCATTTATTCACTCTGATTTAAGGTTTCGCGTGCCAGTAATACATTTTAATGTTTTTAGAAGGTCTCTTTCTATAAGTCTATAATATATAACTAAACAATTGTTGTATGTAAAGTAAATAAGGTTTTTAAAATGTTTAAGAAGATTCATTTAAAATTAAATTAAAATGCAGAGCCCCCAGGACCAGTGGCCAGGACCCGGGCAGTGTGAGTGCCACTGAAAACCAGCTCTTGTGCCGCCTTCGGCACCCACGCCACAGGTTGCCTACCCGTTCTAGGGTATTCCCAGCTGCAGTGTAAACGTACCCAGTTAGTGGCCATTGACTTCCCAGGGCCTCAGCACATGTTTAAGTGTTTTCCTGAACCAGGCCCTTAGATTTAAGTCCCAAGCTCAGTGAGGAGTTCTGCCTACCTGGCAAAGGGCCGGATGAGGTACTCTGTGCCATTTGGACATCATGTCTCCCTGACAGCATTTCCCTCCTACTGAGCTGGCCGGGCAAGCAACATAAGCTGCAGCAGGACACATAGTGACTATCATCACATCGGTCCCTGCGGGGCTTGACACTCTGATCTTACTTGGCCTTTCTGTGGTGAGGTTTCCAAGAAGGGGAGTAGCAGCTGAGCAGTGTTTACGGGAAGGAGGGAGAGCCCGCATGCAGTGGGGGAGCAGTTTTGCTGTGATACGGTAACTGCACCCAGCTAAATTTCACTCACCGCGAGAGACTCATCTGCTGCTATAAACGGGTGAGATGGACTTTCTCAAAACAAGAGCCTGCGGTTAAATGAAAACCACAAAGCGAAGTAGGCCCCAGTCTCTGAAGATGTGGAGCTGAGCTGTCTTGTTCAGCCCACCTACAATGAAAACGGAGATGTTTGAAAAATGAACTCCCTACTGCCTTTCCTCAAAGGGACCTGCAAGGACTGCACAGGGGGCTCTTTACAGGTGGGGAAACTGAGGCATAGAGCGGCAAATGACTTGGCCCAAAGCACATAGCAAGGAAGTTGCAGTGCAGGAATAGAACTCCTATATCCTGCTGCTCATGCTAGTACTCCAGCCCCATCCTAGAAGTCTCCAGGCAACTCCAGCGCTCACTTGGTGGCAGGCAACTTGCTGGAGATTAGCAGCAGCAAACGGGTAGTGCACCGAGAGGTTCAAATATTTCCCTGGGAGGCTCCAACCAACAGGGTCTTAAAAAGAAATGCACTGTGCAAACAATGCTTGCAGTCACGCGCCATCTCTGAACATCTGACAGCCCTACACATGAACTAACGGCATCGGTTTTAGACAACGCCATGAAGATTATAGCCAGGGGGAGCGCGCTGTTCCGTTCAGCCCGCAGGCAGGCAGCCTCAAACGGAACAGGGAAAGAATAGATCCTGGCTCCACCAGGATAAAGCAGAGTTTTAAAGTTTGGGATAGTACTTAACGAATCAGACATCCGTAACAGGCAACTATTAACAATCCCTTCACGGATGTGAAGCATTAGCGTCTCCAGAGCCCACCCCACAGGATCCATGTTACTGAAACACACTGTGCCCTGACACGGCTGGTCAGCATCCAACGTGCCACGTGCATGGGTAACATACTGCAGCCTCAATGTAGCATTGATGTTTACCGCTTCTCTGCGCTGTCAAACTGGCACTTTTACTCCACCCGAAAGAGACGAGCTTTCAGGTTAAGTCAAGTGATTCATTTTTATTTATAATTGCATGTATATAAAAAAAAACCACAGGATTTCTGAATTCCCCTTTACAATATTAACTATTAACAAAACAAAACAAAAAGTCTACTGGCAAGACCAGGGGCGGCTCTAGGGATTTTGCTGCCCCAAGCACGGCAGGCAGGCTGCCTCCGGCGGTTTGCCTGTGGAGGGTCCGCTGGTCCCGCAGCTTCGGCAGTACTTGCTTGGCGCGCCGGGGCCTGGAGCTGCCCCTGGGCAAGACATCAAGTAAGGCAGGGCCTAACCTCCAGCCTCTAGAAGATTCGCCAGTTAGCTGGCCTCTGGAATGAGATATGAATGTTCCCATGTAACAGGCAGGCAGCCACCTGCAAGAGTTTTATTTTTTACATCCAATGGATGAGAGGAACTGCTATTTGCCAGACTCCTGATTTAGATTGTGCTGGTGCATCTCTGCTGTTTTCTGTGGCAAAGGGACGTCTTGCATCCATGAATGATTTAGAAGGTCTTCAAAGGATGGCCTCTCGGAGGGCCTCAAGTCCAGACACCATTCAATGAGGTGCTGGCACTCTGGGGAGAGAAAACGAGCAGTCAGTGAGAATGTGCTGCTGAGTAATGTCTGGGAAGCCTACAAGCCTCCCTCTTTTACCACCTGCAAGTCTGCTTTGGGATCTGCCTTTCTTGCTTCACATGGCTGTGGAATTGATCTAGGATACACAACTGCGGCTACGAGAATAGCATAGCAGAAGTAGACGTACTTAGATCAACTCACCGCGGCGTCTTCATAGAATCTCAGAGTTGGAAGGGACCTCAGGAGGTCATCTAGTCCAACCCCCTGCTCAAAGCAGGACCAAACCCAACTAAATCATCCCAGCCAGGGCTTTGTCAAGCCTGACCTTAAAAACCTCTAAGGAAGGAGATTCCACCACCTCCCTAGGGAACCCATTCCAGTTCTTCACCACCCTACTAGTGAAAAAGTTTTTCCTAATATCCAACCTAAACCTCCCCCTCTGCAATTTGAGACCATTACTCCTTGTTCTATCATCTTCTACCACTGAGAACAGTCTAGATCCATCCTCTTTGGAACCCCCTTTCAGGTAGCTGAAAGCAGCTATCAAATCCCCCCTCATTCCTCTCTTCTCCAGACTAAACAATCCCAGTTCCTTCAGCCTCTCTCCAGCCCCCTAATCATTTTTGTTGCCCTCCGCTGGACTCTCTCCAATTTATCCACATCCTTCTTGTAGCGTGGGGCCCAAAATTGGACACAGTACTCCAAATGAGGCCTCACCAGTGCTGAATAGAGGGGAATGATCACATCCCTCGATCTGCTGGAAATGCCCCGACTTATACAACCCAAAATGCCATTAGCCTTCTTGGCAACAAGGGCACACTGTTGACTCATATTCAGCTTTTCGTCCACCGTAACCCCTAGGTCCTTTTCTGCAGAACTGCTACCCAGCCATTCGGTCCCTAGTCTGTAGCAGTGCATGGGATTCTTCCATCCTACGTGCAGGACTCTGCACTTGTCCTTGTTGAACCTCATCATATTTCTTTTGGCCCAATCCTCTAATTTGTCTAGGTCCCTCTGTATCCTATCCCTACCCTCCAGCGTATCAACTACTCCTCCCAGTTTAGTGTCATCTGCAGACTTGCTAAGGGTGCAGTCCACACCATCCTCCAGATCGTTAATGAAGATATTGAACAAAACCGGCCCCAGCACTGACCCTTGGGGCACCCCACTTGATACCGGCTGCCAAGTGAACATGGAACCATTGATCACTACCCGACCATCTAGCCAGTTTTCTATCCACCTTACCGTCCATTCATCCAGCCCATACTTCTTTAACTTGCTGGCAAGAATACTGTGGGAGACTGTATCAAAAGCTTTGCTAAAGTCCAGAAATAGCACATCCACTGCTTTCCCCTCATCCACAGAGCCAGTTATCTCATCATAGAAGGCAATTAGGTTAGTCAGGCATGACTTGCCCTTGGTGAATCCATGCTGACTGTTCCTGATCACTTTCCCCTCCTTCAAGTGGTTCAGGATTGATTCCTTGAGGACCTGTTCCATGATTTTTCCAGGGACTGAGGTGAGACTGACTGGCCTGTAGTTCCCTGGATCTTCCTTCTTCCCTTTTTTAAAGATGGGCACTACATTAGCCTTTTTCCAGTCATCTGGGACCTCCCCCGATCGCCATGATTTTTCAAAGATAATGGCCAATGGCTCTGCAATCTCATCGGCCAACTCCTTTAGCACCCTCGGATGCAGTGCATCCGGCCCCATGGACTTGTGCTCGTCCAGCTTTTCTAAATAGTCCCGAACTACTTCTTTCCCCACAGAGAGCTGGTCACCTCCTCCCCATACCGTGCTGCAGAGTGCAGCTGTCTGGGAGCTGACCTTGTCTGTGAAGACAGAGGCAAAAAAAGCATTGAGTACACTAGCTTTCTCCACATCCTCTGTCACTAGGTTCCTGCCCTCATTTAGCAGTGGGGGAGATGGTGAGTCGACAGCTGCCATCCCCCCATCGACTCCGCCTGAGCCTCTCATGGCGCTGGAGTACAGGAGTCGACGGGAGAGCGCTCAGGGGTCGATTTATCACATCTAGACTACACACAATAAATTGACCCCCCCAGCTCGATCTCACAGCATCGATTCCGGCCGGAGCGTAGACCTGCCCTAGATATGGTTTCTTAGTTACTTCCCCCACCCTAGTACGTAGGTGAACCAGGTCCCATCTTTGGATGGAGACTCCAAAAATACACAAGGGAGCAAATTAGCAGGGCAAGTCCATGAGCAGCCCATCCTCCCCCGCCATTCATACGCAGGCTAATAGCAAAAATCAACTTTCCCTTCCCCAGTGAGATGATGAAACCGGAGAGCTACTCGGTTCAAGCTCTTTTGTCATTTCCACTTTCTGTCAGACTGCTTCATCAGCCAGCGGCAGTAGCCACATTAAAGACCCCAGCGAGTGGCAGGAGAGTCAAGTGCTGAAGTGAACGACAACAGTGAGCTCTGAAGCAGCTGTCTAAGGCAGGGAAGACAGCGGGGTCCCCAGCATTTCCCCGGGATTCAATAGCATGGAACATCTCATTGAGTTTAAGACATGAAGGGACCACTAGATCACAGACTATGCCTTGCATGTTTCATTGGTTGCATGAAGTGATGGTAAATGCACCTCTGTGTCGTCATATTATCGCTCTGTCAGTGTGGCATTCAGGCTAAGCAGCGGTTCGCCCAACTCTAACACTACCAAGGAGTGTGCTCACCTGGAGAGACGCTCTGCGGAAAGCAGACCCGGCCCTTAATAATCTCCTCATCATGTTCAAAGGGGAGATTCCTGCAGACCATGTCATAGAGCAGGACCCCCAGAGACCAGACTGTGGCTGACCTGGCATGATATTGGTGATTGAGGATCCATTCTGGGGGGCTGTACACTCTGGTCCCTGTAGAGGAGATCAGAGGAGCACGGTTAGCAGAAATAGTTCATCTCTTACCCTAAGCAGAGCAACCAGATATTAATGATTTGTTCAGGTGTTATCAGGGTGACCAAGAGACCAAGTCTGGTACTTCAGCCCCAAACTTAGGTTGCAATATCTTAATATTGTTTAACTCTCAGCCCAGTTTGATTGGGATTTAAACCCCAGCAGCTGTGCTAGGGCATAGACTACAAATGAAGCAGAACCAAATGGAGTGCAACCAACCATGTTTCCCAGCTGCAATACAAGCCACAATACATAACAGCTTTCTTAAGGCCACCGTTATCCTGACTTCATCTCTGTCAATGTAACCATTTCTCAATGAGGTAAAGAGAGAGGCAGCTTGCAGATGCTTCAGTCCATGGTGACCCAGTGCAGCCAGAGCATTTGGGGAGGTGCTGAGGCCTTGTCTACTGCACAAGGACCCCAGACAACCTTACAGTCCTTTCTACATAAAAGGGTTTCCTTGCTTAACCCAAAGAAGAGTTTATTCCTTTTCTGGCACTGACTACTGTTGAGTCAGGCAGGGATAAAGCCTGCCATCTCCAGAGCTGGGGAGAAAGATTTGTTGTACAACGTCAAGGGAGTGGTTTTAGTTTGTACCGTTGTGCATGTGATAATTATGCTTGGAACCCTGTTTTGGCCTCTGCAGAGGCTTACGCCCTTTGCCTTTGTTGTATCTGATCTCTTCCCTTCTGTCAGGAAGAGGAGACTGAGGTCAGAGCTCCTAGTCTGGTTTCTGGCCACAGTTGGGAGGGGCAAACCCATCCCTTGTCATGAGCCGTTACATTAAAAACAAAAAATGCAGCACCCATCCAGCAGGGCAGAAGCAAAACAAACCCTCAACAACAAACTGATCTGGTTTTTTGAAAGTCAAGGGCCCTATCCTGAATCTGCCTTTCTAGTGGGTCAGAAAGAATGCCTGCTGCTCTGTTTATCTGTCCCCCATGCAGATCCCTGAACCAAGGTCAAACAGTCCTCCCTGGGTCTGGAGCTCCCCCCTCCCCAAAGATCTGACTCAGGTGCCTTTGAGGAGCAGAGGAAAGGGAGCCAGCTGTAAGCAGATCTCCCACCGATCCTATTTCACAACATTCATCTCGTGACAAAATGCAACTTTCCAATGAAACAAATAATTTAGCGAGATGGCGGAGACAGCAGCTTCTCCTCTTGATCCCCTCCCCACATTGATGTCCATCCATCCCCACAGAAAGAAACTGCACAAGAGCCCTCTTCTTTATCCTTGAGGGGGGAGGGGGAGGACTTCCCCTCCCCTGCATTCTAGCTGGTAGATTAGGTTAGGATCCAGCACCTGAGCAGCCATGACTGCAGAGAGGTTTCACTCAATCTTTCTCCATCTAGGAGGTGAGGCAGATCCTGTTTGCACCACCCCTGGAGGGTGGAATACCAGCCAGACCCCTGCTGAAATGCTACAGATGTCGTGGACCTAGAGAAAACCAAATCACTGGAACCAGAGCCCAACTTTCTCCTCTTATTGCTCACAGGGACTCCAGAGATTGATGCTTGTGAGTTCACACCTGGTTTCTGCCATGTGCCCCGCCCCCAGCCCCTGCATGACATGGGCAGCTACCACCGGTTAACACCCAACCAAAGGGCAAACACATTTGTGAAATGCTTTTTGGATACAAGGCAGGGAGGAAAACCCCAAAGGTATCAAAGCTGCACATCACACAACAGTATATTTAGCAAATGAGAATGGCAGGGGGAGGAGGGAACAAACCATTCCCTGGCTGGGAAGTTACTGCACATTTACAGGCAGGGAACAACTCATTTCAAAGAGGAATTTCCCTGGATTCCCTCCCTACATAGATAAAATAGAAGGGGATGGAAACAGACACTCACCATCAAAATCAGTGTACACTGTGTCCTTGAGTAATGCCCCAGACCCAAAATCTATGGAGTTTCAGTTCCCTGCTGTTCAGATCAACCAGGATGTTCTCGTCCTTGATATCCCGGTGCAATACCCCACAGCTATGACAGTGCTGAACCGCCTCCACAACCTGGTGGAAAAAGCTGCGGGCCTGCTCCTCGGGGAGAGCACCCCGCTCCGTGATGAAGTCAAACAGGTCCTGCACAGGATCCGGTCGCTCCAAAACCAAGACGAAGCTGTCCGGTCTCTCAAACCAGTCCAAGAGCTGAATGACCCCCGGAAGCCTGAGCCCACTCTCTTCAGGAGCAGGATCTCCATAGGCACTCTGCTCCCGCAAGGCTTCACAGAGAGAGAAAGGAGAGCTCCATCAGAGGCAGGCAAACCCACCCACCAAGTCAAGAGCTACTGTGACGAGGTGGGACTGGTTTTAATGTTCCCTCTGAATACTGGGGGGGCCCCTCAGCTCTGGCCGACCCTCTGTGGCCTGGCAACTAATGGCCAGGCCCTTCCTCCCTGCAGACTATGGGTGCCATCGAGCACCCTCGACCTAAAGGGGGGCAGGAAACTGGAAGGGCCTGGCTGGTGCAACTCTTCCCCCATGAAGAGGGGGATGCTGGGGCATCCCTGGGAACTTCCCCAGGTCACTGGCTGAAGTGACCCCGCTCAGTTCGTTCTCGAAGGGGGGAGAGGTGTGATGAAGTGGGACTGGTTTTAATGTTCCCTCTGAATACTGCAGGGGGGGGGGGGGGCTCAGCTCTGCCTGACCCTCTGTTGCCTGGCAACTAATGGCCAGGCCCTTCCCCCCTGCAAGGGGATGCTAAAGGTGTTGGAGCCAAAGAGATCAGGTGACCTCCTGGCCCGGGAAAGAGACTCAGCCCAGAGAGGAGGGGCTGGAGGGGGTTTGGCAGTTCTTGGAAGCTGGCTGGGGAATGGAGGGGAGCCCCGAGGAGGCTCGGGCCTCCCGGTGGGGCGGTGGCCTCCCTGGGGCCCCAGATGGACCTAACTAAGGGGGGTCTTATGGTCTGTACCGGCAAGACCTGGTTTGGACCGTGTTCTTGTCATCTAAATAAACCTCTGTGTTACTGGCTGGCTGAGAATCACGTCTGACTGCAAAGTGGGGGGGCAGGACCCTCTGGCTTCCCCAGGACCCTGCCGGGGTGGACTCGCTGTGGGAAGCACACGGAGGGGCCTGCTGAATGCTCCACGGGAGAGGAGGCTCCCCAAAGTCCTGACTGGCTTTGTGGGGAGCAGTTCCAGAGCAGCGCCCGGGGACTCAGTGACACCTACGACACCTTCACTACAGAGCCAAGACCATGCAATGCAGAGCCACAGCACATATCCCTGCCCAAGACACTTACCAGCTCTCCCCAGTTAGAAACCCGGTCCCGGTCCACGTGCTTGATGGCTACCTAGGACAGAACCAGCCAGACAATCAGAATCGGGTCAGGCAACCCCAGAAAGAGGGGAGGCAAACAAGGGACCAGTGAAGGGGAGGCAAGATGGTGGCTATGCCAGGGCAAAGCAAAGGAGATGTAACGGGGTAAGGGACGGGTCTCTCACCAAAGGTGGAGCTCTATAGAGCAGGCTGCAGGGGTGGGATGGAGGGGTCCCTGTCCAGGTTCTACTCACCGGGGCGCTGTCCGACAGGCGGGTGCCCAAGTAGACGGAACCAAAGCCACCACTTCCCAGCAGCGGGCCCACCTGGTACAGCTTCTCCAGCGGCTCCTTGTCCTTCCCTGCAGGCAGAGAGGCACAGACACCAGGATCAGACCCAGCTGTGTCCTCAAAAGACCGGGCCAACCCTCCAAACTGGACCAGACCCACATCCCTCCCCAAGCCAAACTGGAGCAAACCCCCATCCCTCCTCAGAATGACCCCCCACACCCCGAAACCAGACCAGACCCACATGTCCAATTGGTCAAGCCCTTGGGCAGTTGATTGGCCCACTGGCCCTACTTAAGCCAGCAGCAAGCACAGAAAAGTATCCAAAACAACTGAGCTCCACCCTGCTCTGGACTGTGCACCTTATGCTTCTTGATTTCCTGGCATCCTTACCCAGCTTGAATCCTGGCATCTGACTTGTGGTTCTGGACCTCCAGTTTGTTTCCTGGCTCTGGCCTCCTGGTATCCTGATCTGGGCTTAACTCTGGTTCCAATTTCTTGTTTGTCTTCTGATCTCCCGGTATCCTGACTCAGCTGACTCCTAACTGCTGTTGCATGACTGCAGACTCTGGCTGCAACTACTAAAATCTAACTACCCATGACCTGGCCTTGACAAGGGGAGTTCTTTGCATCCCAGCACAAAAGGAGGGGAAAGAGATCTTCACACAATTTAATTAAGCATCAACTGTACCACTTAAAGCAGCAATTAAATTTTATTAACTGCTGTCTCAGTCTTAACTATAACATCTCTGCTGTAACATTAGTTGTGTTTTCTGGGTGTTTATACAAATGCTATGTATTTTTTTTTAATTACCTACTAGCTAATTAGGTAGCTGAATGACACCCCCCCCCCAGCCTGAGCTTCTAATTGACACAAATTCCTCAACATCTCTTTTAACCCCTGTAGCAGGGGGCTGGTGCAAAAGCACCTAATTAGCCCCTGCTCAGCCAGCCCCAATCAGGAGAAATAGATTGGGGCTGGGGAGAAGTCTGGTGCCTGGCCTCTGGAACTGGCTGCACCTGTGGGCCTGCTCATTGATGAGCTATAAAGGCAGGCTGGCTGGCAGCCAGTGTAAGGGGGGAATGGCCAGGGAAGGGACAGTCTCCAGGCTGAAGGGAGACTCCCTGTAAAGTTTAAGCAACAAAGAATCCTGTGGCACCTTATAGACTAACAGACGTTTTGCAGCATGAGCTTTCGTGGGTGAATACCCACTTCTTCAGATGCAAGTGTAAAGTTGCTGTAAAAGTTTGTAAACTGTAAAGTTTGTAAATAGTATTGCTGGTGGTGGGAACTGTCTGTAAATAAAAGCCACGGGTGCTGCAGTAAGAAAAGCCTCACAGTGCTTTATTGGTAGAGAGAAAGAGCTCAGCAGGGAGGCAGCCCAGGAAAGGACCCGGTTACAACCCCCCAACTCATTCAAATAGTAAAGTAACTCAGAACTTCAACTCTGTTGGCCATCTTTTCATCTAGTACTTGACTTCAGTGCCTATATTTAACACAGTGTTTTGTAGTATTTCTGTCCATCTCTCCTGGAACCATTGACGCATCTGACACCCTTGTGATTCACTTTAGAGGAATGTTCTGTTGCTTGCAGCTATACCACTTTGGACTGTGATCTTGACACCAATGTCCAATCATGTAAGCAGGTGCAGGCCTGGTCAGTACTTGGATAGGAGACCGCCAAGGAAAATTCAAGTGCTACAGGAAGTAATGTTTATGGATTTCTTTGGCAGAACTCTTATCATAGAATCTCAGGGTTGGAAGGGACCTCAGGAGGTCATCTAGTCCAACCCCCTGCTCAAAGCAGGACCAAACCCAACTAAATCATCCCAGCCAGGGCTTTGTCAAGTCTGACCTTAAAAACCTCTAAGGAAGGAGATTCCACCACCTCCCTAGGGAACCCATTCCAGTTCTTCACCACCCTACTAGTGAAAAAGTTTTTCCTAATATCCAACCTAAACCTCCCCCTCTGCAACTTGAGACCATTACTGCTTGTTCTGTCATCTTCTACCACTGAGAACAGTCTAGATCCATCCTCTTTGGAACCCCCTTTCAGGTAGTTGAAAGCAGCTATCAAATCCCCCCTCATTCTTCTCTTCTGCAGGCTAAACAATCCCAGTTCCCTCAGCCTCTCCTCATAAGTCATGTGCTCCAGCCCCCTAATCATTTTTGTTGCCCTCCGCTGGACTCTCTCCAATTTATCCACATCCTTCTTGTAGTGTGGGGCCCAAAACTGGACACAGTACTCCAAATGAGGCCTCACCAGTGCTGAGTAGAGGGGAATGATCACATCCCTTGATCTGCTGGAAATGCCCCTACTTATACAACCCAAAATGCCATTAGCCTTCTTGGCAACAAGGGCACACTGTTGACTCATATTCAGCTTTTCGTCCACCGTAACCCCTAGGTCCTTTTCTGCAGAACTGCTGCCCAGCCATTCGGTCCCTAGTCTGTAGCAGTGCATGGGATTCTTCCGTCCTAAGTGCAGGACTCTGCACTTGTCCTTGTTGAACCTCATCATATTTCTTTTGGCCCAATCCTCTAATTTGTCTAGGTCCCTCTGTATCCTATCCCTACCCTCCAGCGTATCAACCACTCCTCCCAGTTTAGTGTCATCTGCAAACTTGCTAAGGGTGCAGTCCACACCATCCTCCAGATCGTTAATGAAGATATTGAACAAAACCGGCCCCAGCACCGACCCTTGGGGCACTCCACTTGATACCGGCTGCCAACTAGACATGGAACCATTGATCACTACCCGTTGAGCCCGACCATCTAGCCAGTTTTCTATCCACCTTACCGTCCATTCATCCAGCCCAGACTTCTTTAACTTGCTGGCAAGAATACTGTGGGAGACTGTATCAAAAGCTTTGCTAAAATCCAGAAATAGTACATCCACTGCTTTCCCCTCATCCACAGAGCCGGTTATCTCGTCATAGAAGGCAATTAGGTTAGTCAGGCATGACTTGCCCTTGGTGAATCCATGCTGACTGTTCCTGATCACTTTCCCCTCCTTTAAGTGGTTCAGGATTGATTCCTTGAGGACCTGTTCCATGATTTTTTCCAGGGACTGAGGTGAGACTGACTGGCCTGTAGTTCCCTGGATCTTCCTTCTTCCCTTTTTTAAAGATGGGCACTACATTAGCTTTTTTCCAGTCATCCGGGACCTCCCCCGATCGCCATGATTTTTCAAAGATAATGGCCAATGGCTCTGCAATCTCATCGGCCAACTCCTTTAGCAACAATACTGAAATAAATGACTCAGTCAAGCCTCCCCTCTGGGATGCGCCTGAAAAAAATTATTTTGGATAACATATAAAACTGCTTAGGAATAGGGGAGTTCACTCAAGTAGCCTCACTGAATTCCAGTTTAGATCATTATATTGCCCCTCCTAAAACTCCATGGATTTTCAGACGCATGAGGCATCCCTTACTTTCTAGCCTAGACTGTCACATATTGTTTGTAACTAAACAGAAGCCATATACAAAATGAAATATGGCAATGTTTTGCAGCATATAAAGGATTTTACAAATCTCTCTTCTTAAAGGTTTGGACTTTGCCATCTATCCTTTATAACATGCTGCAGTTTTGCAATTCAGAAATTCAGATCACTTTTCCTTTTTTAAGGATTAGCAAGAATTCTGTCTCACCTGCAAACTTGGCACAACAGGCTTCACCCACTTTTGGTCTGAAGGAGTGATTGTTCTGAGCGCTGCAATATTCTACCAGTTCAGTCATCAACCTACACAACTTCTCTTGATCTACTAAAAATAAGTGAACAGAATTTGTTAGTACTGCATGATGTTTCAAGCCTGATAAATATACATACCATAGGCAGGGCCGGCTCTAACATTTTTGCTGCCCCAAGCAAAAACAAAGAGGGCCGCCCCCCTGTGTTGCGTCGCCCAAGACCCCGCCCCCGAGCATCGCGTCGTCCAAGTCCCTGCCCCCGAGCATCCCCCAAGACCCCACCCCCGAACGTCGCCCCACCCTAGTCCCCGCCCCCCAAGCGTCGCACCGTGCCGCCCTAGTCCCCGCCCCCCGAGTGTCCCGTCACGCGGCCCTAGGCCCCGCCCCCCGCGTGGCCCGTCGCGCCGCCCTAGGCCCCGCCCCCCCGAGCAGCCCGTCGTGCCGCCCTGCCCTAGTCCCCGCCCCCCGAGCGTCGCGTCGCACCGCCCAAGTCCCCGCCCCTCGAGCGTCACGTCGTGCCGCCCAAGTCCCCGCCCCTGGAGCGCCGCGCCGCCCAAGTCCCCGCCCCTCCAGCACGGCGCCGCGCCTCCCATGCCCCGCCCCCCCAGTGCCGCCCGACCGAACCAAAAAAAACGAAACCAAACCCCGATCGCCGCTACGTCCCGAGCTGCCGCCCCAAGCACGTGCTTGGTAGGCTGGTGTCTGGAGCCGGCCCTGTCTGCTGTGTCAGCTATCTGCAGAGCTGGGACAGCACACAGGGGGAGTACACGCACGCAGCCGATTGATATCAACATTGAACAGAGCAGAGCACCGCACTGGTAGCATCTGACAACACACATAACATAAAACTATGGTGTCAAGTATCAGAGGGGTAGCCGTGTTTGCTGCTTTTACAGAACCAGACTAAGAATCCTGTGGCACCTTATAGACTAACAGACGTTTTGCAGCATGAGCTTTCGTGGGTGAATACCCACTTTGTCGGATGCAAGTAGTGGAAATTTCCAGGGGCAGGTATATATAAGCAAGCAAGAAGCAAAACTATGGGTCATCCAATAAAATTAGCAGGCAGAAGGTTTAAAACAAACACAAGGATGTACTTCTTCACCCAATGCACGCTCAACCTGTGGAACTTGGTGCCAGAGGATGTTAAGAAGGCCCAATGTATAAATGGGTTCAAAAAAGTTCATTAATGGCTATTAGCCAAGACAGTCAGGGACGCAACCCCATGCTGTAGGTGTCCCTAAACTTTGACTGCCAGAAGCCGGGATTGGAAAATGTCAGTGGCCCCGCCCCCCGGGCTCGCTCCGGTACCTAGAGGCTGCAGCTCCGCAGCGGGGGCGGAGCCCGGGGCGGCCCCAGCGGGAGCAGGGCCCGGCCCGGGCACGGGGGGGGGGGCGGGATTAACGGGCCCCGGCACAGACCGCGCTGCTCCGCCCAGGCTCCCAGCTCACAATGGAGCAGCCACGCGGCGCTCATCCAGCAGCTGATCACGCTCCGCCCCGCCCCCCTGATCTGCGCATGCCCAGAGCCGGGAACCGCAACCCGAACTACATCTCCCACATCCGAACTACATCTCCCAGCCTGCCCCGGGGCGCTCCCGCCCTCTCCAGCCCAGGTAAGGGAGGGGTCAGCATGTAAAACTGCGCATGCTCCGTGCGAGCCCTGCTGGGGGTAGGAGAATAAAGCTGCCGCTGCCGCCTCTGTGTGAACCGGTGAGTGAGAGACCCCCGGGGGGCGGGCGGGAGGGAAAGTGACTCTGCCCCGGGGAACCTGGGAGAAGCCTCGGAGCTGCCTCGGCCCCAGGGGAGCTGCAGCAGGATCCGCCCCGGCACCGCTGGGATGGGGGGGGGGGGGTGTCAGGCAGGGAGGGGAGAAGCCGGAGTTGGGGAGGGGGGGGTTGAACTGTCTCTGGGCAGCCAGGAAATTCCCTGGGGGGGGGGGAGTTAATTGGATCCTGTCCATGTTTGTGCCTCTCGCCCCCAATACAAATTCTCTCCGGTTCTGCCCCTTTTCTCTCTCAGTGTCTCACACGTGGCTATAAGATCTGGGGAGATTCCCCCCCTCCCCCTCCACTGATCCGCTCTCTCGGCTCCCCTGATTTTCCCCGGTCTCTGCATAATCCTGATTTTCCACCTTCAGTTGCATAGTTTGTGACGCGTTTTCTCTGCAGCTCTCAAAGACTGATACAAAATACCCTAAACACTTGCCCCACTTGGCAAAGAAAATCTCAGCTTTACACCTTTTCTCAGCTTCTTGAACACGGATATAAAATGTTTGCAACTGGTGCCTATTTCCTGTTCTATTTCCTCTCTATTCATTTAACAAATATGAGCTAAAATCTGAGTGTTTCACATCAATATCAACAACAGATATAAAATCCCTCTGATTTTCCACTTTCTTCTCTCTAAATTGCAAAAATGGATCCAAAATGGCTCAGATTTCCAGCCTTTGTCTTTCATTTCTATGTTATCATCAAATGTAAATTAAAAATTCTTTCATGTTTGGGGCTGTTCCCCATGTTTCTAAATCCCAGCAACTTCTTCCTTGGAGGGAACCTGTTGCCCTGAGTCCTTCTCCATCTTGGAGGTTGCAGGGGGTTAAATTTCCCAGAGATCATCTTTCCCCTCTCCTTTGAGAACCATTTCTTCCCCCACTTTATCTCTGTTAAAATCTTTGCCGGTGAAAGAGACCAGCCACATATTTAATACATATCAAAGCCAGAGGCCTCTCCCTGTCTGGGGGCTCAGTGGTTCCCAGCTGGTAACGGGAGAGTTGGTTGGACCCTTTTCTTTTCTCCAGCTGGCACGGGATGAGGAGGTCACTCTGAGTGCAGGGTGGGTCCAGAAGTATCTCAAACCCCATGAGAAATGGTCTCTGTGAGGGGTTGATTCCTGCAGTGCTAAGCGGATGTAGCCACCTCTGGGGTGGATCCATGGTGGCCATTATTTGCTAGTGACAGGCCATGGACATTTCTTGCCTTTCTTGCCCTCCAGGCCTTCCATTCTCCTGTTCAGGAGGCATCCCCCAGGGCTCCCTCTGCCTGTGTGGCTGGCCAGCAGGGGGCAGTGATAACTTTCTATCCACTTATCACACACTGTGAGGTAACACTGTTGCTGGGGGTGGGGTGGGGTGTCTTTGTGGGGAGATTTCAGCTGGAGCTGAAAGGAGCATTGTGGTGGGGGAGGTGTTTGGGTGGCTGGACAGGGGGTACTCTAGTCAGGTAATAAAAAAGGTAATAATTGGAGATATACCAATCTCCTAGAACTGGAAGGGACCTTGAAAGGTCATCTAGTCCAGCCCGCTGCCTTCACTAGCAGGACCAGTTTTTTTTGCCCCAGATCCCTAAGTGGCCTCCTCAAGGATTGAACTCACAACCCTGGGTTTAGCAGGCCCATGCTCAAACCACTGAGCGATCCCTCAGTGGTTGGTGTGTTCTGGAGATTTGGGGTTTGGGGGGGTAGTTCTGATGTGCCCAGCCCTGAGGCTGTGGGTCCTGGAGGTGGGTATTGCTGGGGGTCTGTTGGTTGCAGAACAGCAAGGTGGGTGTCTCTTGGGGAGGCGGGGTAAGGGGTTAGAGGGAGCCTGATGCTGTGCCAGGGGCTCTGTCTGGGCGTCCCCCACTGGCTCCTGGGATCGTTGCCATGCTCAGGCCCCTTGGCCGCCCCGTACCCGGGACCTGCAGCTACAGCGACGCGAAGGCGGCGGCGTAGACGGTGGCCAGGTCGCCCAGGAGCAGCTGCCGGGCCACGTGCGGCGGCTCCCCCATGGCGCGCGGCGGCGGCGGCGGGAACGGGACTCCGCCTCCGCGCACCGACACGTCCTCGGCCTGCACGCTCCCAAGTACCCGCCCCAGCGCTGGGGAGACACGCCCCCTCCGTGGCGTCACCGCGCTCGCCTCACGCGCTGACCGACTTCACCGCTCTGAGCGGGAAAAACAAAATGGTGTCCGGGCTCGGGGGCGGAGCGGAGCTGTTCCCCCCCGTGCTGCGGGGTGAGTGTGGTGCGGTCCTGGTGCAACACCCCCCCCAGCCCCGTCCCGTGGTACGGTCTGGACACCCCAATGCCTCACCCCCCCCTCCCGGTATGGTACTGCCCGGGAACCGGGGCGGGGGGTTCTGTCAGGGCGGGACGTGTTCCGGGAGGTCCCGTCACATAACCGAATCTTTCCTTGCTGGACTCCGGGCCAGTCCTGGAGGGTCGGTAACCCTGCGGGGTTCTGTGGGGATGGAGGGGCGCTGGGGGGCGGGGGCGGGGGCTAGAGCTGAGGGGGCAGAGCTGAGGGGCTGCACAGAGCTGTGTGGGGATGGGGGGTGCTGTGGGAATGGGGGGCACAGAGCTGTGGAGGGCAGAGCTGGGGTGTGGGGATTGGGACAGAGCTGAGATGGGGGGGCACAGAGCTGTTGGGGGCAGGGGTGTGGGGATTGGGGCAGAGCTGAGATGGGTGCTGTGGGGATGGGAGGCCAGAGCTTGGGGGGGTGTTTGGGGGCCAGGGGGCCAGAGTGTGTGTGTGGGGGGGTGATGCTGTGGGGAAAACCCCAGTCTGGTATAAGGGTCTTCCCCAAGATACACAAACCATCCTGAGTCTCATGTATCCCTGGAAAGACCCTGGTTCCTTTTATCCTTGTCCCCTTTTGCACCTGCGTATCATGATCGGACTGCGTCCTAGGGCAGTGGTTCTCAACCGTTCCAGACTACTGTACCCCTTTCAGGAGTCTGTTCTGCTTTGCATACCCCAAGCTTTACTTCACTTCAAAACTTACAAAATCAGACTCAAAATACAGACGTGTCACAGCACACTAGTACTGAAAAATTGCTGACTTTCTCATTTGTACCATATAATTATAAAATAAATTGGAATATATGTATATTATACTTGCATTTCAATGTATATAGAGCAGTAGAAACAAGACATTGTGTGAAATTTTTGTTGGTACTGACTTCGCTAGTGCTTTTTATGTAGCCTGTTGTAAAACTAGGCAAATCTCTAGATGAGTTGATGTACTCCCTGGAAGACCTCTGTGTACCCCCAGAGGTACATGTACCCCTGGTTGAGAACCACTGATCTAGGGTCTGACCCCTCCCTGAGCCCTTATCACTCCACCTTGTCATATTCCTTGCCCCCCCCCTTCCATCTTTGCTCCTGGGTCTGACCCCTTCTGATGGAGTAGAGACTGTCTGTGTGGGGGATGGGAGAGCCGGGGAGGACTTTAGGTGAGGGACAGGACCTGAGCCTGTAACCTGAGCTAGGCAGGGGGGAGGAGAGGTCAACACCTTTGCCCGGGAAGCTAGACAAAGGCAGAGAGCCGAGTGGAGAGGGGTGGGTCAGTTTTCGGTTGGGGGCTTGGGGGGTGCAGTGCAGGGAATCCCAAGCTGGGAACTAAGCTCCCTGCACCCCCAGAAGGACCAGATTGAGAGGTCCTGGCTCTGCCCACAAGGTCTGCTGTAGCCTGTGTTCCTGTTGTCCAATAAACCTGTTTTAGTGGCTGGCTGAGAGTCACTGAGAGTCCCAGGAAGAGGGGTGCAGAGTCGGACTCCCCCACACTCCGTGACACCCCTCAATCCCTCTCTGACAGCTAGATGGATACTGCAGTCCTGTATGACACCGGCTAAAAAACGGGGAGGCGAGGCACTATCCATGGCCTGGGCAGGATAGGAGAGGCACATGGGATGGGATGGCTTTGAGGAGAACATTCAGGTGTGCAGTGAATGTCAGCTTTTTCTTCCTGTAATGTAAGAAGTTCCTGTGTGATGCCCAAATTCAGAGTAGTCGGGCCATGAGTGAGCCTGCACCTGTGTAAAAACAACGAGGAGTCATGGCACCTAGAGACTAACACATTTATTTGAGCATAAGCTTTTGTGGGCTATAACCCACTTCATCAGATGCATGGAGTGAAAAATACAGTAGGCAGGTGTACATACACAGCACATGAAAAGATGGGAGTTGCCTTACCAAGTGAGGGGGTCAGTGCTAACGAGGCCAGTTCAATCAGGGTGGATGTGGCCCATTCCCTACAGTTGACAAGAAGGTGTGAGTATCAACAGAGGGAAAATTACGTTTTGTACCAGACTGGGTCCTTAGACCCAGGAGTCGGGTCACATGTGTGCTTAACTGTTTGCAGAATTGGAGCTCAGGTTTGCAGATTAACCAGCCCAACAAGGCCATAATTCCGACTAGGTGCTGCTAATGTATAAATAATAAAATCAGTAATTTATGCTACATGCTTCACTTTTTTTCACTGGGATTTCTAGTCAGTTTCATGGTCGGGTTTGTTTGTTTACAGACATTTGTGTAGGTCTAAAATATAAATATTTTTATTTGTAGGTTCTCAGACACTAGCTTACTCTTACCCTGTGTTGTGACAACACAGGGGAATGTTTATGTCAAAGCAAAGCCATTTTTTGTTTGAATTACAACATTTTGATTGGCCTCAGGTTTTACAAAAGCTGACATTTTATAAAAACAAAATTGGAGCCAGCTTTGAGCTGACTGCATCCCATTAAATGACTACAGGCCACAAATGACAGCGTTGTCAGAAAACAGATGGACCTGTGTCCTCCTCCTGTCCCCTACTGACTGTAGGCTTGTCTGCCTGGCTCCTGGATGAAATGTAACTTCTTGCACTTCTAGGGGTCTGTTACAATGGAGGATGTGGAGTCATGCTTCCTGCACCTTCTGCAGCCCATCCGAGATCTCACAAAGAACTGGGAGGTGGATGTGGCAGCCCAGCTGGGGGAGTATCTGGAGGAGGTAAGGTAATCTTTCCATCCACGAAGACCAGGGTAGCGGGGAGGAGTGTCGGTATCCAAGTGCCACAGTGTGTCCATGCAGCTGGAATTCCTAGCATGTGGCGCTCGTTTCGATCCCTAATGTTCCTGTCCCTTAGGCCAGCCCTGCCACGTTGTCACTGGCTTTAAACTCTAAATATCAAGTTCTGGACCTCAGACCTTTTCCTTTTGCTCCCTGCCCTCCCTGTGAAGTGCTCCTGGATCCACAGGAGCTTTAGAAAAGATGCTCTGCACAGCACAGACCTGTTCCTTGGAGAACCATTGCCACCTGTGGAAGAGCTGCAGCCCCAAAGATTACAAGAGAATGCGGTGGGAAAAGTCTTGCATCCAACCCAGTCTGTAAAATCAGCTTGTGTCTTCCCGTGTGCGTGTTCTGCAGCTGGACCAGATCTGCATTTCCTTCGACGGCGGCAAAACCACCATGAACTTCATAGAGGCGGCTCTGCTGATCCAGGGTTCTGCCTGCATCTACAGCAAGAAGGTGGGGAAGCCGAGGGGAACTGCTGTGCTCACTCCTGCTGTCCCTGCAAGGCCGGGAGGAGAGCTTCTGTGGGGTTTGCCAGCTGCGGGCTTGGGCAGTGGGTGCTTTGGGGAGTTTTGCTTGACTCTGAAAGGGTTAAGCCAGCTGCACAGGTGCTGATGTATTAAATGTAGCCCTGAAACGGTAGACATCACCCAGCCCCCACTGTGGCTGCTCCCGTCTCTGTCTGTATATGGACATGCAGCCTGCAGAAGCTACAAGTCTCGCCACATAGTACTTTGTTCCTCAGGCAAAATGCTCCCCAATGCTGGAGTTCAGGCTGAAAGTGCCAAGACCTGGTGAGAACACTGAAGTGATCAAGGGGCCTCTTCAGGAACCCCCGTTTACCCTAGACCCAAACTGAGGCAGCCTCCCTGAGATCCTTGCATCCCAGCCTCTAACCTTCTGGCCTTGTTTTGGCAGGTGGAATATCTCTACTCTCTTGTTTACCAGGCCCTCGACTTCATCTCCAACAAAAAGTAAGTCAAGATTTTCCTTCTCCGTGAGGTTGCCTCTTGCAAAGTCTGTCTGGGCTTAGTACGGGGGGGCTCCCACCATGACTTCCCCAGCCCAGCTCAGCAGGCTCATGCATCTCGTTCTGACTGGCAGCTCCTGTCCTTTTTATCACTGTCACGCTTCTTTGCCCCTCCCTAGTCTCTTCCAAGCAAGGGTCTTGTAGCACTTTGGAAACACTAACTAATCCTTCCAACACCCTTTCCTTAGATATAGGTAAATTATCCTACATATGTGGGGGGCAGGGATAGCTCAGTGGCTTGAGCATTGGCCTGCTAAGCCCAGGTTTGTGAGTTCAATCCTTGAGGGGGCCACTTAGGGGAAAAATCAGTACTTGGTGCTGCTAGTGAAGGCATAGGGCTGGACTCAGGGACCTTTCAGGGTCCCTTCCAGTTCTATGAGATCGGTATATAGCCCCCTTTTGCAGGTGGGAAGCGAGGTGACTTACCCAAGTCTACAGAGGAAGTCCCCTGCAGAGCGGGGAATAGCCCCAGCGTCCTGACTCCCTGCTCAGATCATAAGGAGCAAAGATCATAAGGCTCGACAATCTCGGTGGTTATTTTTTGCTGGTTTTAACGCTAGGCTCCAGTCCTGCAAAAGGATCCTCCCGGGATAATGTTGAAGTCAGTGGGTCTCTGTGCAGGCACGAGGTGGGGATCCAGCTGTAGGACTGGGGCCTGAGCTGGTGTGATCACAATGCAGGCCGGTGAGTGGAGGTATTAAATAGGAGGATCTAGGCAGTGTGGCTGAATAGGCCGCCGGGGGGGGGGGGGGGGGGGGTTTAGTAGCAGTTTTCAAATGTAGCATGTCGCCTCTTTAGTAATTTTTCCATCCCCGTATATCCCCATTCTGACTGGCCCATGCTCAGTCCAGGTCTTCGGTTAAGCAAGGAGAGATCTGTTTAGGGTGGACAGCAGTGGCTGTTCTGAAAGAGAAATCCCCCCAGACGGGTGAAGCTCTGCCAATGGCTCTGACTTTGAACAGGCATTTGGCTCCAGCCACACAAACTGACCTCTGAAATGGAATTCCCTTTGGGCTCCTCTGCTCCTCTCAGCCAGAGGCCTGGCTCAGCAGGGGCACTTGCTAGGGCAGACGTGGGCAAACTACGGGCTGCGGGCCACATCCAGTCTGAGGGCAGGGCCGGCTCCAGACACCAGCCTACCAAGCACGTGCTTGGGGCGGCACCTTGGGACGAGGCGGCGATCTGGTTTTTTTTGGTTCGGCCGGGCAGCGCTGGGGGGTGGCAGGGCGTGGGAGGCGGGGCGCCATGCTGGAGGGGCGGGGACTTCGGTGGCGCGGCGCTCCGAGGGAGCGGGGACTTGGGCGGTGCGGCGCTCGGGGGGGGGGCGCTCTTTCTTTTCGCTTGGGGCGGCAAAAATGTTAGAGCCGGCCCTGCCTGTGGGACCATCGTGCCCGGCCCCTGAGATCCTGGCAGGGGAGCCTAGTCCCCGGCCCCTCCCCTCCCCACAGCCACACCACCATGCTGACTGTGCTCTGGCCCGCCTCTCCCACTGGGCAGCGTGAGGCGCGCAGCCGGCTCTGGCCTGGTGTCATGGCTGCGAGCTCCTGCCGCTGGTAAGGGGGCGGGGAGTGGGGGGGTTGGGTAAGAGTGGGAGGTCTTGTGGGGGAGGAGGGGGTGGTTGGATGGGGCGGAGGTTCTGGGGGCGTGGTCAGGGGATGGGGAACAGGGAGGGTTGGGAGTGGGAGTTCCGAGGGGCCTGTCAGGGGGTGGGGATGTGGCTAGGGGTCGGGAGGGCAGTCAGGGAGCAGGGGGGGTTGGATAAGGGGGTGGGATCCTGGGGGGAAATCAGGGGTTGGGGAGTCCTGGGGGGTGGTGGTCAGGGGATGAGGAGCAGAGCGGGGTTGGATGGTGGTGGGAGTCCCGGGGAGGCTGTCGGGGCGGGGATGTGGATAGGGGTCGGGAGGGCAGTCAGGGAGCAGGGGGGGTTGGATAAGGGGGTGGGATCCTGGGGGGAAATCAGGGGTTGGGGAGTCCTGGGGGGTGGTGGTCAGGGGATGAGGAGCAGAGCGGGGTTGGATGGTGGTGGGAGTCCCGGGGAGGCTGTCGGGGCGGGGGATGTGGATAGGGGTCGGGAGGGCAGTCAGGGAGCAGGGGGGGTTGGATAAGGGGGTGGGATCCTGGGGGGAAATCAGGGGTTGGGGAGTCCCGGGTGGTGGTGGTCAGGGGATGAGGAGCAGAGGGGGGTTGGATGGTGGTGGGAGTCCCGGGGAGGCTGTCGGGGCGGGGATGTGGATAGGGGTCGGGAGGGCAGTCAGGGAGCAGGGGGGGTTGGATAAGGGGGTGGGATCCTGGGGGGAAATCAGGGGTTGGGGAGTCCCGGGTGGTGGTGGTCAGGGGATGAGGAGCAGAGGGGGGTTGGATGGTGGTGGGAGTCCCGGGGAGGCTGTCGGGGCGGGGATGTGGATAGGGGTCGGGAGGGCAGTCAGGGAGCAGGGGGTATTTGGATGGGTTGGAGGTTCTGAGGGGGGCAGTCGGGGGTGGGAAGTGGGAGGGGGCAGATAGGGGGGCGGGGGCCAGGCTGTTTGGGGGGGCAGAGCCTTGCGCAACCCCGATGTGGCCCTCGGGCCAAAACGTTTGCCCACCCCTGTGCTAGGGCCTTGCTGATGCGGGATGGGCCAGAGCCAACAGGGCAGGGTGCTGCTGGTGTTGCAGGGAGCTGGAACTGCTAGAAATGGAGGCTGTTAAAGGTTCTCTCCAAGCTGCGGGCTGGCTGCCTCGAAGTGAAACGTGCCCTCCGCTTCCCCTTCCCCGTTCCCTGATGGAAACGGAATCGACTCAACGAGCAGGGGATTTGCTGGCCAGGCCTAAGCCCCCCTCCCCACTGCAGCCAGATCCCATTTCCTCTGAGCCACTTGCGCCCCTGCACGGGAGTGGTGGGCTCCAGCTCTGAGCCAGGCCTGCATATAGGAACCAAGTGCACGTTAGCTGGCTCCCCTCAGAAGAATAACATACTGACGTGGCTGTCTCCCCCCCCCCCCCCCCGGGCTATTCAACGCTGGGTCCGTCTATAGCACTTCACAAGGACCAAAGAGGCCCCGGTAGCTTTATCTGCTGCCCACTCCTGGGCTGGAGGGGACCTGTTACATCCCTGTGTCTGTTGTCAGAGTAGCTGGGCAACCCCCAGCACACCCACCAGTGACTCAGACATCCCCGGCTCTGCCCCAGGAAACTGCCCAGCTGACAATAATGGTTTTAGAAAACTCCAGTGCCCTCTTGTGTTTTTTCCCTCCCTGACCCAGGCGGGACAAACAGCCTACGTCCATGGGGAGGACGGCACCGACACTGACGTGAGCGCTGGGCCCAGGACGGAGGAGGAAGAGGTAAGACAGCAGGTGTGGTGTGCGTCCTCCTGTGTGCAGTCCCTCTGTGTGCCAGCAGGAGGAGTGCGGGCAGTATCCCAGCAGCCTCTGCCTGGCGTGTGCTAGGCACCGGCTGGTAGGTTAAATGGTGGTGGGTGACCTGAGGCTGCAGACTCAGGCACCAAGTCTAATTGTGCCCTGCCTGATTAGCTGCTATGATCACTTGCCAGCAGGCCAGTCCCAAACTGCTCTTCTCTGGCTACGGGGTATTTAGCTTCCACAGCACTTGCCCCTGCCCCAAACACCCTGGGCCTGAGGGTTTGGTCTCTACAGCTTTGTCTGCACTTATGGTGGTGAGTCGAGCACAGACACACCTGTAGCTACACACCAGCGGGAAAGGCTCCTGCAGTGGGGAGGCAGCAGGGACCTGCCGGGACTTTTCCCCGCTGGCAGAACCGTTCACCGCGGCGGGGGAAGGCTCCTGCAGTGGGGAGGCAGCGGGGACCTGCCGGGGCTTTTCCCCGCTGGCAGAACCGTTCACCGCGGCGGGGAAAGGCTCCTGCAGTGGGGAGGCAGCGGGGACCTGCCGGGGCTTTTCCCCGCTGGCAGAACCGTTCACCGCGGCGGGGAAAGGCTCCTGCAGTGGGGAGGCAGCGGGGACCTGCCGGGGCTTTTCCCCACTGGCAGAACCGTTCACCGCAGCAGGGAAAGGCTCCTGCAGTGGGGAGGCAGCAGGACACTGCACTGCTAAAAGTAGCAGTGTGGACGTGGGAGGCCCTGCTTGGGCATGTTTATACCCAGGGCTCAGGCCTGTGGGGAACTGTATTCTACTTGCCTAAGTCGTGTCTACGCTGCTAGCTGGGCGTGCAGTATCTGTACTCTACACGCCACCGTAAGTGTAGCCTTATAGCATTCCCCCCTTCACCTCGTGGGACAGAGCCCTTGGCCTCTGCAGTCCTCCAGCTCCACCCCAGAGACTGAACGCTTGACCGCCATAGCTCTCTCCCTCCCAGGAGGTGGAGGGCTGCCCGCTGAAGGGGGTGTGAATGCTTGCCTGGCTGGGAGAGCCTTTTGCAGGTGCCCCATACAGCTGTAATGGCTAACCAGCAGCGCTGCTTGGTGGAGCCTGGCGTGCCGCCCTCGGCGGAGCAGTGGCTGCCCTGTGGAGATGAAAGGTTCCCAGCTCCAAGGCCCCTGGGAGCGAGGGACATTTCTCAGGGCCTGTTGAGGCTCGCAGGCTCGGGGATGTGTGGGTGTGTGTGTCACACTGCCTCTATACAGATACCAGTGTATCAGTGAATTCTGCGGCTATCCCCAAACTCACTGGCCACCATGTTCTAAGGCATTTTTGCTAAGAGGCTAGCTTGAATTGGAAGGAGTTTGCCACCAAGTATCTGGGAGCCCACAGTCCCTGTGCACCGCTTGGAGAGCTCCTACTGGCTCTCTGCCTCCTCTCGGTCCCAGGTTCAGGTGCAGATCTGCAGAACTGTTCTCGTTTGGATCAGGGTAGACTGGGCCTGGGACAAGGAGTCAGGAGTCACTCCATGACCTTGGACGCGTCACTTCCCTCCCCCGTGGCCCAGAGACCCCGACCTGCCTTCGGGGGCGCTGTGGGGATGAGCAGAGTGTCTGTACAGCATGTCCGAGAGAGACAGCTCTCTGTGCAAAGTGCTCCATCTTACTGCTCTCGCTCTGCAGTTCCTTTCGTTGGATGACATCAAGGACACCAACGTGGTGAGCTTGGACATGAAGAAAGATCACCAGCCTAATGTAAGTGACATGGTCCCCGTCCTTCATGCCCCTCTCATGTCACTTCTGCCTTCTGATCTGGGGGTTTCCGAGACTAGAGTCTGCCGTGTCCAGTGTGCCAGCTTGCGCACCCCAGCACCCCCTGTAACTGAGCAGTGCTGCTAGGGGAGACCTCTGCCAGCGAGGGAGTAGTTCCAGGCATTCCTGCAGCCAGAACCCTCCTCAGCAGCAAGTGGTGACACATGGTGGGTACCAATGGCTGCCATCTGGCTGTTTGTACCCTGGCAGGATGGTGCTGCCCAGCACCCAGCCTGCCTTGATAGTCCTGAGAAGCAGATGAAAACACTCTCTGTATGTGTGAACGCTTCTTCTTGGCTGCAAGGGCCCTGTCCGTGGAGTGCAGCCGGGCCCCTCTCTTCCCGCGATGGGCAGCTGGGATCATGCTGTCCTATCTCTGCAGACTGTGAACATTGTCCCCTTGACGCCGATGGCCCTGGTACCCCCAGAGGAGACAGAAAAGAAGGACAACCCCCTGTTCAGGTAATGGCTTCCCTCGTAACGCCTTTCAGTCACTCCTCTCCTGCCATCTGCTTTCTGTCTCGCTTGGATTTTCTCACCACTGGTGTTAGGGTCTGGCCCTGCTCAACATCTTCATTAACGAGCTAGAGGAGGGAGAACAGCGGGGCAGGGAAATAATCCAGAGGGCTCCAGCGAGTTCAGAGATGTGGGCAGGACATCGCATGAGATTCCTCATGGGAAACGCAACTGGGGGAAGAACAATCATGCAAGGACAAGCCTGGGGATCAGCCAGGGACCGTCAGGAATGGAGGCGGGAGAGTGCGAAGCCAATCCGACGTGAGATTGCCATGTGAGATGGGCCACCATGAGCCTGGGCTGATAGAGGCCTTGCGTCCTGGAGCAGGGAGGGGATAGCTCCCTTCTGCCTGGCTCCGGGGAGATCCTAGCTGGGATTCTGGCCCCATTGTATTGGAAAGGGGGGGTGTCATTAACAGATAGTTAAGGGTTAAGGTCTCTTTTACCTGTAAAGGGTTAACAAGCTCAGTAACCTGACGGACACCTGACCAGAGGACCAATCAAGGGACAAGATAATTTCAAATCTCTGTGGAGGGAAGGCTTTGTTTGTGTTCTTTGTTAGATCCAAACAGAGAACAACCCCCAAAGAGGGGCCAGACGTATATCCAGGCTCTCCAAGCTTCCTGAAGTATTCTCTTCTATTCAGTATAGTGAGTATTAGAAAGGCGGATTAGTCTTATAATTAATTTCTGTATTTGCAAATGTGTGTTTGCTGGAGAAATCTCTTTATTTCTGTTACTTTTGATTATTCTGAGAAAGGGGGAGGGGGGGAGTCCCTCTAGGTTTATAAGCTAGACCCTGTAATATTTTCATCCTGGTGTTACAGAGATAGTGTACTTTTTCTTTCTTTTAATAAAATCTGTTCTTTTTAGAACCTGATTGATTTCTTCCCTTGTTTGGAATTTCAGGGGAAGAGGGGCGGGGGGGGGGGGGAAGGGAATCCCTCTTTGTTTGATTCAAGGAGTTTGAATCAAGGTGATCTCTCCCGACAGCTAAGGGAGGGGGAGGGGGGGAATGGGCTATTTCCCTTTGTGTTAAGATCCAAGGAGTTTGGATCGGTGTTCCCCAGGGAAAGTTTTGGGGGAACAGGGAGTGTGCTAGACACTGGAATTTCTAGCTGGTGGCAGCATAACCAGATCTAAACTAGGATTTAAGTTTAGAGGAGTCCATGCAGGTCCCCATCTTGTGGACGCTAAAGTTCAAAGTGGGGAATAAACCTATGACAGGGGGTCTATGCAGGGGTGGGTGCAGTTCAGAGAGTAACAAAGCGTTTTGGGGTGCAGAGGGAGAGATGAGCGGAGCTAAACCTGTCCTGTCTCGCTAAGCAACAGGGGGATGTGACACCAGCCTGTGCTGCTTAGAAGAGCGTGGGCAGCCTGGAGACAAGGAGATCTTGGTCTCCCTTATGTAGCCCCCCCCCCCCTCCCCCGCTAGGATCTGAGCCAACAAGAAATCCCATTCTGTGCTGGCTTGGGGATGTGACTGGGCTCAATGGGACCCAGCGGGTCTCTCCCAGGTCTCGGTCTCTTTCCCTTCTTCCCGGCACCCCATGCGACCTTTTACGAACCCATGCTCTGGCTGCACCCTGGAAACCAGCGATGGTGCTGGGTCAGAGCCGTTCTAACGCCCTCTTTCTCCTCTCAGCCGGAAGGGGGAGATCCTGGCCAGCCGGAAGGATTTCCACATGAACACGTGCACCCCTCACGCCAGCGGAGCCTTCATGCTGGAGCTGGCGGGCCTCTCACCCACGCAGTGCTTCCAAGCAAGACGCCAGGCTGGGGACCTTGGCAGTGCTACAGGTGCAGGATTGGGCTGGGGATCTCCCCTTACCCTCCCATAGCCACTCCAAAGACCTCCTGGGAGGGGATGTGGGAGGTGCAGAGTCCATGGGAGAGGCCGACCTGAGGGGTATGGGGGAAGCTGGCTATACAAGCCAGCCTTGGTCACCAACCCAGCAGCTATTCAAGGGGGGTCCTCAGGGAGCCAAGGGCTGAGACCCCAGTGGGGTGATGCTTGGGGGACATCATTAACAAGTCTCTCTCTCTCTCCCCCGATTCTGCCTCATCCCTGCCAGGAGGGCAGACTGCCGCCCCGGGATCTGGAAACGCACCCATGGAGGTCAGTGCCTGTGAGACTCCTGTCCCAGTCTTGAACTTCTCTGAAAATGAAGGTGAGAGATGTGGCCAGTTTGCTGTGTGAGATCCAGGGTGCTGGCGGGCTTTGGGTGGGGTGGCACCCCCATAGCATAAGCCCAGCAGGCTGGTTCCTAACCACAGGGGTCACTGGGGATGCTCGAGTTCTGCCTGGCCTATGTTATGAACGAAACCAAGTCTTGTTCTCTCAAGAGTTGCAGCCTTCAAAGGGGGTTGGTTTTCAGAATGGAAGGAGAGGTTCCCTCTCGGGAGCAGAGAGGGTGGAAGATGGGTGGCTTTCCAGGGGCTGTTCCTACGCTGGTTGTGGCCCCATGGATGGAAAGGGAACCAGGAGTGACTGTGCCCCTCTCTGGTAGGCGCTGTGGCACCAGACGGGGGTGGTGGTGGTGATGATGATGCAGGAGGAGGAGGTGATTTCTTGCCTGATGCCCCAGAAGGGGGCGTGGAGACCAGTCCTGCTGCTGTCGAGCACATTCATCAGCAGAAGGTAGGAGAAGGGCCGTCGTCGTGGGGGCGGCATGGGGAGATGGGGCTGCCGCACTCACCCCTGTCCAGCAGCCTGGGGTCCCCACAGGCCCAGCTGATTGCCTCTGTACGATGCTTCAGGAAACTAACTGCCTTGTTCTCTGTCTGCTAGAGTGCGCCCGAGGGCAAGGGGTACATGCTGCGGGAACGGGCCCCGGCCATGGAGCCCAGTGTTCACATCAAGGTGAGAGAGGTCTGTAGGGACACATCCAGAGGGGCAGCAGAGTCCCTTTGGGAATATGAGCAGTTCCCAGATAGTAACTCAGGTGGAGGCTGGTGATCTGGGAGCTTCCCCACGGCACTGTGTATGCCAGGGAGCCGCTCCCTATGGGCACAGGCCCTAGAGCTCATCACTGTGGGTCCTGAACTGGCTGCCTAAGCCATGCTTTGGTGAGACAGGGTGCTCCCTGCCTGCTCAGGGAGGGGGACTGCCGTGGGGAATCGAGTGGGAACTGGCAGCCTGGCCACCGAGCTGTCCCATTCACCGTTCACTCACGTTCTGTGCCAGGAGATGCTGGATCCGTGGCGAAGCCTTGACCCCTTTGACGACTCTGAGGATAAGCCCTTTAAGAAAGGTAACGGGGGGCCAGCTGATGGGTGGCTTGGCCTGGCTGCTCTCCGGGATTTAGCAGCTGCTTGACCATAGCAGGGCCTGGGATGATATCCTAGCCTGGGTGTTTAGCCCCAGGAAGCAGGAACCACTGGAAGGGCGCCTGTGCTGTGAGCAGGGAAGCCCCCATCTTAGCGCCTCCTGCTGTCCATGGAGCAAACTACCGTTCCCCCTAGATGGGGGTGGCTAGTGGAGTGAACGTGGCTGCCCCATCCTGAGCTGAGCCGTGCGACCCGGAGAGAGTGTCCCTGGCTGCCTGGACCGGAGCACCCAGCCAGAGAGCGGCTGCAGCCCAGGCTGTCAGATATCCTGGGCTGCACTTTGACACCCTGATGCTGTAAAGCAAAGGGGCCTTCCTCCTTCCTGGCCAGCCCCAAACCCGTCTCCCCAGGCACTTGCAGGATTGCTCTGTGCTGGGAAGAGGGGTGGTGTCAGGCCCCAGCAGCACGTCTTCCAGTGCAACAGAGCCACAGAGCGTGCGGAGCTGCCTCTGAAGTGGAAGACAGATCCAGCGGGGACTACGCTTACAGACCTTGTCCTGAGTCCTGCGGCATGTGACTGTATGGCTGGGTGTCAGTGGCTGCTAACGCACACCCAGCCGCCCAGGGGTCTCCCTAGAGTCTGCGCCTGATGCTGGTGGCTGCAGAGACTGGCAGAGCCCCCCTCCTGCTTCCTTCCTTTTCCCATCCACTGTGACTGCAGCTTACTCCCTTCTCTGCACCCGGCTCCAGGCAGACCCTTCACGGTGCCGCATGACCTGGACAATGTGCCCGGCAGCAAGCGGAAGAGGCAGACACCCAGGAAGCTGCAGGACTTCATGAAGTGGTTCTCTGCAAGCCGTGAGTATCTTCGCTCCAGCTCTGCTCCCCTACCCTGCAGCCTGCTCCCTGGCAGGGCCCTTCTCTGCCGAGAGGCATGGCCTCTCGACGCCCACGGCCTCAGCATCATAGAATCTCAGGCTTGGAAGGGACCTCAGGAGGTATCTAGTCCCACCCCCTGCTCAATGCAGGACCAGTCCCCAGACAGATTTTTACCGCAGTTCTCTAAATGGCCCCCTCAAGGATTGAACTCACAACCGTGGGTTTAGCAGGCCAGTGCTCATGGCGGCTGGTGTCTGGACTCTGTCCTGGGGACTCCCCTTGTTCTAGCCACATGGGACCACAGCGCCCGCCCGCACCCCCCAGGTTCGGTGGCCCTTGTACTCAGCCTGTCTCCTGCCTGCCATTTGGTGTGGATCACAGGGACTCCCATCCAGCCCAGTAACCCGCACCAGCTGCATCAGGAAGGGACAGGAAACCCCAGAACAGAATATGCTGCCTGGGAATTCCCCAGCTGGGTAATGGATGTTGAAAGGCAGAGTGACCCCGTCAGCCTATTGTGATAACAAATTCCATTTAGTTCAGGCCGTCCCCCCTCCTCAGGTCCACACACACCAGAGACTCTTGCATTGCCTGTCGTAGAACTGCACTGTGGAGACTGTCAGGGGAAAAGGTGGGGGCTTGCAAGCCTGGGGAGGGGGTTTGAAATCATGGGACAGGTCATTCTAGTTGGGCGTTCTCGCCAAAATGATCGGCAGTGAAACACTTAATGGTGCTGACATTTAAAGCGGTGTCATCGTGATTCAGAGTCGGTCTAATAGGAGAATGGTACAGAGCTATTGGTTCAGACTGTCTGCAGACTCAGGCAGATACAGCTGCATCAGTTAGGCATGGTTCACATTGTCCAGGTTTTCTCTAAAGCTAAGGGCCCCAGAAGTGTCCTAAAAATGAAAACTCATTCTCTGGAGCCCTGTTCCGCTGCCAGGGATGCAGAGCTCATGGGCCCTGCCTGTAGGGGACAGTTCTTCCCAACATCTCTCTGTTACTCTGGTTTCTATTCCTTATACGTTGTTCCCTGCCTAATAGAATTGTGGGTGTTCTCATCTACAGATACTTGTCTGGTCCTTTCTGAGCTCAGTAAGGTCACTGCTACGAGAGGACTGAGCGCGGCACGTGGCGTTTCCTCTCATCAGTGGCTGCCCTTTGCTCGGGTATCATGAGAGAGCAGAGAGCTGTATCTGATGTGACTGTCCCTAACCCACTGGTTTGCATCCCTCTATCAGGTCCTCTCGCTCCCTCTCCCAGGGGCTGCTGCTGGGGAAGCATCTGCAGGAGGAGGAGCAGCTGGAGGAGGCCGAGGAGGAGCTGAATGCTGTGGAGGAGCGAATGGACGATTACCTGCACCACGACGGGGGGGCAGGTACTCCCAAAAGCCTCGGAGCTGGGGCAGTCTGTGTACCATCACTGCCGCCCTGGGCACGGGATCCTGGCCACTGTGCCTCACTCCTGCCCCAGGAGATCTGGGCCAGTTCGTGCCCATCAGAGGGGTGGCATTGGCTACGTTGGGCCAACCCTGCTAGAAACTGGAGTGAGAATTGGGGCTGGGGCTGTTGCAGTTGCCGGACAGTGTCTGCTCTGAGTTGCTGAGCTGGGCTGTACCTGAGCTAGACAGGCAGGCTCTGTGCCCCTCTCTGCTCCTTGGAAGCCAGCGCAGGATTTCCTGGCCCAGGGCAGCTGCTCTGTGACGGTTTTGTGCTCTCTTGGGTGGGTCAAGGACCGAGCAGGTTGCAGGGACTCCCCACAATCCCTGCTCCCCATGGCTCGGCGGCTCCATGCTCAGCACATGGGAGCTAAGCAGGGCTCCACATCCGGGCAGGAACTTTCCCACGAACCTTTGACCAAAGTCCTTTCTCCTTCTGCAGATGACTTCCTGGAGCAGGAGGACGTCCACCCGGCAGCCCTGGAGCAGCTGGCCGAGGGCGACCTGGGTAATGTAGTCCCAGCAGATCCCCTTTCTTGTCACAGACTGGTGGAGCCTCATTTACCCTGAGGGGCCTGTGCTGGCAATGTGCCTGAGCCTGGGAGCTCAGCAAGGCTACGCAACAACGTAGAGTGGGCGTTACCATAGCTGGGCACCTGTGGACTGTGTCCCAGCATGCAGTGCTCCAACTTACCATGGAGCACTGCATGCTGGGACCTGTAGTCTCCATGGGTTGCAGCTATGTTAGAGATGAGTAGAGCCCTACCACAATCCACAGTCCATTTTAATCAGTTTCATGGTCAGAGGGTTTTAAAACTGGTCAATTAAATGTTTTCAGATGTTTACATCTGAAACTTCAGGGTGTTGTAACCGTGGGGGTCCCGATCCAAAAAGGGGTCTTGGGGGATGGGGTGTCGCAAAACCCATCTGGCCTGTGGGTTCATCAAAACCTGCCTATGTTAGGAGAGTGGTGTGTGTCCCCACCCCTGAACATGTGCACGTACCCAGCTGCTCAAGTAGTAAGCCCCATGTGCTTCCCGGGGACAGCGAGCCCCCTGGCGCTGGGGAAGTCAGGTCCCCGTTAGTGGGTTGGCAGGGTTTCTGTGATGGCTGGCGCTGTCTCGCAGTGGCAGCACCATGCTGCTCTCAGCTCTAGCTTCCCCTTCCCTTTCAGGCCCCTGCACGATCCCTGACTCCCTGAGCTATGAGGAGCTGGTGAGGAGAAATGTGGTACGTACCCATCCCTTGAGGGGTTGGCGCAGAGCGCAGGGCCCCTCTGCCTGAGCCTGGCTCTGCAGTGCCACCTGCCCATTGGCCTTTCTTGCTGCCTGGGAAGCCGGGCCCTTCCTGATGCTGCAGCTATGGGCCGTGGCTTTCCAGAGATGCCTGTAAATGTTCATTGCCTCCCAGCCCAGGAACAAGAGGGATGGGGGGGGAGGCTGGACTTGTTAGCAGGTTGGAAAGCCTCCACCCAGCTGGGCCAGGGACAGCATTGGATTCTCTCAGCCTTTTAGCTGTCTGACCCTCCATTTCTAGCCTGTGCTGTTAGAGGGCCAGGCCTGAGCTCTCCAGCGGAGAGAGGGAGCTGCCCCGCTGCTCTGTGGGGTGGGCCCTCAGCGCTGGAGGGGTGAGCACCACCACTCCCATTGCAGCTGGGGGACTGTGCCCCTGCCAGCGCTGCCCCAGGTGTGGGGAGCGGCCATGTCTGGAAGCGCTGGCATGAGTGACCCCTGCCCATGACTATTTCAGTGTTCCCCTGAGCCCGGCGGGGAGGTGGGAATGAGGCAGAGCTGGGGCGGGGGTTGGAATCTGCCCCCCCTCCTCCTTTTCCCTGATTCCGCCCCCATCTCTCCGGCCCCAGGAGCTGTTCGTTGCCAACTCCCAGAAGTACGCCCGCGAGACGGTGCTGTCCCAGCGTATCCGTGACTGGAAGGACAAGATAGAACCCAAGCTGCAGGAGCAGGTGAGGCTGGAGCATGGGAGCCTGTGCCCAGCTGTGGGGGAGCTGTTCTGGGTGTAGGGATATTAAAGAAGGATTACATTACACATGGTTTATATGAGAAATGATTTATTGATTTATGGTTTTATTATTAACTAATACTTTATAACTTAAGGTTTATGTTAGAAGTAAGTTTGTAAGGATTTATTGTCAGTAATATCTATGTCTGTACAAGCCTGCTCAAGGAGATACTTTGTACAAAACTTTAACTCCAAGCGCCTGTGTTCTAAAGTGAAACTTTGAAGTCGCTACTTTGCTTTGTAACTAGTTAATTGACGTCAATTGACTCTAAATGCCTGTTTTCTAAGTGAAAGTTTGTAACTGCTACTTTGTTTTGTAAATGGCCGCTGTAAGCTGCTGATTGTTTAATGGACTCAGTACCTTGTTAACTCATTGCGCGAGCTGTCAATCGCTGCTAATTGGCCAATTGACTTTAACTCAGCGCGCAAGCTGTCAATTACCCCTGTGCCTAAGGCACAACTATGTAACATACAAATAGAGACCCCCACCTCTGTTAAAGTCATTTTTACCTCACTTTATGTTTTTAATTGTTTAAAGACAAGGAGTCTCACACCCCAAAAGGATAAAGAAACTGTAAAATAAATGTAGTTAAGATAAAAAGTATATGTGAATGAGTGTCTAGTTTAAATGTTGAATGAATGGTTAGGGAGTTACCAAGCCTGAAAAAGTCAGTGTTGGCCGAAGAAGGTGTCAAGTGGAATCAACCAGATGACCCCCGGAGGGCGAACTGGAATCCACCCCGGCACCTCAAAGGAAACAAAGGCAGCTATCTGCTGATTGATCTGGCAACAGCAGAATGAAGAACTAACATAGGGAAAAATCCCTATAAAACTGAACCCTGGAGAAAAAGGACTTTGAGTCAATGGTTCTGCTGCCAGCCTCCAGGAGCATCAGGTGCACCTGACCCGGACTCGGCTCCACTCTTGTGTACAGGATACCTGGCCAGTATTCTGTCACAAGCAACTTCAGGCTGGTAACTATAACATCTACACAGAACTTGTATGAATGATTGTGTGAATGAATATGCATATACATATATAAGTAATCAAAGAATAAGTAAGCCAAACAACATTGTTTGCTGTTATCTTCTATTTTATTATGATATTTACAATAAATGTGGCATCTTTGCCTTATCCCTCTTAATAAGATCTGCTGGTTTTTATTATATTGGTATAACATGGGCAGAGGCCGGGCTGATGAGCCCCAGGGGTGGGTGGAGTGCGCAGCAGAGGGCTGGGAGCGAGGGTGGCTGGGCCCCTGGCAGTGGGGCACGCAGGGTGTTGCTGAAGGGAGGCTGGAGAGCACGTCCCTGTCCCCGTGCAGCTTTGGCCAGAGCTCTCAGCCTGGCACTCTGCTCCCTGCAGGGAAGCCCATGCCTGGGTCCCACTCCCTGGCAAGCATGGCTCTCACCCTGCTGACTTAAAGGTGCTGCCACCTCCCCGTTGCACTACAGGCCGAGCACGTCTGATTGGCCGCTGCCTGGGGAATGAACAGCGGCATAACCTAGAAAAGAGCCCAGGGCTGGGTGGCTCCCGGCACTGTTGCTGCCCACCTAACCCTGGCCCATAGCCCCCTCTGCCAGTCTGAGGGCACCTCTGGCATCTGCCGGTGCCCCCCAGCCTGGGCTCCCCCCACAGCTCTGCCGGTGCCCCTCAAACCCAACCTGCAGCCCCCCTGCTGTCTTGCCTTTGGCTCTCCCCACAGCTCTGCTGGTGCCTCTCAGCCGGGGACAGACAGTGACAGTTGTAACGAGGCTTAGGGCAGGGGCTGCCTGGGTCCTCCCCCGCTCCCCCAGGAGTTGGCCAGCGTTTGCTAGTGGCCATGGGTGAGTGAGGCTTGGCCTGGCCCCTCAGACACTGCGCCCAGTGCTAACTCCCCCTCTCCCGCGCAGGAGGAGCGAGCCGCCTTCGACATCCACAGCTACGGGGACCAGCTGGTGGCGAGCTGTGGGCGGCTGGGCGAGTGGCACTCCTTCGCCAGCCTGGTGGCGGGGAAGCCAGCCTTTGAGGTGTGTCGCTCCATGAAAGTGACGTTATTACATCTCTGAATATTTTTCCATTCAAATGTAAAAGGCGAGTTTATAAAAACATTAGATAGAAACAAAAAAAAGTGATAAAACAGACACAGTATAACAAAACAAGTTAAATTTCATTGCAAGTAAAAAGTCTTTTTTTTAAACATAAATGGGAAAAATAATAAACACAGCAATCCATGATAGTAAACATTTATCTACTTTGCATTAAAAATGTAAGTAGGAAAAAGTCCTTGTGCAGATATTAAGACAGCATTGAGATAAAAATCATACATTAACAACAAAAACTACTACATCAACTACCAACACCACCTGCTATCAAACTAAACAAATCTTTAACATGTAATCCATTTTTCACTATTGATGCTGTTCGTTTACTTTTTACACTTGGCTTGGGACAGTGGAACTAGTCCGTTTCACTTCCTTTTTTGAGTCCGTTTTACAAGCTGCAAGTTGTGCATGACCTTAAGTTCCACAGCACTGCAGGGGACAATTGATTTTTTTTAAACCTGTTTTTATTGAAATTTAAGACATTTATGAAAACAATTGTATTTCTATCAAGTTGGGGTTTGTTTTTTTTAATTCCAACCTCTCACTCCCCCCAACTCCCATGCTTAAACATTGAGTCCAGGAGAAGCTGACACTGTCCCACTTTAAACAAAGAAATAGATAAGTAATCTAATTAGCCTGTGGCAATGTCTCCCCAAGGAAAGTGAGGGAAGCCCCATTAACAGAGTCACTTAAAACTAGAATTGGAGAAGAAACAGTAGGGAGCAATCATGCACTGGCCCTGGGAGAATGGGATAGATAAGATCTAATGGGCTTATCCACCACCTCTAATTTCTAGGTTAAGTGATCTAAGCATCAGGTTTGAAATAACTAGACTATTTTTGCCTGGCTGCCCCCCCCTGCCCCCAGAGTGGCCTCATTCCAGGGGTGCCGTTTGTGTGTAATTTGTGAAGTGCTATGGGATCCTTCATGTACAGATGCATGAGCTATCATTATTCCTACTATAAGAGAATCAGATGGATACCTGAGGACATCAGTTGCTCTCAGCGCTGATGACTTGCGATGCCATAGCCAGGGTTATGTAGGGCTGGGAGCCTGCCAGCAGAGTAGAGCAGGGGAGATGTGGAGGGAGAGCAGTTAGAATGAAACAGACTGACACACATAAGGAAGTTAGCCACTTTGTAAACACTACAGGTAATTTTCTTGGATTAAGATATTAACCTAATCCACCACATTTGCTTACTTTGTACTTTCTCCATCTTTCCATCCCTCCCCTTTTCCTTCCTCTACTCCTCTTTCTCTCTCTTTCTTAATTAGACAATGAATTGAAATGAGAATCTGAATTCCATTCACCCCTGTTGTGGTCCAGATGCTTAGCTGGTGCAAATGGTGATGTTGATGAAGCTATGCTGATTTGCACCACCTGAGGATTAGGCTGTCTCTTGTCACTGCTTGATAGATATTCAGGTTCTAATTAAAAAGGAATTGCAGTTATTTACGATCATAGTAAATCGGAGATGTTTTAAGAGTATAGATGATCAAATCTAGCCCCTGGTCAGGGTTGGAGAGAGAGTCCCCTGTTGAAGGATGTTCAAATGTTATGAAGGTTGGCGGGTGGAGGGAGGGAACACAGAAAGGGGGGAAATTTCAGGTTGCATAATCAAGAACATTTTCTAACAGTGAGGGGTCTGCTGAAGGGTGGAAGCATCTTACCCAGAGAAAACCCCATGCTTGGTTTTGTTTGGTTTTGTTTTTTTTACAGTGCAAATATTTGTAATTAAAAATAATATTATGAAGTGAGCAGTGTACACTTTGCATTCCGTGTTGTAATTAAAATCAGTTAATTTCAAACAAGAACTGGACCAAGCTCTGGAAAGGATCTACAGAAAGGATACACCTGTACTAGGGCATGAGGGTAGGGAAAGGACTCACTGGTGTAGACTCTGTTGTCTCCAGTTCCAACATTCACACACTTCTTGCATGAACATGGCTTTCCACACACATACAGAGCCTATTCCTGGAGCCAGCCAGGGTCCATATGAGGAAAGCCAACTTCAGAGCCATGCAGCACACCTTGAGTCAGACCCAGACAGGCACCTCTTAAAGAAGAGAAGGAGAGAGAGACCCTAACCATCCTGCAAGGTGCCAAGCCCCTCCACTGGAGTCAATGGGAGCTGGGGGACTCCACACATCTCAGGAGTCAGGGTCAGGGCCCTAAAAAACAGAGGCTGGATAAGAGAAACAGAAGAAAGACTGGGAGAGGGAAAGAAGAAGGAGAGGCCTAAGGGTTATAGTTGCTTTGCGTCCCTTGAGGGTGCCATGCTGACTGGTACTGCTGGCACCCAGCTCTACTCAGGAAGGACGTCGCGTTGACAGAGGCATTCTGGAAGTGGTAGCCCATCTTCTGTCTCCATGCTGGCATAATCCATGTTCGCTGGGAAGCCATGATAAAAGTTCATCTTTTGCTGGCTGAAGAAGCCCATTGCCTGCTGGGCGCTGCAGGCTCCCCCGGCTTTCCCAAAGAACCCCTCCTCCTCGATAGCCACGAAGGGATACAGGCTCTGGCCACTCCCATAGGTCTGGCTGCTACCATAGCTCTGATGCACATTGGTCACAGTCTGGATGTTCCTGCTGGCACTAACTGGACAACCCTGGTGATAACTGGGGTTGAAATCCAGGTAACCTGCCTGATGAAATCCATTGGGGGAGAGAGAGAGAGAGAGAGAGAAGGTGGTTCAATACACAGGTATAAGCAAACAGTACTGAGGCTCCAATAGCACAAACCAGGAGATTATAAACTCTTTGGGGCAGGGACTGCCTTTTCTTTATATACATCTCCAGTGCACACTGGGGCCCTAAGATCTATGCACTACCACAATACAAGTACCAATATCCTAGAGGTGAAAGATCCCCTGCTCCTCCTGGGTTGACTGGATTGCAACTGGTGTCCATATGCCATTCTCTAATCTAACCAGTCCCTCGACCTGAGATCCTAGAAGTGGAAAGTTCTGCTCTCCTTCCCCCAGATCCATTCAATCCCCAATGTAGGCTTAAATGACATGATACAGTAAACTGAGACTGAATGAATGCTGTACTGGAAACACTGAGCAAGGGCTGGTTACTAAGCCCATGAGCATCCCATATTAACTGGATAGCAAACACGTACATTAGATAGATATTATAGGTCCCCTTGGTAACTGCCCATAATTAAACCTCTTCTTACTTGGGATAGGCGTGTCCCTTTTTCCATCCACTGAGTTTCCTTCTGGCATCGTTTAAACTTCATCCGTTGGTTTTGAAACCATGTTTTTACCTGGACATGATAGGGCATAAAAATCCCTTTTTAGACAGAGCTCACAAAATATTTATAGACAATACATAAAGAGATTGCTTCACCCAGCACTGAAATGCAGCCACCTCTGGGCTGGAACATGGCAGGCCATAGCAATTATATACAACAATTTAGGAAGTGAAGAACACCACTATATCCAGCTGAAAATGGGAGAATGTAGGGAGGTCAAATATAATTACAATCACTGGGACAGACACCCCTACTGCAAATTACCACAGGTTCTTTCATGATCACAAATAGTTAGAACCTCCATTTTTGTATGAAAGATGGGTCAGTCCTAAATTAGAGTCATCCACGCGGCTTTCTGCAGCACAGCACCCAACAGGATGACACTGTAACACTAGTGTCAGTACTGAGAGTAGAGAGTACACCTAAGTTGCCCATACTTTCTCCGCAGCGCAGCACCCCCTGCCTTCATGCTGGGGCAATGAGGTCAGCAGTGGCTCCAAGAGTATAGTGAACGCTACTTACAGAACAAGCAGGAACTGACTCATTGCATGCCCCTTGCTTGAGTCTTGAACACCTGTGCAAAGTGGATGGCTAATCCTAGGTGAGCAAGAGGGGACTTCTGACACTGGTAGCATTTCACAGCCTCCTTGCACAGATGTAAATTACAACAGAAGAGACGAGACAGTGGGGAATCTGGCCTTGCCTTGGAGCTCTCCCACTGAAAAACCGACCATGTTTGTAAGACCCCACCTCAAATCAGGGATGCAGCCCAGCCACTAGGATGCCAACACTCTACAGAAGCAGATCTCGGTGTTCACCTGCTTGTAAGTGAGCCCCAAGGCTGAGCCCATCTCCCGGATCTGCTGGGGGCTGAGGTATTTCTGGCTCTGGAACCGCTGGTGCAGGGTTTGCAGCTGCTCCTGGGAGAAGGCCCTGCGGCTCTTGGCCTTCTTCACCCCTCCCCCGCATTCCACCCCACCCATGCGGATCGCAGGGTGTGGGGATGGGGGTTTCGTGTTGGGGCTGCTGGCTGAGTCCGGGGTGTTCCCGAGCTGGAGGAAGCTGGAGAGAGCTCTAGGGAGGGAGAAAGGAAAGTGGCGCATTAAGGGCGCCTGCAGCGTGACAGGAGACGTTCATCCCTAGGGGATACCGATTTGCTTTTGGTCGGTGCCTGAGCTCCCTGCTCGGGAAACGTGCCTATTGCATGTAACGGCAAAGGGTCACACGACTTAACGGGGTGTCTCAACCTCGCTGCGGGCACACCCCGCACAAACAGCCGCGAAAACTGAAGCGCTCTCTGGCGACGCCTGATGGGGGTTCCTGGCACTGCGGGCTCTAGGGTTAAACGCCACCACGGCGCCAGCTGCTACAATTCCTATTAGAAAGAAATGCTGGGGCCGGAGCCAGGGGGAGAACGTGCCCGAAGTAGTAACAGCGCAGATCAGCCTGGAGAGCAAGATGCAGGGCAGCCTCGGGGAAGGCGCTGTACAGAGCAATTCCCCATTGGCCCCGGGGGGTAAATTGGCTCCTGAGGGCTGGGAACAGCCTGAATTCGCTCTTTTCTCCCCGGTGTTGTCCGTGGGACAGGCACGGGGGGGGGGGGGGACCCGAAGGAGCCCCAGGAGTCTGCATGCGCCTTGGGAATCCACAAGAGCCAGACACCAGCAGCATGACAGACTCAGCAGCACCTTCGCAGCCTGGCTGGGCTCCGGGAGCTCTGGGCCACCCTCGCTAGAGACACCACCAAGGAGCTACCTGTCCCCCACCCAGCCCTGGGAGCCGATCCCTGTGCAGAGATCGCACCCCTCACAGCCCCCGACTCAGGCCCTTTCGCCTCCTCCCAGGAAGGGAGCAAGGCCTGATTTGGTCCAGAAGTGGAGCCAGGACAATGGCTAGAGCCTGCCTCCCTTCCTGGGTCTGGATCACCGCGGTGCCCTCCCTGGCGCCTCACCCGCCTCCTGGGACCTCGAGCCCTGCCCCACCACCGGGGGGGGGGCTTATTGCTACTTCTCCCTGCACCCCCCACAGGCTCTCGCGCCCGGTTAGCCACAGGCGGGGCCACAGCGCCCCCGCTTTCCACGCTGGAGCTTTCAGCGGGCGCGCCCCGGCCTGTTGCGGACTGGAATTGGTCCAAGAAGGACAGCCCAGTGCCCGAGCTGCAAATGGCCGGGACCAGACAAGAGGGGTCGGGGCTGGTGGTTTCCCTTCCCGGGCCAGACATGTACCAATCCCCATCGGAAAGTGGGTCCCTCCCAAGCCCCCCGCAACCCCTCGCCCGGCTTCTCTCTGAACAGCCCCCCGCACCCCCACACAACTCGGATTTAAACACGTCTGGCTTCCCCCCACTGAAGGCAGCGTTGGCATTTAGCATCCAGGAGAGCAGGAGCGGGCCTTTAGCTAGAGCCTTCCAACCACATGTCCAAGCAGCCCTGGACACCAACCTTTCTAGTTCTGCTCTGGGTCTGTTCTGAGGGGCGTCCACCCACCCGCACCAACTTGCTGCCAGACAGGACTGGTTATTGCACCTAGGAGTGGGTGCTTAAGCCCCCCATGAAATACCCTCTAAGCTAGTTTGGGTCGATCTTCCCCCAGATTAGACAGCGTTTCGGACTCCCTGTTCCTCCCTAAAAAATAAGGTAGCAGAATCTTTTGGGGAGAGGGGGAGGTCACTTGGCTATGGAGATAGAGGAAAGCTATTGAGATGAGCTCTCCCACACCCGCCCCTTGTTGAGTCATTCCAGACAGCAAGATTGATGATGATAATTTTCAGTCATTCCAAAATTGGCGTACCTGGATTATGGAGGGTCTTCTCCTCTGGCTCTGGGACTGGGACATCAGCATCTGCTGCCTCTTTGTGGGGGACATTGTCCATCTCCGCTGGGCAGTTCCAATAGTAGTCGCCATACCTTATTCCAGTTCCTACCCCGGCTGGGTAAGGCTGGTAGGGGGGCATTGCCAGGTGGGCACTCATGGATGTTTGTGTTTGGGGAACGTTACCCCCAAATAAACCCCTAACCTCAGAGAAGACAAGGTGGAGATGGAGAGGGGTAGACTCTATCAGACAAAGACACACACAGATGCCCATAGAGTGGGGGGTAGATTTATGCCCTTCCTAACTTTGCCTTGATTAGAGAGCATTTTCAAGGCCATTGTCATGTTAAAAGTAAGTTGATTGGAGGGGAGTGTCTGTGGATTGGAAGGAGGAAGAGTACAGAAGGGTGTGAAGGGGATGGGGGCGGAGTGAAAAAAAAAGCTCAATTTGGATAGTTTACAAACACTGTATGTTGTATGAGTATGTTGACAGTATTATATCAACAGCAGATCAGTTCCATGGCTGGATAATTAAGACAGATAATCAATAAGAGATAGACAATTATTGATTCCCTTTCCTCTGATGTGTAAAGTATTATTAAATAAAAGTGAGGTAGACAGGCCATTAAATGGCCAGCACTCTGGAACAGACTTACTCAGATTGGCAGAAAGGTGCCTAAAATTTGGCTATCCTTTATGCAGAGTGGAAACATTTTAATATTCAAGGAAGGATAACTACAGAATTTCCTTCTCACTTTAAGAATGGGTAGTAGGCCTGCCATTATTTCCATTAATAAGTAAATGGTAAACCTCCCCCCCCCTTGACTTCAGTGTCAGGATCAGGTCCTTTTTGAGTATACATTTTGGAAACATAGGGAGGCACCCCTTGCTAGTGCATACAGCCTTTGATTTAAGGGGGGGGGGCACGATGCCTTTGAATTTGATTGGTGAATTTTTTTCCATGCCCCTTCTCCCTGCAAAATAATCCAGAGACAGAGACAATAGCTTCCCACACACACAGACCAGACACCCCCCCCCCCGCAATGAAATCACTCAAAGAAAGGGGGAATGAGACACAGCAGGCACCAGACACCCCCTCCTAAAAGAATTCAAAGGTATCAGGAATTTGGCACCAGACATACACACAAACCTCCAGCGAAAATACCACTGCAAACCTCTTGTGGAGTTGAGCCAGCATAGATCTGCAGCCAAATCACTTGGGAACAAAGGCACCTGGGGGGGGTGCTCGAACCCCCACCCCCAACGGGCAGTCGCTGAGGCTACCTCCTAGAACTAGGTGCTAAGTGTATTAGATATGGTGCCATGGCTAGGAGACAGCTCACAGCTCTTAAATAAGCTCCAACAGGCTGGAGCCTTTGGTGTGCTGCCCACAGTAACAGCCCACTTTGATGAACTCTTAATTAAGTGGGATTTTGTTCCTAAATTAGATTGCATGGGCAGTTGGGCAGTGAACTAGGAACCCAGAGAAAACCTAATCAGGCTAAAAGGATGCATGAACTAAAGAAACAGCACAAACCGTGGCTGTCTCGTTCCCCTCCCCCATGCCGGGTCAGTAGGGTCAATTCCCCATCAGGCATTCTTCACATTCCTAATTTAAATAAATAAAACTATTAGTGGGGGTTGATCTTACTTTCTTTAATGACACTGGCAAAACTCCTGTTGACTCCCACAACTCCAGCATGCGCACTGTGTGTTGCAACATAGTCATGTCATCCTTAATATATTTATTTTCACATATTTGCTATTGCCTTAAATAGTAAATATTGCTATTGTGCTCTATTATCATGTTAAAGGATAATAAAATGGTAATGACAATTAATAATGCCATTGCTTAAGTTGCAGCATCACTCTGTGCCTCAGTTTCCCCAGCTGTCAAATGGAGATAATGGCCCAGATCCACAAAGATATTGAAATCAATAGATCTGGGCCAACAATACTTACTTGCTTTGAGATTTACTGATGAAACGCCCTATGGTAGAACTGGATATTATTATTATAAATAATAATAAAGAAACTGCATCAAAAAATAAGGCCCTGCAAAGAAGTATACACAGGCTTAACTTTATGTATATGGGTAGTGCCATGAAATTATGATGTCAAATTGAAGCATGTGCCTTTTGGATTGGGACCTAAGAGTTTAATTAATAAACAAAGACAAATATTATTTATTGTCATTGTTACTTTAATTGGCAAAACTGATCTATTATGTCAATAAAAATTACACATATATGGGTCCATATTGATCATTCACCTGCACCTTTGGCTTTGCAAAGTGCACCACTCAAAATGTTAATTTTAATACTATAATAATCTTAATACCGAGCTCCGCACATTGCTTTTCATGAGCAGACCTCCTAGTGTGGCAGAGACAAAGGAGAAAGATATGTTTTCTAAAGAGATTTTACAAAAGAGACAGAGGGCTAAATTCAGCCTGGGGGCAAATAGCTCTGATTGCCATTGTTGTCAGTGAGGGTAGTGCCTGCCTCTGCCAGGAGCAGAAAAGGAGCCAGGTTTTGAGCAGTGGTAGAGCCAACGGGTGATGGGTCATTGGCATGCTACCTTCAGTTATACCCATTGACTTGAAAAGACACCACGCATACACCTCAAAGCCAGGGGAGGGAGTCGCCTCTCAGGGAGATGGATTTAAAAATATTATTAAGATGATGTTTTAAAAAAGTGAATGGTACAGAGTTTAAGCATAGAAGTTTCTGGTTATCGGGGAATAATGTACAGATTTCAAGGGGTGCAAAATTCAGTTTAAGATTGGATGGCGTAAGGAATACATAATCTGCAATATTCCCTGATTGCAGGTAAAAGATTAACAGATCAACGTTAAGATGTGGGGGGATGTTCTTCATATGAGTAATTTGGTACTAGTTGCAGCTTCTGTGAGGCTGCTACTGAGAGTCCTAAGTAGAGAGCACTGCAGAGGTTCGTGTGCGGATGTGGCAGAGGGCACGGCCCAACAGGGAGCCAGGGGCGGGCACACGGCAGGGGCATAGGGTGGGGTGCCAGGTGCTGCAGAGGTTCGTGTGGGGATGTGGCAGAGGGCACAGTCCAGCAGGGAGCCAGGGGCGGGAACACTGCAGGGGTCACAGGGCTGGGTGCCGGGTGCTGCAGAGGCTCGTGTGGGGATGTGGCAGAGGGCACGGTCCAGCAGGGAGCCAGGGGTGGGCACACGGCACGGGTCACAGGGCGGGGTGCGGGTGCTGCACCGCAGCCTTTTTGGGAGGCATAGAGGGCCACTGCGAGTCCAGTCTTAGTGCAGCCAATCCCCCCCCCAGCTGAGTTCCGCCGACTCCATCCCGGGCTTTAGCTGCGACCTCCCCAGGGGCTGCTTGTGGTTTCACTCAGGCTCTGGCCACGTTTTGGGACAGGGGTCCTGGCAGGGCCACTCAGTGCTGGCTCCTGGGGGAGGGGAGGGCAGAAAGAGGACACACTGCCCCCTTCCCCCACCCCAGGCGGGGGGAGGAGAATGCAAGGGGGCCTGTCAGACACTCCTCTCTTCAGGACTTAACCCGGGCTGGGACCTGGGCACGGAGCTGGCCAGGCACCTTGGCCCCATAGGAGCATATGAGTTCCCCCTCCATGGAGACAGCCAGACACCTGGGTCTCACAGGAACACGTGGAGATGCCCGGACTCCTGAGTCCTGTAGGAGAGTAGGCAGCTGTCGCTGGCCATGAGGGTCCCCCCAGGAGGCCCGGATGCCTGGGTCCCTCAGGAACAGACGAGGTACAGAGACGCAGCGTCCTCTAGGAGCCAGTCACCCCAGTGCTACATCCCCAGGGCGAGTCCAGGGCCGCCCAGAGGGAGGGGGCAAAAGGGGCAATTTGCCCCAGGCCACACAGGGGCCCCCACAAGAGTTTTCCGAGGCCCCTGGAGTGGGGTCCTTCACTCACTCCGGGAGCCCCGGAAAACTCTCGCAGGGCCAGGGCCCCCGGAGCTGCTTCTGCTCCCGGTCTTCGCCGGCGGGGGGCGTCTTTCCGCTCCGGGGCGGAAGGACTCCCCGCCGGACAAGTAATGCCGAAGCGGGACCCGCCGCTGACGTACAGCCCGGTCTTCGGTGGTAATTCGGCAGCGGGGGGCCCTTCCGTTCCGGGACCTGCCACCGAAGTGCCCCGGAGACCCGCGGCGGGGGCCCCCTGCCACCGAATTACCGCCGAAGACCCGGCTGCACTTCGGCGGCGGGTCCCGCTTAAGCGGTAATTTGGCGGCGGGAGGGGGCCCCGCTGCGGGTTTCTGGGGCATTTCGGCGGCGGGTCCCGGAGCGGAAGGGCCCCCCGCCGCCGAATTACCGCCAAAGCGGGGGCCCCCCACCGCTGAAGACCCCAGGCCCCCGGAATCCTCTGGGCAGCCCTGGGCGACTCCCCTGGGGTCCCTGGGTTGGGAGGGGCGGCTGCCCCCAGGACTCCGCTGTCAGCTGCCCCCGCTGTCCCTGCTGCAAAGCCACTGCCCCTTGGCCACACCCACGGGCGGGCTCCCTGCCCCACACAGAGTCCGTGATTGGTCCAGCCCGGCACCTCTCAGGTGCATCCGATTGGGTGGCAGCCCCTGGACAATGGATGGGTGAAAGGCGCCAGGCAGAAGCAAGAGGTGATTGGTTGAGGTGTCCTGGCCAGGAGATGCAATTGGGTAGATGGCACCATGGAGTGCAGGCTCCAGCAGGCTTTCGGCCAATCGCAGAAAGGGCTTGGGACCCCCCCACCCGAGATCCCAACCCCTCCCCCCAGAACCCTTGGGTCCTCCCACTGCCCCCTGGGAAACTCTTTGCCCTCCCCAGGGAGCCTGCAGCTGTGAAGGGGTTGGTGCGTCTCCCCATGGGGCTGGCTCCAGCAGGGGCGGCTCTAGCAATTTCGCTGCCCCAAGCACGGCAGCACGCCGCGGGGGGCGCTCTGCCAGTCGCCGGTCCCGCGGCTCCGGTGGACCTCCCGCAGACGTGCCTGCGGAGGGTCCGCTGGTCCCGCAGCTCCGGTGGTCCTCGCGTGGACGTGCCTGCGGATGCTCCACCGGAGCCGCAGGACCAGCGGACCCTCCGCAGGCACGGCTGCGGGAGGTGCACCGGAGCTGCCTGCCGCCCTCCCGGTGACCGGCAGAGCGGCCCCGCGGCTTGCCGCCCCAAGCACGCGCTTGGCGTGCTGGGGCCTGGAGCCGGCCCTGGGGTCCAGGGGTCATGGGCAGGAAGAGCAGAGCATGACCTTCAGACGGGGCACCCCCCAGGGGGCTCTGGGAGCTACGGGGGGGCACATGGGCCAAGGGAGCCAGTGGGGTGTTACTGCTGGGGGTCAGGCGGGCGCCAGGGGCACCGGGGGGGGGAAGCACTCGCCATTGGGGGTCAGGGGGTGCCAGGAGCACCGGGGGGGGCAGCACTCACCGTTGGGGGTCAGGGGGGCGCAGGGGGCACGGGGGGTCAGCACTCGCCGTTGGGGGTCAGGGGGGCGCAGGGGGCACTGGGGGGCAGCACTCGCCATTGGGGGTCAGGGGGGCGCCAAGGGCACCGGGGGGGGGCAGCATTAGCATCCACCCTAAAAAGAAAGAAACAACAGAAGGAAGATCAAAGCCAGGTCCCAGGCTGACAGTCACGCCTGCAATTGACGGGTGATCAAGCACCAAACCCAGAGGCAGGGTGACACAGCAAGACCTAGAGACTTTGAATCCAAACTAAAACAGAGAGCAGCAATACCCAAAGTCCAAAGGCGCAAACAATTCGATGTTTATTGGGGTGAACTTCCAGCAAGCATGATTCCAGTTTCCTTCCTTAGTGTCCCCCTTCCCAGCTCTGACACCACAGAGCCTTGCCTGTGGCCCTGTTCCTGTTCCCATCCCGATTCCATTCCCTCTTTAGCAAAACATGATCCCAATTCCCCCACCCCCAGTCCCTGTGCCCATTCCCCCCCTTCCTGATTGAACCTGCGTTTTGCTTAGCTATTTCTTACCCAATCATTTTACTGAAATTTAACTAACCAACCCTAACATATTGTAACATGGTTATTTAACCAATTATACCCCACCACCTTCATTGGTTTACACCCAACAAAATGACTTATACAGCAGACAGAAACAATCACAGAACCAGACAGAGACCATGCAAATAAACATACAAAACAATACAGAAGTGAGGATTTCACAACTACATAGATATAGACATAAGGGTTTCCAGCTGTGTCTATTGATAAGTGAGTTCTTGCCAGACAGGATGCTATCAAACCAGGTTTCCTTTTACATCTTCTAGGCTCTTCTCTTTCTCTGGAGGTGATAGAAATATCAGGCCAGGATTGTATTCCTATCAGCCCAATAGCACCTTATTTCAATGGGACTAGTTTGGAATGTGAGGATGTGACCACACACTTCCCAGCTTATGGCTGCCTAACTACATCTTGGCTGAAGGCCTCAGACTGTCACAGTAAGAGAAGGCCATTCCACAGACAGTGATTTTGATTCTCTTTTATACCTCTATAACTAGTTTAGCAATAAGAATACACCTACATTCTTAAAGTAGAGGTGGCTGGTTTCAGTGGGGAAGACGGAAGCAGGAGTGGGGGGTTAGCGGGGGCTGCAGCCCGGGGAGAGCCGGCGGGGGTGGGAAAGTTGCAGGGGAACTTTCCGGCAGGGGGTCTGTGCGGTCTGGGCGCTTCGCCTCCCCGGGAGAAGCCCGGCTCCCCGCCCGCCCGCCCGCAGCCCCAGGCTCCCCCCGGCTGGCGCCGGCGAGGATGCAGTTAGGGGAGCAGCTCCTGGGCAGTGCCGCTAGCCTGGCCGGGCCCCCCTTCTACCCGCCCGAGAGCAGCAGCGCCCGTGGCGGCCACCCCGCGGCCAGCCCAGCTCGGGCTCCCCGCAGCGCCTGGACTTGGACAAGGGGCCGAAGAAGTGCGGCGGCGCTGGGCCGGGCATGCTGAGCGAGGCGGAGGCCGGCGAGCCCTTCCCCGGCACGGGCTCCAAGCAGGGTGGCCCGGAGGGGTGCAAGGCGGCCCCTGGCAGCGAGGCCGAGCTGCCCCCGGCCGCCGCCCGCTACCCGCTGGACAGCCTGAGCCCGGAGCGCTACTACCTGCAGTCCCCGGGGCCGCAGGGCGCCGAGCTGGGCGCGCCCTGCTCGCTCTTCCCCTACCCGGCGGCGCAGCACGGCTCCGTCTACCCCGCGCCCGGCGGGGCGCGCTACCCCTACGGCTCCGTGCTGGCCCCGGGGGGCTTCTCGGCCGCCGTCTGCTCCCCGGGCGGCCGCGCGCAGTTCGGGGGCGGCGGCGACGGCTACCAGTACGGCCAGGGGGCGGCGGGGCCCCTCTACAGCCCCTACCCGGCGGCGGGCTCCTGCGGCGGGCTGGGCGCCTTGGCCATGCCCGGCTCGGGGCCGGGGCTGCGGGCGCAGGTCTTCCTCTGCAACCGCCCGCTCTGGCTCAAGTTCCACCAGCACCAGACCGAGATGATCATCACCAAGCAGGGCAGGCGGATGTTTCCCTTCCTGAGCTTCAACATCACCGGCCTCAACCCCACGGCCCATTACAACGTGTTCGTGGAGGTGGTGCTGGCCGATCCCAACCACTGGCGCTTCCAGGGGGGCAAGTGGGTGACGTGCGGAAAAGCGGACAACAACATGCAAGGCAACAAGGTGTATGTTCACCCTGAATCCCCAAACACTGGGGCTCACTGGATGATGCAGGAGATCTCTTTTGGAAAACTAAAACTGACCAATAACAAAGGTGCTAACAATAATAATACTCAGATGATAGTACTTCAGTCTCTACACAAGTACCAACCTCGACTTCATATTGTGGAAGTGACTGAAGATGGGGTTGAAGATCTGAATGACTCTTCAAAGACTCAGACGTTTATTTTCCCGGAAATCCAGTTCATAGCAGTTACTGCATATCAAAACACTGATATCACTCAGCTTAAAATTGACCATAATCCTTTTGCAAAGGGCTTCAGGGACAACTATGATTCATCCCACCAGATTGTCCCAGGAGCCCGGTACAGCGTGCAACCATTCTTCCAGGAACAGTTTGTCAACAACTTGCCGCCAGCCAGATTTTACAATGGTGAGAGAACTGTACCTCAGACAAAAGGCCTACTCTATCCTCAGCAAAATGAAGAGGTGGCCAATCCTCCCCAGAGATGGTTTGTTACTCCTGTGCAGCAACCTGGTACCAACAAACTGGACATGAACTCCTATGAAACAGAATATTCTCCTAGCACCTTGCTCCCCTATGGCATTAAATCCCTTCCGTTGCAGACATCCCATGCTTTGGGATATTATCCTGATCCAACATTCCCTTCCATGGCAGGGTGGGGAAGCAGAGGTTCTTATCAGAGAAAAATGGCGACTGGGTTACCTTGGACCTCCCGAACAAGTCCCCCGGCTTTCTCTGAAGACCATCTTCCCAAGGAGAAGGTGAAAGAAGAAATCAGCTCATCTTGGATAGAGACCCCACCTTCCATAAAATCTCTAGATTCAAATGATTCTGGCATCTACACTAGTGCTTGTAAGAGAAGACGACTCTCTCCTAGTACTTCCAGCAATGAAAATTCTCCAACAATGAAATGTGAAGACATGAATGCTGAGGACTATAGCAAAGACACTTCAAAAGGCATGGGCTACTATGCTTTCTATACTACTACTTAGAGCATTATTTCATCCCAATTGGCTAAATTTTCAGAGTGGCTTTGGTTTTTTCTTTTTTCTGCATAAAAGTTGCCAAAAAGGTTCTTGCCTTCCACCTTGAATGAATTGTTTTCTTAAAGTACAGGCCTTTGCAGACAGGCCCGAATATCTATATCCTAACAGGAGCCAGGACTCCTGTGTTCTATCCCTGGCTCTAGGAGGGGAGTGGCGGTGGGGACTGGGAATCGGGACACTCCCAGCTGCCTTTTTGCATTCTCACCCAACAGGTCTTTGCACACTCACCACCATTCTCCTGTGATCACCCTCCAGCACTCACCACCAATTTCTGTCAGCTCTCTGTCCTTGCACACACACCCACCCTTGTACCCTCACCACTGATCTTTGCACACTCATGCAAGGATGCACTCTCTGACCCTTCTTGCACTCGCACATACCCTGACACATCCACCACCCACTCCTTGCACATGTACCCACAGTGGTGCACTCACTGCACAGCTGTGTGCACTGTCACCCCCCTTTGACACTGGTGCCTGCTCACACACTCATCCTTGTGCTCCCCTGCAGAACACGGCCTCTCAGGGGATGGGTGGGGGGTCAGGTTGGGTGAGCAGTGACCCCCCACCCATCCGCCCCGCCCAGTGGGGGATGCAGGATGCCGAGCAGGGACTTAAAACAGTCAAAACAAAACTTCAAAGTGCAAAAGCAAAAAAAAAATCGGTGGTGGGGGGAGCCAAAATTTGTTTTGCTTGGGGCAGCAAAAAACCTAGAGCCAGCCCTGGCTGGGAGAGCTCTTTCTCAGCGCTCTGCTGCGACTACACAAGCCACGTTAAAGCGCTGCCAGTGTAGACTAGCCCGAGGTTCTTTCTACTTATGGTATATTCTCTCTATTTCAGTGAGATGTTCATTCCCTTCATGAATCTGTTGTGAAAACATACGAATGGCCATACTGAGTCAGACCACTGGTCCACCTGGCCCAGAATCTTGTCTTCCGACAATGGCTGGTGCCAGATGCTTCAGGAGGAATGAATGATACAGGACAATTTATTGAGTGATCCATCCATCCCGTTGTCCAGTCCCAGCTCCTGGCAGTCAAAGTTTAGGGACACCTACAGCATGGGGTTGCGTCCCTGACTGTCTTGGCTAATAGCCATTAATGAACTTTTTTGAACCCACTTATACATTGGGCCCCACCCTATGCCCCTGCAGTGTGCCCGCCCCTGGCTCCCTGCTGGACCGTGCCCTCTGCCACATCCGCACACGAGCCTCTGCAGCACCCGGAACCCCGCCCTGTGACCCCTGCAGTGTGCCCGCCCCTGGCTCCCTGCTGTGCTGTGCCCTCTTCCACATCCCCACACAAACCTCTGCAGCACCCGGCACCCCGCCCTGTGACCCTGCAGTGTGCCCGCCCCTGGCTCCCTGCTGTGCTGTGCCCTCTGCCACATCCCCACACGAGCCTCTGCAGCACCCGGAACCCCGGCCCTGTGACCCCTGCAGTGTGCCCGCCCCTGGCTCCCTGCTGTGCTGTGCCCTCTGCCACATCCGCACACGAGCCTCTGCAGCACCCGGAACCCCGCCCTGTGACCCCTGCAGTGTGCCCGCCCCTGGCTCCCTGCTGTGCCATGCCCTCTGCCACATCCCCACACAAACCTCTGCAGCACCTGGCACCCCACCCGATGCCCCTGCAGTGTGCCCGCCCCTGGCTCCCTGCTGTGCTGTGCCCTCTGCCACATCCCCACACCAACCTCTGCAGCACCCGGAACCCCGCCCTGTGACCCCTGCAGTGTGCCCGCCCCTGGCTCCCTGCTGTGCTGTGCCCTCTGCCACATCCCCACACGAACCTCTGCAGCACCCGGAACCCCACCCTGTGACCCCTGCAGTGTGCCCGCCCCTGGCTCCCTGCTGTGCTGTGCCCTCTGCCACATCCGCACACGAGCCTCTGCAGCACCCAGAACCCCGCCCTGTGACCCCTGCAGTGTGCCCGCCCCTGGCTCCCTGCTGGGCCGTGCCCTCTGCCACATCCCCACACAAACCTCTGCAGTGCTCTCTACTTAGGACTCTCAGTAGCAGCCTCACAGAAGCTGCAACTAGTACCAAATTACTCATATGAAGAACATCCCCCCACATCTTAACGTTGACCTGTTAATCTTTTACCTGCAATCGGGGAATATTGCAGATTATGTATTCCTTACGCCATCCAATCTTAAACTGAATTTTGCACCCCTTGAAATCTGTACATTATTCCCCGATAACCAGAAACTTCTATGCTTAAACTCTGTACCATTCACTTTTTTAAAACATCATCTTAATAATATTTTTAAATCCATCTCCCTGAGAGGCGACTCCCTCCCCTGGCTTTGAGGTGCATGTGTGGTGTCTTTTCAAGCCAATGGGTATAACTGAAGGTAGCATGCCAATGACCCATCATCCGTTGGCTCTACCACTGCTCAAAACCTGGCTCCTTTTCTGCTCCTGGCAGAGGCAGGCACTACCCTCACTGACAACAATGGCAATCAGAGCTGTTTGCCCCCAGGCTGAATTTAGCCCTCTGTCTCTTTTGTAAAATCTCTTTAGAAAACATATCTTTCCCCTTTGTCTCTGCCACACTTGGAGGTCTGCTCATGAAAAGCAATGTGCAGAGCTCGGTATTAGGCGGGTCCGGCGGACCTTCCACAGTCATGCCTGCGGGAGGTCCACCAGAGCCCCGGGACGACCGGACCTCCCGTGGGCATGACTGCGGAGGGGGCGCTCGTCCCGCGGCTCCAGTGGACCTCCCGCAGGCATGACTGCGGACGGTTCACTGGTCGCGCGGCTCGGCTGGACCTCCCGCAGGCACGCCTGCGGACGCTCCACTGGAGCCGCCGGACCAGCGAACCCCCCGCAGCAGCGGGAGGTCCAGCCGAGATGCGCGACCAGCGGACCCTCCGCAGTCATGCCTGCCAGAGGTCCGCTGCTCCCGGGGTTCCGGGGCACCTCCCGCGCATGACTGCTTGGGGCGGCCAAATTTGTAGAGCCGCCCCTGATCGCAGGGGGGTGTCTGGTCTCTGTGTGTGGGAAGCTATTGTCTCTTTCTCTGGATTATTTTGCAGGGAGAAGGGGAATGGAAAAAAATTCACCAATCAAAGGCATCGTGCCCCCCACTTAAATCAAAGGCACTTTGGCAAAGTTTGTTGACTTCAGTGGCTCAGGATCAGGCAGCTCAAGCCTGGGGTTCTGCAGCAACTTTATTTTTTCCTGCACATGTTCTGCAGGTGTGCTTTTCAAACTCGATATTTTTCAGATTCATCCTGCAAACTTTCTCCCCTCTCCCCCTCCTCCCTCAAGTGAATGTGCTGCAGAGAAGCTCCTCAATGCTCCTCCCCCATCAGATTTGGAGATTTTTTTGAATCCATTGATTGCAGAAGAGGAATGATCTTCCCAGTATTTATTTTTAATTTTTTTAAATGAAAATAATAGCAACTTTGCCTTCTTTCCACTCCAAAATAAAATAAGTATTCTTAACTTTTAAAGCTAAGGCCCCCAAATTAAGCTTTATTTAACACCTTTATACATTAATGCAATTTTGTTTGCACTTTGAAGGTGTTTGGAAATGTATTTTTAAGTGGAGATTTTTTTTTTTGCACTAGGGTTGGGGAGGAGAAAAAGAGAGGGAGGAGAGAACATAGTAAACAAGGTTTTTGGTTTTTTTTAAGAGCAAAAATTAGGGAATAGGTTTGAAAAATGAGCAGAAACAGCCTGCCAAAAGGCATGAAAAGGAGTAAGAAGTGCAAGGTGGATCTACACGTTGCCTCCCTCTAAATCCAATCCTGGGAATTTTGTTAATACCAAAAAGCTCATCAAATGAGCAAATCTGCTCTGAACTCACCTCTGCACAATTCATAGATTTAGATAACTGGTAGAGAGAGGAAAAAAACTCTAAAATATTGTTGCATTAATTTGCAAGGAGGCTGAGTGGTTAACTGCTTGCAATTATAGCCCTGTTTTTCAATCTGCAGTGCAGACATACATGCTATCCTCATGCCACGGGGGAAACTCTGGGTTGGGGAAAGAGGGGGCTGTATGCACTAGCAAGGGGTGCAGAGAATCCTCCAGCAAGTGACCCGTGCCCCATGCTGCAGAGGAAGGCGAAAAACCTCCAGGGCCTCTGCCAATCTGCTCTGGAAGCAACTTTAGGCTGGTAACTATAATATCTACACAGAACTTGTATGAATGATTGTGTGAATGGATATATATATATATATATATATATAATCATAGGAATAAGTAGTCAAACAACGTTGTTTGCTGTTATCTTCTATTTTATTATGATATTTACAATAAATGTGACAAATGTCTTTTCCCCTTTAATGAGATCCTGCTAGTTTTTATTGGTATAACAAAGATATGCATGTGCCATATGTACTAAAGATTCATATGTCCCTTCATGCTTCAACCACCATTCCAGAGGAAGTGCTATTTCTTTTACTTACCATTTTTACAGTGCATATATTTGTAATCAAAACTAATAATATAAAGTGAGCACTGTGCACTTTGTATGTGTATTGTAATTGAAATCAGTACTGAAAATGTAAATATTTAATACATTTCAATTGCTCTTATATTGTTATAAGTGCAATTAAAAATAATCGTGATTAATCACAATTAATTTTGAGTTAATCACCTGTGTTAACTGTGATTAATTGACAGCACTCGTATGTATGTATTATGTTTGTGGTGTGGGTATTAATAAACATTTACACAACAAATAGATCTTATTCTTGGTTAAATACACCTTTGTTTGGCAGAATTTTGGAAAATCTAGACTATTCAATTGGAGGGTCTTACAATATTGTAGACCTGTCCAGGCAAGGTGAATAGGTTGGGTTTTAAACCACGTTAGCAAACACATTATTTTTAAAAATATAGTATTATCCAGGACTTTTCACCTAGTGGAGACAGGGCAAGGTCTGTCTCCATGTGTTAGGTAGTCATGGGCAATCCCAAACTCCTGTTTTTCTACTCCAGACAGAGCCTAAATGTTTTCTAGACTCCAGGTTTGATTTCTTTACACAGCTGCAAGTCCATGTCAGAGGTCATGCAGGTTGAAATTTCAAAGTACCAATAATTCCACCAAACTGAGAACAGAAAGCACACCTATATCAAATCAATCAAATATCGGTGTGAGAGTCTCAGAATATATGTATACGCACACACGTACACAAAGCACCAATGAAATGCAGCATCCTCTAAGGTGAGAGTGTGGTAACCAACCAGTCTACTGCACAGTGCACAACAGCTGAGGATGGAAAGTTTAGTCCAAGCACAGCAGGAAAATTCATTGCTACTTCAAGAAGTGTAATTAGGTCTTTAATGTTTATGGAGGGAAAACAAGACCTTGTTTAAAAAAAAGGTTTAATTTAAAATAAACTATTTTAAAATCATTTTAACCAGGGCTAAACAAGTTTTGTTAAACTCTTGGCCACATATTCACAGATGTCAACACTGCTAGATGTGATCAAACCCAGCACCAGAAGAATCCATCACTTGTACTAAGGCTAGTCTAGGGAGTTGGCTTCACTGCAGAGTTAACAGTGCTCTAACTTGAGCGTTGCCCCCAGATCAAATCCCATCCACACAATATCTCTGAACTCAAGCATGGGAGTTCTTTAACTTGATTTGGCTGGCTGGTCAATGGAGCTCAAGTGAACACAACTCAGCGGGCAATTCAATCACTACAATCTGAATGTTATTTCACTGTGTAGCTGCTCTCATCCGAGTTAGGCTAATTTGAGGTATTATTACAAAGAAAATAACCAAACCGAGATGCCATCCTGCAAGCTGCTCCCAGTGGGGCTAGCCTCCTGTGCCTCTGTGGAGAAGCTCACAAAATCAGCCCATAACAGTCACCAGTCAGCAAAATTAGTCGAGTTCCTACTCTACCCTTTCTCTTCAAATGAACCTCACTCCTGCTCAGACAGGCTTTGCAAAGGAGTTTTTTAGGCCACAACAGGAAGAGGGGCCCTCACAGAACATATTAAAAATCCCCACTCCAACTGGTAGTATCAGGAAGGAGCTGCAGGATAGACTAGGCATGCACACTAACGTTCTTCCGCCTGGTGACGGTACATTGTTAGTGTGGTGTAAGGCTTACAGGAGCATGGCTCTCACTTACAGGAGCATGGAAAAAGACTAAGAAAGACGGAAATGCCAACAAGCAGGCTTTTAGAGGGTTTTTTTTCCAGCGCGATTGGCAATACCACCCATCAAGCAGATACAATTAAACCTGCTCCAGGTGTGGGCATCCTGTTGATTTATACAGAGGCAACAGGATATTTTCTGTCTTGTTATTGATCCCTTTCTTAATGCTTCCAACCATTGTTCGCTGCTCTGGCTGCAGGGCCGGCTCTACAGTTTTTGCCGCCCCAAGCAGCACGCTGAATTGCCGCCCTGGGCTGGGGGGAGGGGGGGGGCAGTCCGTGTGCCCTTAGGGCGGCAGGTGCTTTTAAAGGGCTCTGGGCTCCCCGCGATTGCAGGCAGCCCAGAGCCCTCTGACTCCCGGCCGCGGCTGGGATTTAAAGGGCTCTGGGCTCCTCGCTGCAGCGGGCAGCCCAAAGCCCTCTGACTCCCCGCCTCGGCTGGGATTTAAAGGGACATGGGCTCCCCGTGGCTGCCGGCAGCGCAGAGCCCTCTGACTCCCCGCCTCGGCTGGGATTTAAAGGGCTCTGGGCTCCTCGCTGCAGCGGGCAGCCCAAAGCCCTCTGACTCCCAGCCGCGGCTGAGATTTAAAGGGACATGGGCTCCCCGCGGCTGCAGGCAGCCCAGAGCTCTCTGACTCCCCGCCTCGGCTGGGATTTAAAGGGTTCTGGGCGCCCCGCCGCGGGGGTGCTTTGGTGCATGCCTGCGGGAGGTCCACCGGGGCCATCTGCTGCCCTCACGCGGGATGCCGCCCCAAGCGCGTGCTTGGCGCGCTGGTGTCTGGAGCCGGCCCTGTCTGGCTGCCACTGCCCATTGAGTGGATGATTTCAGAGAACTCTCCACAGTGACGCTGGCCTTTGCTACGCTGGCACTTTCCAGCGCTGCAACTTTCTCGCTCAGGGGATGAAAACACCCCACTGTGACCCCCCTGAGCGGAGCGAGTTACAGCGTTGGAAAGCGCCACTGTAGACAGGGCCCCAGCGCTGGGAGCTGACCCCTCGGCCGGGACTGGGAGACGTGGGGGCTGGGCTGGGTCTGAACTGCTCCCCTCTCCCCATGCCGGCCGGCCGGACGAGGAGGAGGAGGAGGAGGAGGAGGAAGGGGCCATGCAGCCCAAGCTGGGGGAGCTCTCGACCTCCGAGGTCACCAAAGACTCCGTCCACCTCTCCTGGACCGTCCAGGCCGGGTCCTTCGACTCCTTCCTCCTGCAGTACCGGGACGCGGAGGGGAAACGCCAGGCGCTGCCCGTGGATGGGGGATCCCGCACGCTCATCGTCTCCGACCTGCTCCCCTCCCGCAAGTACAAGTTCAACTTCTACGGCATCTCCGGCCACAAGCGCCTCGGCCCCATCTCCACCAATGCCATCACAGGTCAGTGCCGGGGGGTGGGGGCAGCCAGGGCTCCTCGACAGCCTGGGGCGCCCGGCTGGATTCTACCAGCTCCCTTCCTGCCTCAGGTCTTCCCTCCGCAGCTGGACTCCTGGGTTCTCTCCCAGCTCTGGGAGGGGAGTGGGGGCTGGTGGGTTAGAGCAGGGGGGGGGCTGGGAGCCAGGACTCCTGGGTTCTCTTTCAGCTCTGCCTCTGACCTTCCGGGTGACCATGCAGGAAGCCCCATACCTGCCCCTGGCCTCGCTTTCCCCACCTGTAACACGGGGCTAACGATCCCATTGCGCTACTGACGAGCTGTGGGGACATACCCTTCTCTGCTGGGCCTCACCCCTGTGCCCCCTGCTCCTGACCCCCCCACTCCTGTCCTCCCTCCGTCCTCCCCCAACGCGGCAGTTAACCCTTTCCACTCTGTGACAGAGCCCCAAGTCAGGGCCTGGCTCCCGGTCAGGTGCATGATGGGATAGAATTAACCCCCTCTTGCCTGGCCCTGGCCCCTGGCCCCATCTCCCCCGGGGACAATTAACCCCGTCCTGCCCTTGCGGGAGCCTGAGCCCCCTCCTGCCCCCGCAGCCTTCCCGGAAGCCTCCAGTGTGACGCCCACCCGGCTGGAGCAGCTGCTCATCTCCGAGGTGACCCCGACCTCCCTGCGGCTGCACTGGGACACGCCCGAGGGCGACTTCGACACCTTCCTCGTCCGGTACCGGGCCGAGGGCCGGGGGCCCGCCCAGGAGGTGCCGGTGCCGGTGCCGGGCGCCCAGCGCTCGCCCGTGCTGCGGCCTGGCGCCGTGTACGGCCTGTGGCAGGGTGAGGAGACGGCCAATGTCCGCAGGGCCGCGCGGACCAGCAGCCTCGGTACGGCCTCACTGGGCTGGGTGGGGTGGGGTGGGGCATAGAGCCCGGCTGCCCCCCTGTCCCAGCGCCCCCTGCTGCCCCTTGTCCCAGCGCCCCCTGCTGCCCCCAGCCTGTCCCCGCAGCCCAGCGCCCCCTGCTGCCCCTCGTCCCAGTGCCCCCTGCTGCCCCCAGCCTGTCCCCTTCTCCCAGCGCCCCCTGCTGCCCCTTCTCCCAGCGCCCCCTGCTGCCCCCAGCCTGTCCCTTCAGCCCAGCGCCCCCTGCTGCCCCTTGTCCCAGCGCCCCCTGCTGCCCCCAGCCTGTGCCCGCCGCCCAGTGCCCCCTGCGGCCCCTTGTCCCAGCGCCCCCTGCTGCCCCCAGCCTGTCCCTTCAGCCCAGCGCCCCCTGCTGCCCCTCGTCCCAGCGCCCCCTGCTGCCCCCAGCCTGTCCCCTTGTCCCAGCGCCCCCTGCTGCCCCTTGTCCCAGCGCCCCCTGCTGCCCCTCGTCCCAGCGCCCCCTGCTGCCCCCAGCCTGTCCCCGCAGCCCAGCTCCCCCTGCTGCCCCTCGTCCCAGCGCCCCCTGCTGCCCCCAGCCTGTCCCCACAGCCCAGCGCCCCCTGCTGCCCCTCGTCCCAGAGCCCCCTGCTGCCCCCAGTCTGTCCCCGCAGCCCAGCGCCCCCTGCTGCCCCTTCTCCCAGCGCCCCCTGCTGCCTCCTACGGCACTGCACTGGACAGTCTGCTCATGTGCAAGAAGTTGCAAGATCAGAGACTAAGGCCTGGTCTACACTAGGAGGGGGGATTGATCTAAGTTACGCAACTTCAGCTACATGAATAATGTACTGAAGTCGATGTACTTAGATCTACTCACCGCAGTGTCTTCACTTCACTGCAGTGAGTCGACTGCTGCCGCTCCCCCGTCGACTCTGCCTGCGCCTCTCCCGGCGCTGGAGTACAGGTGTCAATGGGAGAGTGCTTGGGGGTTGATTTATCATGTCTAGACTAGACATGATAAATCGACCCCCGCTGGATCAATCGCTGCCCGCTGATCCGGTGGGTAGTATAGACATACCATAATTCTGCTTCTGATTTAATTATTTAGCAATTCCCTGGAGACATGTGGTACCTTTATACCCACCACTTTGACGCTTTCCTCTCTATGACCCCCAAAATGAACACATTACAATGACTTTCATGCATTTGCCCTTCCGTTTGGAATGTTCTGACTCTTCTGTATACACCAGTCACCCGCAGCCCAAGTGCAAGAGAGGGTTATGATCTATTACAGTCAAACCGCTGTTTGCCACCAAACCATTAACTCCTTTGAGATTGTGACTATGTCAAAAAATGGGATTTTTGTGTGGGGGGGGGGGGAGTTTTTTTTTTATATAAGTAGCTGGGTAATGATCAAGTGACTATAAAAAAAAAACAACCAACAAAAATACAGCTATTTATATAAATATATTAATCCCTGCAGGCAATGTGTCTCTTCAGCTTCACCAAAAAGGTTCATGAACAGATTGCATAAGCAAAGAATTTCTACATTCTTTACACTTCTCCTCCCCAGAAAAAGAAAGGGTTTTTTTCCTCTTCTTTATATTGCAGGCACAGAATGGCAACTCTGGCACTCGATAATCCATTCCCGGAGGTCCAGAAGTCAGCACCCCTACATTTAACAGGGGGGTGTTTGTTTTTTTTTTATATATATATATATATATATATCTCAAATCATCTTGGCTAGAGATTAGTTCCTTCAGGAGAAACAGTGCTTTTAGACTTCTTATACAGCAAAATGGGGAAAAAAATAACCCCAAACTTCTATGGCTCAACAACAAAAAGCTTCTTGAATTACCAAGCAGTTTCACGGAACAGCCTTCATTGCGCAATAGTCTCCCGAAGAGTGGGTGCTGTGTGTGTCCTGTCGGGCGGGGAATACTGCTCAAATGGCACGGAGAAGGTCAAGGTACTCCTGCAAGGAGAGAAGTCACATGGTTACATGGTCAGGGGTGAGGGAGGAGAGATAGCTAATGATGCTGCAACACTTTTCAGTTACCACAAGCATTAGGGTTAGAGCTGGGGATGCCAGAGCTGGGTTTTGAACACCCCCAAAGCATGAGGGTTTGGGGATCTGGGATTTTGGCTTAGCCAATTATAAAGATAGGGGCCAGGTCTGAATTTCAAGCCACCTCCAGAGCGCAACTGCAGGGCTCTGGTTCAGGCCCATCTCTGCTCAGGACTGATCTTTAGCCAGAGAGAAACACTTACCTCCGTTGGTGTTACAGTCAGGACCCTATCCAGGTCTTCCACTAGCTGCTTAAAGGTTGGCCGTTCCGATGGGACTACATGCCAGCACTCCTTCATGATCATGTACCTGAGGAGAACAAAGAGCAAGAGGCCTTCCCTGTGATGGGGTGGGGGAGAGAGAAGAGCACGTGTGCAGATCTACATGTCCCAGCACAGCCAGGCTTTGGCCCATGCACCTGCTGGGGCAGAACCAGCCCCCACTCCTTTGCATTGCTCTAAACAAAGTGAGACATGCAGCTCCTTCTGTGCCTGAACCCACTGCCCAGCCCAGATACAGCCACCAGTCTGTGCATTGCTACAGGGCGTAACACAACCCAGCTGGTATGCCTGCAGCAGAAGTAAAGAAAGGGGATCCCCTAGGTAAACCTCTCCAGCACGGGGCCTTAGGAACCCACAGTGCCGGAGCCCAAGAGGGGCAGGTATGGAAACTGGGTGTGAAGAGGGAGGGAAAGCCCAGGCTACAGAGTACTGAGAAAGGCAGCTGGGTCTATCAGGAGTTTTATTACTGTAGCTGTCTATCACACAGTCCTTGGCAGCATAGGCCTAAGGTTGCCAATGGCTTGGTGCTCTATGTAGCCCCAGCATTCATGGCCTTGGCAGCAGGACCAGAGGCCCCAAAGGGAAATCAAGGAGGAGGAAATTCACACTTCAACTTCTTTGACATGCACGCACACCCCTTTACAATAAGGTGGGCGACCTGCAAATCACAAAGCTAGCCATAAACTGTCACATTTGACTAGGAAGCCATTGGATTATCCAAACAGAAGCCCCTAATGTCCTAGTCGGAAATCTGGTTTGTATGGTAAACAATGCTAAGGCCTGGCTCTCGCCCTGTCACTTTGCTAGGAGCAAGAGGACACTCATCAGGCCCTATTGGTCTTGAGTGCCCTCTCCCTGAAGCAGGAACCAATGATGTTTACAGGAGAGGGCGTCCTCCCACAGAGATGCAGCACTTATGAAACAAGAGAAAATACCAATTTCATACAGATTGGTCTGCTTTGAAATCCAACATACAGCAGGGAAAGCTTTGCCTACAGCAGTTTTGTCCACAGTGTGGAGTAGGCAAAGCCAACTGGACCAGGGAAGAGTTAAGAGACAACAGCCGGGAACGGCGAGACAACAGGCTTAAAATGGAGTACTGCTAGCACCTTATAGACTAACAGACGTTTTGCAGCATGAGCTTTCGTGGGTGAATACCCACTTCTTCAGATGCAAGTGCATCTGCTGCATCTGAAGAAGTGGGTATTCACCCACGAAAGCTCATGCTGCAAAACGTCTGTTAGTCTATAAGGTGCCACAGGATTCTTTGCTGCTTTTACAGATCCAGACTAACACGGCTACCCCTCTGATACTTGACTGCTAGCACGACACTCACTGAATAGTGATTCATCCTGCCTCAGTCCCAGCGTACTGACTGGAGTTAGACACAGGCAATTAAATGTTACTTAATTCACATTTGTTTAGGGCGTTACTGAAGTTGAAACAACAAGGAAGGAAACTAAACGTAATGATGCCATTTTCAGAGGCTCAGAACCGGCCTCCTAGCAATGGTCTCAGGGCCAGAGAAAGTGTTTCTTGTCTGCAGTGACCAATGTGCCGGGAGCGGAGTACTGCTGCAATCAGACAAATACATCAGGCAGGAAATGCTGCATTCTAAGGGTAAGTCACCAGAGGCAGTGCTAGCCCACTGGGGGCTCAAAGAAGGACTATCCTCTTCCCCTGCTCCACCCCAACAAATACTGCTTGGGGACCTAAGCAATTGCTTAGTCTGCTTATGCCTGAGCCTCCCTAGGCAAATCCACAGACCTGAGCTGGGCATGGGTTGACATGAATCGACCAAGCATAGCAAGCGTAGCTGCATATTTTGACTGTCGGTGATGTAATGAGTCTAAATGCATCAGGCTCGGTAAGTCTATCTGGAGCCAGCCGGACAATCGCACAGCAGGACCAGCTAAACAGTAGTAAGTGGGGGTCAGACAAAGGAATGGGCAGCAATATTTATACACACACACACCCTGGAGAAAGTGAATTAAGAAGGAAAATAAACTCGTGCGTCAGCCAAGGTTTCTAGAAATGAAGCCATAAAGCAACTCCCTCCCTCACTTACAGGTCATGAGTGCAGTTTGCTGGCTTGTCCAGCCGATTGCCTTCTTTTAAGAATTTGAAGAGTTCCTTGCTTGGAATTCCCGGATATGGAGACCCCCCCCAAAGAAAAGATCTCCCACAGCAGCACTCCAAAAGACCAGCTGGGAACCAAAGAAAGATGTTTAAAATTCAATGAGGTTTTTCAGTTTGTTTGTTTTTTTGCTTTATTTCAGTGCAGCCATGCACAGCTAACACAGCCGTCAATAGCATGACTAATTGCCTAGGCCATTTTCACTAGTTACTTGGAGATCTCTGCTGATCCAACTCACTAGCAAAGAACTCCCAGGCACCACGTCTGAAACTGAAATCAGCATTTAATCAGATAGGTGACAGCCCATTTATTACCCCTGGCTCTTCGTTAGGTCTTCCACCAGCTCCACTGAATGGAACAAATCCAATGATTCATGCCCAGCTTCACTGAATCACAGGCTAGGAACCACAGGCCACTGTGCAAGCTGATAGCAAAGCTTGCTTGTTACAACCCTTATTTCACTGGCCGGACTGGAAGAAACACCCCCTACAAAAATCAGCACAGGTCTAATGTTAAATGCCTTGGCACTGCTGCTGTGCTACATTTAAAAGTCCACTTTTTCAAAATATATTTTGCCTCCATTTTCTTTTTTAAAATAGAGATTGTGTGTCTCTTTCTCTCTCTCTAATTTAGGTAAACTGACGTGTCCATTGCTGCATTACCTACGTGCTGAAACTACGATTTTGGATCACTGAAGCTACAGCATGTGAAATTTACAGAAGAGAGAATACAAATAATGCTTACACATCGCTCTGGTGAGTGTAGACCCCGTCAAACAATGCTTCTAGAGCCATCCATTTCACAGGCAGCCGACCCTGTAATTAGGAAGACAAAGGGAATGTTCCATCAGCATATTCACTCAGCCACAAGGGCACTGTCATGGTCTCACCCCCACTTGGAACTGTTGGGCTCCAATGTGGGGACCTGACTTGGTTTTCCTCTAAACTAAAATCCTAGTTTAGATCTAGTAAGCTGCCACCACTCAATCAGGAAATGTGGATTGAGACACAGTCCTTCCCCAAAATCCTAGGGGATTCCAAGAGCCCCAAATCCATGGAGTTCTTACACCCAGGAGAAATAAACCATTCCCCTGCTTTCTCAGTGAAAGCAAAGTAACAGTAAACAGGAATAAAGAATTTTCTTTAGCAAAACACACAATTGCAAATGTAGAAATCAAATTATAAGACTAATTCGCCTTTCTAATTAATACTCACTATTAAATAGTAGAAACTACTCCAGGAGAACTTGGAGACATGACTGTCCTCTCTTAGATCCAAAAAAGAGCTTTTTAACAAAGAACACAGACAAAGGCTTCCCTCCACAGAGATTTGAAAAAATCTTGTCTCTGATTGGTCCTCTGGTCAGGTGGTCATCAGGTACTGCATGTTAACCCTTTACAGGTAAAAGAGACCTTAACCCTGATCTGTTTATTTATGACACAGTCTTCCAAGGGGAGTAGTGGAGACAAAGGACATATCTGGCTTCAAGACTAAGCTTGATAAATTTATGGAGGGGATGGTATGATGGGATAGCCTAATTTTGGCAATTAATTGATCTTTGATTATTAGCAGGTAAATATACCCAATGGTCTGTGATGGGATGTTAGATGGGGTGTGATCTGAGTTACTACAGAGAATTCTTTCCTGGGTGCTGGCTGGTGAGTCTTGCCCACATGCTCAGGGTTTAGCTGATCGCCATATTTGGGGTCGGGAACCAATTTTCCTCCAGGGCAGATTGGCAGAGGCCCTGGAGGTTTTTCGCCTTCCTCTGCAGCATGGGGCACAGGTCACTTGCTGGAGGATTCTCTGCAGCTTGAGGTCTTCAAACCACAATTTGAGGACTTCAATAACTCAGACATAGGTTAGGGGTTTGTTACAGGAGTGGGTGTGTGAGATTCTGTGGCCTGCGTTGTGCAGGAGGTCAGACTAGATGATCATGACGGTCCCTTCTGATGCAGAGTCTATGAGGCAGGTCAGCAGCAAATGTAGCACTGAAGAGGAAGGGCCAATGGTTAGAACACTAGCTTAGGAAATGCAAATTCAAGTCCCAGCTCTGCCACAAAGTTCCTGTGTGACCCTGGGTGTGTCACTTTGTCTCTGTGCCTCAGTTCCCCCATCTGTAAACTTCCCTACCGCACAGGGGTGTTCTGGGGGTAAATGAATTAAAGACTATGAGGTGCTCAGATACTATAGTATTGAGGGCCACCGAAGTACCTAAGAAGGTTAGACAGGGACAGGACTCCTCATGACTTATGAGGAGAGGCTGAGGGAACTGGGATTGTTTAGAAGAATGAGGGGGGATTTGATAGCTGCTTTCAACTACCTGAAAGGGGGTTCCAAAGAGGATGGATCTAGACTGTTCTCAGTGGTAGAAGATGACAGAACAAGGAGTAATGGTCTCAAGTTGCAGAGGGGGAGGTTTAGGTTGGATATTAGGAAAAACTTTTTCACTAGTAGGGTGGTGAAGAACTGGAATGGGTTACCTAGGGAGGTAGTGGAATCTCCTTCCTTAGAGGTTTTTAAGGTCAGGCTTGACAAAGCCCTGGCTGGGATGATTTAGTTGGGTTTGGTCCTGCTTTGAGCAGGGGGTTGGACTAGATGACCTCCTGAGGTCCCTTCCAACCCTGAGATTCTATGATTCTATGATTCTAGGACTCGGGTCAGGTTCCCTAGCCAAGCGGCCACTGACAAACATCTCTCTTCAGAACCGACACACAAACATTAACTCAACTGCCTCACTGCCCTGTGGGCGAGCATTATCCTTTCCGTTTGATGGCTGGGAAGGCTTAGACATAGAGGGTACTATGTGAATTGCCTAAACCCACAGGGCTGGGACTCAAAGCCAGCATATTTTGGGCATTCAGGGAGTAAATAATAATAAATGACAGTCAAACCACCACTCTCTCTGCTTCCAGCTCCATTTTTTTCCCCAAAAAGGAGGACAATAAGGAAAAGCTTTTGAAAAACCAGTATCGATAACAGGTAGAGCCATATATATATTTGCTCCAACATCTAAAAGCCACCCAACTTCTCACTGAGCAAAGCAGTTAGTTATGTCTGTGCACACAATTAATCTTGTGGCCAATTCAGATGCATGAAGAAAGGGTGAAATCCTCCTGGCCTCTACACAGCCTGAATAAGAGGCTCCAGGAGCACAATATTACATTACAGGAGGAAACCCCTCTGCTTGCTGGGCCAGAAACCTGCAGTAGAGGTATGGAAAAGCAACTGTGTACACATAAGGCTGAGCTAGTACGGTGTGCACCACAGAGCAGAATGGGACTGCTTCCCACTGAAATCATGAAGTACGATGGTAGCATATGGCCTTCTCTGAAACATACCATCCTGCGTGCAGGCGCCTAGGAGGTTAATGATATTTTTGTGATTCCCAATCATTTTCAACATTTCCATTTCGGACACCAGGTCAGAAAGATCCTCGTCAGTAGCATCGTCTGGAGAAGACGGGGGGAAAAAAGAGAAAGAAACTGTTAGGAAGGGAATAGGCGTTTCTTAGAGTCTAGAGAGTAAAAGCATAACTAGATTGCATTAGTACTATACAGTATGTTATACACTCAGTGAACGGAGGCTGGCCATGTGGCCATCTGAGCATTTCTGAGAGCTGGTCATCCTGCAGGAAATGTTAATCAGGAATCACAGAACTGGAAGGGACCTCGAGAGGTCATCTAGTCCAGTTCCCTGCACTCATGCAGGACTAAGTATTATCTAGACCATCCCTGACAGGTGTTTGTCCAGCCTGCTCTTAAAAATCCCCAATGATGGAGATTCCACTCCCCCCCCGTCCCCAGGCAATTTATTCCAGTGCTTAACCGCTCTATTTGCTTTTGTCCCAAATCAGGGTGAAAACTTGAAACATCAAAACTTGTTGCCAAACAAAAAGTTCTGAAAAATTTTGACACGGAAATAAAACATTGTGAGTTTTGTTTTGATGTTTAGAAACTGAAAAAAAAATTGGATTGTCAACTTCAGTTTTAGGATTTTTTGGGCTTCACCGCCACTCTACCCCACCTTTTTACATCCATACAAACAAACTTTTTCCCATTTTTTGGTACTGGAAAAGAATCAGGGGCAGGTAAAATATGTCTGGAATCGTGGGGTAAAAGCCCCCAGAATAAATTGGAAAACCAATTTTGTTTTTTAGTTTTCAAAATCAAACCAAAACATAAAACATCAAAATGTTTCAGTTTGGCAATGTTGAAATCTTCCCCATCAAAAAAAAGTTTAATCAAAATTGACCAATGAGGTTTTGTCAAACCCCACTTTCTCATGGAAAAAATTTTCATTTGGTGTTAGTATTAATACTGTGCAGCACCTCAGCACTTCTTGCTTTGGCTTAGCCATGCCACTCCCCTCCAGGTGTTTTCCACAGCTAGTCAAGTCACTGCAGCTTCAGTGCTTTAGGCAGGGAAAACAGGAGAATCTGGAGAAGCCCAACCAATCTCATTGTTTTGCCTCTTCTTAAACTGTTGAGATGTAGTCTCAGGGTATGTCTACACTACAAGACTATTTCGAATCAACTTAAGTCGAATTTGTGGAATCGACCTTATGAAGTCGAATTTGTGTATCCACACTAAAAACACTAATTCGACTGTGTGAGTCCACAGTAATGGGGCCAGCGTCGAATTTGGAAGCGGTGCACTGTGGGAAGCTATCCCACAGTTCCCGCACTCCCCGCTGCCCATTGGAATTCTGGGATTTCCCCCCAATGTCTGCTGGGGGAAAAATGTGTCGAGGGTGGTTTTGGGTAACTGTCATCATTGAACCGTCAATCACGCCCTCCCTCCCTCCCAGAAAGCGCCTGCGGGCAATCTGTTCGTGCACTTTTCTGCTCAGTGACAGCACGGGCACCACAGCACTGCGAGCACGGAGCCCGCGGCAGTTATGGCCGTTGTCAACTCCTCGCACTTTATCATCCACCTCTTCCACAGTCAGCTGCTGAGAAATCGGGCTACTTTTCAATGGTGCTGCGAGCACTGGTGGACCATGGGGGACGTTTTACCAACATCAACGTCGGGTGGCCAGGCAAAGTTCATGACGCGCGTGTTTTCAGGAACTCTTGTCTGTTTAGACGCCTGCAGGAAGGTAGTTTCTTCCCGGACCACAAAATAACTCTTGGGGATGTGCAGATGCCTATAGTGATCCTCGGGGACCCAGCCTACCCGCTAATGCCCTGCCTCGTGAAGCCCTATGCAGGCACCTTGCACAGCGACAAGGAACTCTTCAAGTACCAGCGAGCAGCGAGCAGCGTGACCTGTGACTGTTCAGTTTCTTTACAGAGAAGCTGAACCTGCCCCTGTTTCTTTACCAAGTTACTGTTGACCAGCATCTGCAGTTACATACCCCGTCCACCCCGCTTCCCCCACTTCCAACACACGTTTAAAAATAAAATACATGTTCCACTGTAACTTTACAAAGGTTTCTTTATTGATGACTTTGCATTAAAGGGTTGAAACTGGGACGCAGACTGTGCTGGGTAGGGTGTGCGGTGATGTAAAGACCACCTCTAAACTCGAGGAATGACAGGCTCCTGCTCCCAGAGCGGTCTGCAGTGCTGGACCGGTTGTTTCAACGGAGCCTGCCATCCCTCCTTTTTGGGACTCTGTGTGCGGGGGCTATGTGGCCTTGTGGCGGGGGAGGACGGATACAGATTCCTCTGCTGCGTGGCTCTGTGGTCCAGGACAGGGACTGTTGCATGAGATCTGTAACCCCCCTCCCCCGCTACAAAGTCACGTACCCCCCCCCACCCACACACAGAACCTGCAAACCACCTCCCATACCGACCAGGGTGCCTACTGACTGCACTGTGTGTGTGACCTGCTGCTGATCCTGCCCCCGTCTCTGTACCCTGCTAAAGGTGACTGTCCTATGCAATACCCTACCCCCTTCCCCACCCACCCCTTCAAACGCAGCATTGTGTAAAAAAGCATGATGGAAACAGTAATTAACAGCAAAATATTTTTAATAATTAACCAGACAGTCAGGGGATGAAACTGGGATTGGGGCTAGGGTGAGTCTGGAAGGGAAGGAATTCTCAAAAATTAGGGTATGAGAGCTTCTGTGAACTTGAGCACTCGGCTGGGGTGCAGTGACAGTTTTCACGGCCCCTGGCACCACTCCTTCTGGTTACTTTGGGTGACGGGAGGTATGGGACTTTGTGGCGGGGGAGGGCGGTTGCAGATACACTGCGGGGGGGCTCTGTCCTCCTGGCTGCGGTCCTGCAGAACATCCACAAGGCGCCGGAGCGTGTCCATTTGCTCCCTCATTAGTCCAAGCAGCGTTTGAGTCGCCTGCTTGTCTTCCTCACGCCACCTCTCCTCCCGTTCGCTGTGTGAGCGCTGGTACAGAGAGAGGGTCTCCCTCCAGTGGCTCCGCTGGTCCGCCTCGGCTCGGGAGCACCCCATAACTTCAGCGATCATCTCGTCCCGTGTCTTTCTCTTTCGCCGCCTAATCTTTGCCAGCCTCTGTGAGGGGGATGCTGTGGCAGGTCTGGAGACAGTCGAAGCTGTGTGATGGGAAAGAGAGAGTGAATTCCTTGCAAAGATACATTTCTGCGAACAATGAACACAGTCTAGTCTGTGTCTGTGAACAACACCATGCACAGCACCTATCTCGTCCGCACTCCTGCAGCAGGCAATCCGGAAAGCATAAACGCTGCCCCTGTTCCACCCCATCGCAGTGTCCCCCGACCCTTGGAATTCCGGGTTGAGATCCCAGTGCCTGATGGTGCAAATTTCATTGTCGCGGGTGGTTCTGGATACATGTAGTCACTCATTCCTTCCTCCGGGAAAGCAACGGCAGACAATCATTTCGAGACCATTTTCCCTGGATTGCCCTGGCAGACGCCATAGCGTGGCAACCATGGAGCCTGTTTTGCCTCTTGTCACTGTCACCGTATGTGTACTAGATGCCGCGGACTGAGGCGATTCAGCAGCGCTACACAGCAGCATTCATTTGCTTTTGCATGACAGCACAGATGGTTATCAGCCATATTGTACCATCTACCATGCCATTGTAAATTGGCAAGGTGATGATGGTTACCAGCCGTATTGCATTATACCTTCTGCTGCTGTCATAGGTGCCCCTGGCCGAGATCAGCCGGGGGCGCAAAAGACAAAACTGGGAATGACTCCCCGAGTCAATCCCTCCTTTATGGTATCTAAAAATAGAATAATTCCTGCATAGAAGATGGGGCTAGTGTAGTAGAGATCCAGTGTTTCAGAGAACCAGAGAGCACAGCCGCTCCATGTCAGATTATGCAGGAATGATGAGCTGCATGGCATTCACAGGGGGTGCTCCTGCAACAACCCCACCTGTTGCTTCCCTCCTCCCCCAGCTTTCCCGGGCTACCGTTGCAGTGTCCCCTGATTTGTGTGCTAAAGTAATAAAGAATGCAGGAATAAGAAACAGTGACTTGTTACTGAAATGAAATGAGGGGAAGGCAGCCTCCAGCTGCTATGATTGTCCAGACAGGACATTAAGCAGTGTGGTGGGAGAGGAAAACAGCATCCTGCTGCTATGACAGTCCAGGCAGTACAGAATCTTTTCTTTACACATGAAGGGCGGGGGCTGATGGAGCTCAGCCCCCTGTTGCTGTGATGAGGACGGTTAGCAGGCCGTCTACTTATGGGCTGATGATGAGGACGGGTACCAGTCGTATTGCACTACACCATCTACAGCAAGGCTGATGATGATGACGACGGATATCAGTCATACTGCACCGTCAGCCACCCATGAGGCGGAGGGGGGAAAGGATGCTACAGTACAGTGCCGCAGCATCGCGTCTACCAGCAGCATTCAGTACACATAGGGTGACATTTAAAAGAGTCAAGAGACGATTTTTTTTCCTTTTCCTTCTGGGGGTGTGGGAGGGGGGTACATTGACGAGCTATGCCCTGAACCGCCACGGACAATGTGTTTGACCGTACAGGTATTGGGAGATCAGCCAAGAATGCAAATGCTTTTCGGAGACTGCAGGAACTGTGGGATACCTTGCGTCCTCAGTCCCCCCTCCCTCCATGAGCGTCCATTTGATTCTTTGGCTTTCCGTTACGCTTGTCACGCAGCAGCGTGCTGAGTCTCTGCTACGCCGTCTGTCCGGAGATTTTTTAAACATACTTTGGACCAGGCGTAACATTACAGTAATTCCCCTAATTAGATGCAGGAGTCGCCAAGCGAGATCGCACTGAGGAGGGTCACTGAAGGAGATAGAGAGCGCATGCTGCGTGAAAGCCAGCACAAACCAGGGCCCTATGCAGCCGTGCTCAGGGAGGCAATGCTCATGAAAGCCTGGCGCGGAAAAGTGTGCTACCACAGAGCACCCAATAAGGCAGCTCTCCCCAGGAACCTCCTGCGGAGGCTTTTCGATTACCTCCAGGAGAGCTTCGTGGAGATCTCCCAGGAGGATTTCTATTCTATCCCCATATATGTAGAGACCTCCTTTTCACATACTTCAGCTTCCTGTTATATTAAGAATAAAAGTTTACATGTTTAAAGCACTTACCGACTGCTCCTTCCCCTGATTCAGGGTCTGGGTTAACGGCCGGGGAGGGTTGGTAGGGGATCTCCGTGACGGTGATGAAGAGATCCTGGCTGTCGGGGAAACCAGCGTTGTAAGCGCTGTCGCCTGCCTCGTCCTCCACAAACCCTTCCTCATCTTCCCCGTCTGTGAACATCGCCGAGGAACTGTCCGTCAACACTGTCCCATCGTCAGAGTCCATGGTCACTGGTGGGGCAGTGGTGGCAGGCTCCGTAGCGTCCGTTTGCCGCTTTGATTTTTTGGTAGCCTTGTCTGGGGTCCTTGATTTTCACATGGCGCTGCGTTGCATCCCGCCTGTATCCTCCGTCTCTCATGGCTTTGGAGACCTTCTCGTAGGTCTTTGCATTCCGTTATTTGGAGCGCAGCTCCGAAAGCACAGACTCCTCGCCCCACACACCGATCAGATCCAAGACTTCCCGGTCAGTCTATGCTGGGTCCCTCTTTCTATTCAGAGATTACATGAACTCCTCTGCTGGAGAGCTCTGCATTGCTGCTGGTGCTGCTGAGCTCGCCCCGATGTCCAACCACGAAATGAGATTCAAACTGTCCAGACAGGAAAAGGAATTCAAATTTTCCCGGGGCTTTTCCTGTGTGGCTGGTCAGAACATCGAAGCTCGGACTACTGTCCAGAGCGCCAACAGAGTGGTGCACTGTGGGATAGCTCCCGGAGCTACTAAGTTCGATTTGCATCCACACCTAGCCTAATTCGACATAGCCATGTCGAATTTAGCGCTACTCCCCTCGTCGGGGAGGAGTACAGAATTCGAACTAAAGAGCCCTCTATGTCGAATTAAATGGCTTCCTGGTGTGGACGGGTGCGCGGTTAATTCAATTTAACACTGCTAAATTCGAATTAAAGTCCTAGTGTAGACCAGGCCTCAGGGAGCTTGGCCAGGGTTCAGTTTGATAGGAAGATCTATTGAAGTGCTTATATGACCCTCATCACCCAAGTAGACAAGCACTTTACAACCCTGAATGGATTTTATACTCAATACCCCCATGAGATCGGGAAGCATTATCCCTATTTTAAAGGCCAGGTGCTCTGACAAAGGGTAAAGAAAGTGACTTGTCTAACATCATAGAGGAAACCTGTGGTTGAGCTAGGAACTGAACCCAGGTCTCCTGTAGCCAAGTCCAATGCTGTATCTACTCAGCTACCCTTAAGATAACACTCACCACTTCCTGTGACCCACCCTAACAGAAATCTGTGGAAACAAGCATCAGTTATGGAAGCCAAAAGGAGAATTTGGCCTTAGGTTTGCTCTTCTTATGTAGTCATATTTTTTAAATAAAAAATGAACCCCAAACCAAGATAAATGCCAAGGGCAAATGCCTAACAGCCCCAACTCCTGCCATTCCTTCATGGTGCTGTTCTCTGTACCTTTTAACATCTTGACAGCTACAGTGATGGCCTTGTCTGGTTTGTCCTTATCGATCCCAGTCGCTTCTGCCATCACCACTTGACCAAAACAACCTTCACCCAGAGGTTTCCCCAGAGTCAGGCTGAAGTGACAGACACAAACAAATGAATTAATGTGTGACCGGGCAGAGGACTGGAATGAAGACAGAAGAACGACACGTTTAACTGACCGAGATCTTGTTAATTCCCACTTGGGATCAGCAGGCAGCTCGAGCTCTGAGACATTTGCTAGCTTCAGCCCATCGCTGGATGAGAGGTGGGTGAGATTGACCAGCGGGGTACCGGAATTCATGGAAGGGTTTGACTCCAATGACACCGGCTTCAATAGAGCAAATAAAATGTTATTGCCAACTGCCTCTGTGTCAGATACACGCAGCGGTGCTTGAAAAGGAACCAGCCAAGAAAATCACTTTGAACTAATCTTTGATTATTGAAGACTTACAATCAATTGTAACCTGGAAATTAAAAATATCAGTCTCATATTATGGGAGTGTATCTATCTAGGCAGGCAGAGCCAGATCCTCAGACAGTGTAAACCAGAGCAGCCTCACTGAAGACAGTACTCTATTGATTTACACCAGCTACATCAGTTTAGAGCAGCTAAAGTTCTGGCCTATATGCATGGAGTGTGTTTGTGTCCATGGAGTCAGTCCCAGCTTTCCAGTCCCAATAGGTGGTTTACAGCCAGAGAGGCTGAACCAGCAGGGTTTGCAGTCCTTTTTAATTCCTACGCTTACTGCTCTGCAGTGCCAGTCCCTGATGCCCGACTGGATGGGATTTTTATTGTACAGAGTGCCATCATTGTCCCTTGCGGAAAGAAGGCCCAATCCTGGACCCACAGAAATCAGTGGAAGTTTTGCGAGTGACTTCAGTGGGACCAGGACCAGGACTGCACTTCTTTTCCCACTCCTCCCCTTCATGCTGGCTACGGGCACAGGACTGTAGGCTATTCTCTGGAAGGTCCATTTTCCCTGGGGTGTTGTTACGAGTGGCCAGCAGGGCTGGTTTAAGGGTCTGTTTTACTAGTCCTAGGTAAGCCCAGGGCTCTGGGGAATTGCTGGCCTCTGACAAACAATAACTGCAAACTAAAAAGAGAGTTAACTGCCACTCACTACGTTTTCACTGAAAAAAATAAATGAATAAGTGAAACAAACTGAGACACGGGGCCTGACCCTCATTCAGGCAAAGGGCCCGCTGATGTTAATGGGATTGTTGCCTGAGTAAAAACATAGGGTCACGTTCCTAACGTAGAAAGGAAATGTAAAGGTAGGTTGGGGCTATAGGAATCTTGTATCTACTTTCTGTTACCTGTACAGTAGGGGTGTTCATGGCTTTTTTGTTGGTCATTTTCACCCTACAGACAATCATGATGACAACCACCAAGAAGAAGAAAATGAAGCCAACCCCACAGCGGAGGATCACAGCAAAAACGGAGCCAGAATCATCCGCCTCCACTAGCTCTGTAGAGTAACAAGAGACGGCAGTGAGGACAGGCGACAGCAGCCAACATGTACACATGTAGTGTGAGAAATTCAGGTAGGGCCTGAGCGAAAGCTCACTGTCACCAATGGGAATCTTCCCATTGACTTCAGTGCGAATTGGATCAGGCCTAGGTTGGACACCTCTTTGTCTATGTATTTCTGTATTTGCAATTCTGTGTTTTGCTATAGAATTTCTTTAAGTCTGTACTGTGATTGCTTTTACTGAGAAAGAAGGGAGGGGGAATTCTCTCCAGAGATTGATAAGTTTAGACCCTGTATTGTTTCATCTTGATTACAGAGAGAGTGACTTTTCTTTTTATTCTTTAATAAATTATTTTCTTTTCTTAGGACTTGGTTGATCTTTCTTTGGGTGGATTCTCAGGGAAAGGGGAGGGGGAATGGCTTATTTCTCCTGGGTGTAAGAACTCCATGGATTTGGGGCTCTTGGGATCCCCAAGGATTTTGGGGAAGGACTGTGCCCCAATCCACATTTCCTGATTGGGTGGTGGCAGCTTTTACTAGATCTAAACTAGGATTTTAGTTTAGAGGGAAACCAGTGCAGTGGGGGTGAGACCTATGACAGCTTCAAAGACATTAAATAAGATAGCATCACATACTCCAGTCAACTGAGGGCCAGAGAAGTTAAATGGACTCCATCAGCTTAAAGAACCACACCTTTGGGGTTGGTTTTTTTGGCAAATCTTTAACCTACTTGTGTTACCAGTAACACCTACCTGCCGATCACTAGAACTGAAAGAGACCAGTGAGAAAAAAAAATCTATTTTTTACAGTTTGTTTACTCTGGGTATTAGGCAGCACTTTATGTACAGTCAACCTCACTAGTTCCTTTATATAGTTATCTGTTTCCCTTTCTCAATGGGTATGTCTTCCAGTGGGTAACAGGTGAGAGACAAACATTAAAAACCATAGGAAAACCATGAGTGTAAAGCACAAAACTGCCAGGGTGTCCGACACTGGCTCGAGTATAGTACATGAACACCCTGTCTTTTCTTTAACTGATTGGATTTCAGACCAGTGGTGTCCACTTTAAGTGACTTGGCCAAGGTTACAGGGGGCCCATCAGTTGCAGGGCGGAAAATGAATGTTGGCGTCCTTGCCTCAAAGTGATTCATGCACGCGCACATGCACACGTGCTCGGTGTGCATAATCCCTGTGAGCAGAGTTAGTTAACCTTCCCAAGCCTCTGGACATCAGTTAGAAGCCAACTGCCCCCATACAGCTGTCAACAGTATTTTAACAACGCGTTTTGGAGCGGATTCTTGGTATACAGAATCAACTGGCATCAGTGATGCCAGTTCTGCACACTACAGAAAACCAAGGGCTGATGCAGAAAATGAGTGGTTAATCAGCTGTCAGCACTTTTAGCTACAGCAGGTGAATTCAAACGGAGCCACTGTAACCATCTTTCACTAGTTGTTATCTGGATCCCCATGCCTTGTTTGAAAGGGATCAGAGCACAATTAACCTGTCAAAAGCAGCGTTACTGCACTGGACATTGGGTGTAAGGGCTATGAAGCAAATATGGCTTGGTTTTAATGGAGGGTGTCACGCTCTTGCCATAAAACTATACTTTCCCCCCACCTTTTGTATCTCGGCATCTGCTCAAGTAACAGTGTTGACTGGCCTACATTCCTAACTTGTTTCTAAGTGTTGACAACAAAGCATGTCACTGCATTTAAATGTATACGTAATAGAAAGACAGAAAGGTTTTGACTGAAGAAAGGTTTTGGCTGCTGCGATGATGGGTTCAATTCTGATGCTCTTCCTGGAGATTTCACTGGGCATTCTGTCATGTAATTTACAGGTGAAACTGGACCAGATTTGATGCCAGAACTTGGAGTGGGGAGAGGGGTGTCTCGATCTAAACCTGTTACTGATCTGTCTCTATAGTGGCTTATATCATAGCCTTGCATCTTCACACCCCTCTTTATCCTTCTCTCCTAGGCATTTGTAAAGCACCCATCATGGTAGTATCTAGGATCTGAACTCTGGTAAAGCTTGGCTCCAGATACGAAGCATGTGTCATAAACCTAGATCCAAACACTCCAAACATCCAACCACGTGTCTTGCCTATTCTAGATATAAAGTGTCCATCATCTCATTGTATGGGACTTGAGCTCTGGGGAAGTGGGCTCTGAATACAGATTCAAACTGTGGGTCAGAGCTCTGTTCCTGTGACACAGAAGGTGTCTGGAAAGGTTTTTTAAAAATAACTAAGGAAAAGTTTTAGTCGAAAGCTGAGTCCAGACCCAGGGGATCACAAGAAGGATGTTCCCAATTTTGGGCAGTCAGTGTACTCGATAAACCATTAGAAACATGAAGTAACTCGTTGCAGACTTTAATCAAATCAGTGAGACACTGGAAATCCCTCTGGTTTATTTGGTGGTGTCACCAGGGCTGACGAGAGGGTAGGGGGCAAGCCAGTACAAATTACCGGGGCCCAGCAGTCTAGAATGGGACCCTGGCTTCCCCAGCTTCATCGGCCCTGTTTAGCCAGTCCACTCTTGCTGGGGGGCCTGAAAATTGTTTTTCGCTGGGGCCCGAACCCGCTCTCGGTGGCCCTGGTTGTCACTTTTGGCTCCTTGAGAGACCAACATTTGCAGACACACTTAGAAACTAAGACCATGTTTGCTAGACTGGTACGCAAGCCGGTGCAATGGTCTGGGGAAGGGATAATCCTCAGTCTCCCCCTTCCAGCCCCCCATTCCTTTCTAGGGTCATTTAACACACACAGGCTTACAATATTATAGATTCCAGCAAGGATTCTATAATATTAATTCTCTTTGGGAAATGTCATGTGATAAGTCATATGAATTTCACTCCTCTGCCATTTAAGAATGAACTGTATATAATTTATTTCAGCCATGTTTGGAAGTCTTCTCTTCCCCCGTTTTGAGTTTTGATGCACATTAGGGGGTATCTAAATGCCATTTACCAGAGGTAAAAATTAGAGGTTAGGATGGGATATTAAAAAAAAAAAAATCCAAACTTGCATGTTGCAAGTTCCAGCTTTCTTCTGCTGGCCACGGATTTCCAAAGAGCAAAGTCTAAACTACTCTGAACTCTGGAGAAAAAGAGAAAGAGGAAATGTTAATTTGTGATTCTGGTCTTTGTAGGTTAATCCACTGGGCTTGATCCTCAGCTGGTGTAAACTGTCCAAGCTCCACCAGCTGTTGATCTGGCCATTCACTTTTACCGGGCCTAAATCCTGGGATAGAAACTCCATCGTACCTGAAGAGTTTAATCTTCAATAAATGATACACTGAACTGATTTAATTTTTGCTTTATTTCTGGCACAGATCCTCAACTGATATAAATTGGCATATCTATCTATCTAAGCTCTATGAGGGTAGGAGGCAAGAAAGAGAGAAACAAAGCGATGTTTCTGTATCTAGAGAGAGATCTTTTTCTAGGCAGACAGAGGGATTACACTCCTATTGGTTTAACAGGCCTCCCACTGCCTCCGATAGCTTTTTAAACATTTACTTATTGCTGGAAGGTGCCTCTAGAGAAAATAAAGTGCTATGGTGCAAGAGATGTGACTGTGATGCAGAGGATGAAACTTTTCTATCTGAACTCAAGGGTAGATTCACACCACAGGAAAGTGGGAAGTGGAATTACTTTTACCTTTAGGTTTAATTCTGTGAGCATAATTTAGTGCAGCTGTCGTCACACATTTTTGTATAAATGCACATGCAAGCCTGAAAGAGCATGTAATTAGTACAAAATGTTTGTGCTGCACTGGGTGACTTGGAAATGTTATCTATTATCAGATCAGTTGCAGAGAGGAGTTACCTCCCTGATTCTCCTCTCGCCTTAACTTCTCCAAAGATCTAGAACTGCCTGTGTGCCCTCAACCTTGTCAACAAACCACAATGTGCTGATTAGGAAGCTTCAAAGGTTTAAGTGAAACAAACATATTCAGCTCTTCCAGGAGGAGCCTGAGTGAAGGAGGAGGAAACAGTCTGGAAAGAGAGAGATTTTTCTTTCTTTCTTGTGACTCTGCTGTGTTTATAACCATCCCACCAACTATTCTGTTCCCCAAAATGGTAAACAGGAAGGCATTTGTATAGTACAAGAGGGGAAAAATTTTTTTGATGTACAATTACAAGGTGGCACAGAAATTGTGGTCAGATAAGTCGCCTGGTTAGGCATTCATTTACTGGTTTTCGGTGTCTGTGGGCTCTGTTTGTAGACATCAAAATCACGCTGCCAACTGGTCCCTCTTTGGTATTACCCAGGGCAAAGGGGCTTCCAGCATTTCACCACAAGAATGTTACTGAACCGAGTCTCAGTATTTCTGCCGGGCTCGAGTTACACATCTGAATGATGACAGAGAGAGGTCTGCTTAAGAGCTTAGATCAGATGCTGATCTCTGTTACATGGGTGTAAGTCAGGAATCACTTCACTGATTTCAGTGGTATCACTCAGGTTTTTATGCAAGTTACAAAAATGTAAACCCAGTCTCTTTGTACCTTGTTGTATCTAGTTATTGCAGCGAGCACAGCAATACACCTGATCTATTTTTTTCAAGGTTACTTTTAAAAGAGACTAGCAACATGAGCAAATGCTCAGAGTTGGCATTCCACCAGAACGGGCAGCAGCTAATTTTAAGAGTTATTTGAACAATTAGTATGGTTATCAAAAAGACCCCCATTCTGGCACAGTCACTGTTATGATGATATACACTGATATCCTTCTCTCTCACTTATGATAAAGTTGCCAGGATTATGGGCAGTACTAAGGGAAATGCAATTTGTACATATCATAGAAAAAACATCTTGAGCAGAAAAATGTCAAAAGCCCTAATGGGCATGGAAATATTTACTATGTAAAGCCAGGGATCTCATGCTTGCTTGCCCTTATCAGGATTGCTCAGTGAACGCTGGCTCCGATCAAGCCATCAATAATAGCTCCAGAGATGAATGAACACAGCATAGCCAAGATTAGACCCACAATGCCTTACTTTGATGCCCCCAATTCGATGTTCTCCCTTGAATTCTTTGCCATTTTTCAGCCAGTATATGGATGGGGTGGGGTTGCCTGCTGCAGGGCAACGGAAGTGAACAGTACTTGCTGCCGGCACAGCTAGCAGCTTCTTCTCCAGCCTTTTTAAATGGGTCCAGTAAGGAGCACCTGAGAAGTGATAGACACAGAACAAATAGGCTTATTTCTGCAGAGCATAACATGGGGTAGAGCAGCTGCTTTCTAAGACCCAGAATAGAAGCTATACATACATGTGGCAAAACACATGTGGTTTTTCTTTTTAATTTAAGAAAAATGTGTCCTTTTGTAACACCACACAGCCCGTGTTTTGTGACACCCGGTGCTAAGAGATGAAGCAGTTTACTATAAACCACTTTTTAAACAAATATCTATATATAAACCAGCAAAGAACGATAAATTGAGTTAAATCAGGAGTTTCTCAAGTCAGGGCCAAATCCTGAGTAGTGCTGACTATCTTGCTTTACTTCCACTGGCTTCAAGGCATTAAAGGTGCTGAGTATTTGTCAGGGGCTGCTGGTCACCAGGGCCGGCTCTAGGTTTTTTGCCACCCCAAGCAAAAAAACTTGGCTGTCCCCCACCCCAGCCCTTGGCTCCCCGCCGCACCCCCCTGCTGCCCCAGCCCTGGGCTCCCCACTTCCCTCCCACCCACACACCCCCTGCCTCCTCAGCCCTGGTTTCCCCCCCCCTCCACCCACACCCCCTGATGCCCCAGCCCTGGGCTCTCCCCCCCTCCACCCGCACCTCCTGCCGCCCCAGCCCTGGGCTCCTCCCCCCCCTCCACCCTCCTTCTGCCCTAGCCCAGTGGTAACTCGCTCCCAGGGCGGGTCATTCAGCAGGAATTTTGGATGTGCACAGAACACAGACAGGACTGGTTCCCATATAGTTACAGAACTGCAGTCAAGTGCAACAATTTTCAGCTTGTGTGATTGGAGGAGATCTGGATGCATATTATAAGACTGTCCTCCATAAATGAGGAAAAGCTGAGGTGCTATTATTATTCTTTTGCTCCAATCTTTGTTTCTATGGGGAATTTGCCAATGCAATATCACTGTCTTCCTTTTAAACAAATAAAACTAAAGGCAATGGCTGTTGAAAATAGCAATTCCAGTCCTAATAACCACTGGGAAGCATTTCTTGCTCAATTTTATCCTATTTTTTCTACAGCAAGTTACAGTGGATCAGTATATTTGATTTGGGAGAAATGAAGTAACAGCTGCCCAAACTGAGCTTGAGCATTCCTGAATTTTGTGGAAGGCAGGTGCCAGATTCCCTTTCTGAACATTAGCTACATCTGGAAAGGAAAAGTCAATTTCTGCTTCCATGGCTCAGAAATGGAAATCCTCCTAAGTGCCTGGTACTGTATCTAAAGCTGCCCAGGTCCAGAGCCTCCCGTCCCTTACTTTTCATTTTAAATTCTAGTGGGATCCACGTACCTCCCTTGCCAGGCTTCAGATAGAGAGGGGCACTGTCCATTTAGTCCCCCCAATTCCTTCTTTGGGGGCTGCAAGGCGAGGTCACACCAGTATCCCTAATCCAGTCTGGTGACGTCTTCTGAAGGGGATATCTGGGCCAAAGCCTACTCCTTGAGCATATGACTAGGGTTATCATACGTTCGTATTTTCATGGACATGTCCGGCTTTGGGGGTTTTAAATAGCGATCAAACTCTCAGAAGGTCCGGGATTTTCCTCCCAATGCAGAGCGCAGCACGGCTGACATGGTGGCTCGGCCAGATTGAGCTGCTTGCATCGGGGTCTGCAGCATCCAGTGCCCCTCCTCTGCTCCCCCACTCCTGAAGCCTCAGCACGCCACGCCAGCAGCGCTCTGGGGAGGGCGGGGCTGTGCGCTCCACAGGGGAGCGCAGCAGCGTGTCTGCGGCAGAGTGTTGGGCTCTGCACAGAGCCAGACACACTGGTCTGAGCGGCACAGTAAGGGGACCGGGGGGGTTGGAGAAGGGGTAGGGGGTCCCGGGGGCAGTCAAGGGACAGGTAGCTGGGGGGTTGGATGGGTCAGGGGTTCTGTGGGGGTCTGTCAGGTGGCAGGGGTGTGGAGCGGGGTTAATGCAGTCAAGGGACAGGGAGCGGGGGGGTTGGATGGGTTGGGGTTTGGGGGGGCTGTTAGGGGAAATGGGTGTGGAAAGGCGTTGGGAAAGTCAAGGGACAGGGAGCAGGGGGGGTTGGATGGGTTGTGGGGCTGTCAGGGGGTGGGGGTGTGGAGAGGGGTCAGGGCAGTCAAGGGGACAGGGATCGGGGGAGTTGGATGGGTCAGGGATTCTGGGAGGGCTGTCAGGGGTCGGGGTGTGGAGAGGGGTCAGGGCAGTCAGGGACAGGGAGCGGGGGGGTTGAATGGGGTGGAGGTTCGGGGGGACAGTCAGGGGCAGGGGGGGTTAGATGGGTCAGGGTTTCAGGGAGAGCAGTCAGGGGACAGGCAGTGGTTGGATAGGTGTGGGAGTCCCGGGGGTCTGTTAGGGGGCAGGGGTGTGGATGGGGGCCAGGGTAGTCAGGGGATGGGTAGGGGGTGGGATCCTAGGGGGCAGTTAAGGTGGGGGGGTCTCAGGAGGGGACAGTCAGGGACAAGGAGAAGGGAGGCTTAGATAAGGGGTGGGGTCCCAGGGGGTGGTTAGGGGCAGGGGTCTCGGTGGGAGGGGGCAGTCAGGGACCACCAGCAGGGGGGCTTAGATAGGTGGGGTCCTGGGGGGGGCAGTCAGGGGCAGGGGTCCCAGGAAGGGGCGATCAGGAGACAAGGAGCAGGGGGGCTTAGATAGGAGGTGGGGTCCTGGGGGCAGTTAGGGGCAGGAGTCTCGGTGGGAGGGGGCAGTCAGGGACCACCAGCAGGGGGGCTTAGATAGGTGGGGTCCTGGGAGGGCAGTTAAGGGCAGGGTTCTGGGGGGTGAGCAGGGGACAAGGAGCAGGGGGGCTTAGATAGAGGGTGGGGTCCCAGGGGGCAGTCAGGGGCAGAGGTCTTGGGGGGGGGGGGTGATCAGGGGACAAGGAGCAGGGGGTTGGATGGTTTGGGGGGCAGTCAGGGGGTGGGAATTGGGGTCTCCCTGCCCTTCCCAGTGTAGCTCTCCATTCACACCAAGCTGCAGGACGAGGTCTTAGTACCTCACTCCCTTCTCCCTTTCCTGTTGATAGTGGCCAAGGGAATGCTGGGAAATGTAGTTCTTTCCTTGCTCCAGGGCTGGCTCTATAGGTAGGGAGCTAATGAAGGAACTACAGCTCCCAGGGGACCTTGTTCATTCTCAGCTCCCATGCTGGATCCCTGCCGCCCCTGCAAATGGGCCACCCAGAGCATAGGTAATAATTGGAGATATACCAATCTCCTAGAACTGGAAGGGACCTTGAAAGGTCATCAAGTCCAGCCCCCTGCCTTCAGTGGCAGGACCAATTTTTTTCCCAGATCCCCAAGTAGTCCCCTCATGGATTGAACTCACAATTCTGGGTTTAGCAGGCTAATGCTCAAACCACTGAGCTATCCCTCCCCCCAAAGCATCTACTTGCTTTGCTGGTGCCTAGAGCAGCCTCTGGTGGTCACCTTGTAGGAGAAGGCCCTTAATGAGCAGGTATCAGAAAACTAACTGCTGCTGATGGCTCAGCTGGCACCATAACTCCCAATTACTGTTCACCTCTTGCAAGACACTCTGGAACAAATGTATTACATTGGCAGACCTGTTTTACAGAGTCCTAGAGATCTAATGCTGTGGGTAGGAGAAGTGTTCCAGTCATGTTGAATTTCTGCCAAGGTACATAGCTGATCTGGAGTTCAAATACTAGACACACACACAGGCAATCTGCCTTGCACAAATAGAAAGTGCATAATAGAACACAATGCTAATGCCTCTGAAGCATGTAATGATCCAGATTAATGGTATTACACTCAAAATAGCAAGCATGAGGGTTGAAAGAGCCCATTAGAAAAGGAAAACAATACAAATTACTTTGTATTTGTTCGACTAGCCTCCCTAATCTTTTAATGAGCCATTACATTTCTTTTTAAAACTGTACGTAGCAATTTACTTATTTCACCATCAAAAGCCTTTCTATAGCCATTTAGTATCTCATCAGATCAATACACCTGAAACATCCTGAACAGAGCTCCTTTAAATTACATATTGATTTTTCCATTTAAGTCGTCAACAGCTACATTATTTATTCCAAATTTCAGAACAAGCTTTGATAAGTTCTTTTTTGCCTTTAGTAGAATTGTTTCTAAAATTCGAGAAGAAAGCTTCTAAATAAAAATGCTTGAAATTTTTCCCATTCATATGCAGTTTATTTTAAACATACTAGAATGTGAATGTTTTTTTTTAATTAACTGCACTATTTTAGCACATATTTCTCAAACATTTGAAGTAGCAACAATTTCATCTCAGCCTATTGTCACCTAACAAAGAATCTCTTCACTCAGCAAGCACTGCCCAGTATATTAACTCCATCACTCAATGTTTATTTTCTCCTTCTTGCACTTAAGGGCCAACCATATTACCCATTTTTAAAAAAAAAAGCACACTATTCTCAGCTTTTGGATTATTTGACAGAATTTGAATCAAAAGGCTTGTAGTCCTCACATGGATGTGGCTACTTCGACCAAAAAAAAAAGTCACAAACCAACTAATACTGCATTACAACACCTACTCTGTGTTGTCTTCTAAGTCAGCCAGGAGGATTGTTAAAGTAAACTTGAGACAGAAGAATAAGTTGTATACTTCTGTAAGTCACAGCATTAAGAAACTCGATCACTTCCTTACAAAGCTGGAGCCCGCTGACAATATTTGAAACATCTGTCAAACCCCACTACTGAACTTTCAGTGCACAGCAGGAAGGTAAACACGGCCAATCATTATGTGGCAAGATACGTGAGTAGTTCTTAAGTGACACTCTTCCTTGGTATTCTCCTTGAACAGCAAACCCATATTCAGGCTGATGAACAGCAATGGTCTGTTTACTGTTACCATGCATCTTCTCCCATGAGATTTGTGTTATTTCAATCAGGGTGACATTCTTCCCCCAAACTGCTGTTACATGTGGATCAACAACTGGTCCAGCCAAGGCACCTAAAACCAAAGAAATGTTATGTTAGTAGAGAGATGGGTCCGAATCACTAAGTTAAGAACCATATTCCAAGATAGTTGTCAATAGGGAAGGTGGGTCCTTGAGCTGTTCAGGGTGTTGGGATCCAAAGTTTTATTAGGGCTCAGTGCACAGAGCATAAGAACATAAGAACATAAGAAAGGCCGTACCGGGTCAGACCAAAGGTCCATCTAGCCCAGTATCTGTCTACCGACAGTGGCCAATGCCAGGTGCCCCTGAGGGAGTGAACCTAACAGGCAATGATCAAGTGATCTCTCTCCTGCCATCCATCTCCATCCTCTGACGAACAGAGGCTAGGGACACCATTCTTACCCATCCTGGCTAATAGCCATTTATGGACTTAGCCACCATGAATTTATCCAGTCCCCTTTTAAACATTGTTATAGTCCTAGCCTTCACAACCTCCTCAGGTAAGGAGTTCCACAAGTTGACTGTGCGCTGCGTGAAGAAGAACTTCCTTTTATTTGTTTTAAACCTGCTGCCTATTAATTTCATTTGGTGACCCCTAGTTCTTGTATTATGGGAATAAGTAAATAACTTTTCCTTATCCACTTTCTCAACATCACTCATGATTTTATATACCTCTATCATGTCCCCCCTTAGTCTTCTCTTTTCCAAACTGAAGAGTCCTAGCCTCTTTAATCTTTCCTCATATGGGACCCTCTCTAAACCCCTAATCATTTTAGTTGCTCTTTTCTGAACCTTTTCTAGTGCTAGAATATCTTTTTTGAGGTGAGGAGACCACATCTGTACACAGTATTCGAGATGTGGGCGTACCATGGATTTATATAAGGGCAATAATATATTCTCAGTCTTATTCTCTATCCCCTTTTTAATGATTCCTAACATCCTGTTTGCTTTTTTGACCGCCTCTGCACACTGCGTGGACATCATCAGAGAACTATCCACGATAACTCCAAGATCTTTTTCCTGACTCGTTGTAGCTAAATTAGCCCCCATCATGTTGTATGTATAGTTGGGGTTATTTTTTCCAATGTGCATTACTTTACATTTATCCACATTAAATTTCATTTGCCATTTTGTTGCCCAATCACTTAGTTTTGTGAGATCTTTTTGAAGTTCTTCACAGTCTGCTTTGGTCTTAACTATCTTGAGTAGTTTAGTATCATCTGCAAACTTTGCCACCTCACTGTTTACCCCTTTCTCCAGATCATTTATGAATAAATTGAATAGGATTGGTCCCAGGACTGACCCTTGGGGAACACCACTAGTTACCCCTCTCCATTCTGAGAATTTACCATTAATTCCTACCCTTTGTTCCCTGTCCTTTAACCAGTTCTCAATCCATGAAAGGACCTTTCCTTTTATCCCATGACAGCTTAATTTACGTAAGAGCCTTTGGTGAGGGACCTTGTCAAAGGCTTTCTGGAAATCTAAGTACACTATGTCCACCGGATCCCCCTTGTCCACATGTTTGTTGACCCCTTCAAAGAACTCTAATAGATTAGTAAGACATGATTTCCCTTTACAGAAACCATGTTGACTATTGCTCAAGAGTTTATGTTTTTCTATGTGTCTGACAATTTTATTCTTTACTATTGTTTCAACTAATTTGCCCGGTACCGACGTTAGACTTACCGGTCTGTAATTGCCGGGATCACCCCTAGAGCCCTTTTTAAATATTGACGTTACATTAGCTAACTTCCAGTCATTGGGTACCGAAGCCGATTTAAAGGACAGGTTACAAACCTTAGTTAATAGTTCCGCAACTTCACATTTGAGTTCTTTCAGAACCCTTGGGTGAATGCCATCTGGTCCCGGTGACTTGTTAATGTTGAGTTTATCAATTAATTCCAAAACCTCCTCTAGTGACACTTCAGTCTGTGACAGTTCCTCAGATTTGTCACCTACAAAAGCCAGCTCAGGTTTGGGAATCTCCCTAACATCCTCAGCCGTGAAGACTGAAGCAAAGAATCCATTTAGTTTCTCCGCAATGACTTTATCGTCTTTAAGCGCTCCTTTTGTATTTTCATCGTCAAGGGGCCCCACTGGTTGTTTAGCAGGCTTCCTGCTTCTGATGTACTTAAAAAACATTTTGTTATTACCTTTGGAGTTTTTGGCTAGCCGTTCTTCAAACTCCTCTTTGGCTTTTCTTATTACACTCTTGCACTTAAGTTGGCAGTGTTTGTGCTCCTTTCTATTTGCCTCACTAGGATTTGACTTCCACTTTTTAAAGGAAGTCTTTTTATCTCTCACTGTTTCTTTCACATGGTTGTTAAGCCACGGTGGCTCTTTTTTAGTTCTTTTACTGTTTTTCTTAATTTGGGGTATACATTGAAGTTGGGCCTCTATTATGGTGTCTTTAAAAAGGGCCCACGCAACTTGCAGGGATTTCACTTTAGTCACTGTACCTTTTAACTTTTGTCTAACTAACCCCCTCATTTTTGTATAGTTCCCCCTTTTGAAATTAAAGGCCACAGTGTTGGGCAGTTGAGATGTTCTTCCCACCACAGGGATGTTGAATGCTATTGTATTATGGTCACTATTTCCAAGCGGTCCTGCTATAGTTACCTCTTGGACCAGCTCCTGCGCTCCACTCAGGATTAAATCTAGAGTCGCCTCTCCCCTTGTGGGTTCCCGTACCAGCTGCTCCATGAAGCAGTCATTTAAAGTATCGAGAAATTTTATCTCTGCATTTCGTCCTGAAGTGAAATGTTCCCAGTCAATATGGGGATAATTGAAATCCCCCACTATTATTGGGTTCTTAATTTTGATAGCCTCTCTAATTTCCCTTAGCATTTCATCATCACTATTACTGTCCTGGTCAGGTGGTCGATAATAGATCCCTACTGTTATATTTTTACTAGAGCATGACATTTCTATCCATAGAGACTCTATGGAACCTGTGGATTCGCTTAAGATTTTTACTTCATTTGAATCTACACTTTCTTTAACATATAGTGCCACTCCTCCCCCTGCATGGCCTGTCCTGTCCTTCCGATATATTTTGTACCCCGGAATGATTGTGTCCCATTGATTGCTCTCAGTCCACCAGGTTTCTGTGATGCCTATTATATCTATATCCTCCCTTATCACAAGGCACTCTAGTTCACCCATCTTATTATTTAGACTTCTGGCATTTGTGTACAAGCACTTTAAAAACTTGTCCCTGTTTTTTAGCCTGCCTTTTTCTGATGTGCCAGATCCTTTTTTATGTGACTGTTTATCATCTGATCCGGCCCTTACATTATACTTCTCATTCCTCTGCTCCTGCCCTTTTATTAGGGCTCAGTGCACAGAGCAGACTCATGAAGTTAATTTTCTTCTACTGATTACTACCTTCCTACCACACATTAAATCATTGAGAGCAAACTGACTATACAAAGGTACTACTGCTGTTTCTTCTGGCCATTTGGTTTAACTGTATCATGTCCTATTAGGGAGCCAGAGTAAGATTCCCTAAAGCACCAAAAAAAAAATCCCGCAAAACAAACCACATGTCCAGTACTGAAGGATTGTAGGTGAGTCACAGAACGTTGAACTGTTTAATACAGCGGTCTCCAAAGTGGGGTGCACAAGAGGATCTTCGGCGTGCGCTGCAGGAGGAGCGCCGTACTGACAGCTAAAATGCTGTACTTTCCCAGACTGCACTGTGGTTTGGAAATTCTTAAGCTGCGATTCTCCATGCTAAACTTTTTCGTTCATAATAAAATTGAACAGTTAGCGGTTATCTTTCAGCTCACCACCCTGTCAGAATTACATTGCGGAACACATTTTTCTCCTTACCCTTCGTGTGCATGGAGAGTAGCATGATCAAGGAAACATGAAGCTGCCAGTTTGATGCTTCCAGCCAACCCATTGCTGCAGGAGAGGACTGATTCTGATTTGCCTGTGTTCTTCTGGGTAGTCCCTGTGCTTCGCCTCTGTCAGATCCTCAGACAAGTCTGCCAGCAAGCCTGAGAGAGGAGAATGTGAAAGACAAGCTGTCATAAACAGATAGTTAAGGGTTAAGGCCTCAATCAAGGGACAAGATAATTTCGAAACTCTGTGGAGGGAAGTCTTTGTCTGTGTTCTTTGTTCTCTCTTTGGATCTAAGAGGGGCCAGACATATCTCCAAGTTTTCCTGAAGTATTTTCTACTATTCAGTATAGTGAGTATTAGAAAGGCGGATTAGTCTTATAATTAATTTCTGCATTTGCAATTGTGTGTTTGCTGGAGAAATATCTTTATTTCTGTTTGCTGTTACTTTGATTATTCTGAGAAAGGAGGGGGGGAGTCTCTCCAGGTTTATAAGCAAGACCCTGTATATTTTTTCCATCCTGGTGTTACAGAGATAGTGTACTTTCTTTCTTTTAATAAAATCCTTTTCTTTTTAGAACCTGATTGATTTCTTCCCTTGTTAGGATTTTCAGGGGAAGGGGAGGGGGGAAAAGTGAATCCCTCTTTGTTTGGATTCAAGGAGTTTGAATCAAGGTGAAGGTGGGGGGAATGGATTATTTCCCTTTGTGTTAAGATCCAAGGAAGTTGGGATCTGTGTTCCCCAGGGAAAGTTTTGGGGGAACAGGGAGTGTGCTAGACACTGGAATTTCTAGCTGGTGGCAGCATAACCAGATCTAAACTAGGATTTAAGTTTAGAGGAGCCCATGCAGGTCCCCATCTTGTGGACGCTAAAGTTCAAAGTGGGGAATAAATACGTCCCGGCTCATGTGGAAGGAAGATACCACCTTTGGTAGGAAGGCTGGGTGGGGCCGTAGCTGGACCTTGTCCTTATAAAACACTCCGTTTACAAGAACTCTAGTTCATACGAACAAAGCCTAAGCAACGCTAGTAAGAGCGGCAAACATCCCATGCACCGCCACTGGCTGCAAGAAGGAACTGAGGGTGGGGGGAGCCAGCAGCACCCCCTATACCATGCCATGCGGGCGCCACTCCAGAGGGGGCTGGAGCAGCTCCCCTATGGATACTGCTGGTGGAAAAACGTCCTGCACCGGTGCTTGTGGAGAGCACACACACAATGTGCAATGGACATGAGCAGGCACCCGAAGAACTTGCAATAAATTTGTTGTTATTGCTAATGGTAATGTTTGTTATTAATGTGTTGCTATTACCAAGAAATGTAAAAAATGTGCAGTGTGCCTAATCTTGTGGAAAATCCCTTAAACATGTTGAGAGTAATGCATGAAGACATACTTTATGTTAAAAGGCCGTGTTATACTAATGTTTCACTGTTAGTGCCTGTAGACAATCTTGGAACTTTTCATAGAAGAAAAGACACTCCAGACCTAACGTGCTGTATAAAAAGGGAAACTAAGGCACACTACCAAATTGATTTTATGGCTAAATGCCAAGATTCCTGTACTATAAACATTAATATCTATCTTAACTTGATGTTAATTGGGTTCCAAACATTTGCCAAAATTTGTATGGATAAAGTAGCTCTGTTCTTTAGCTCTTGGCAAGATCACATGAAACATACAGGAACCCTGCTGCAAAAGCAGATCCAATCCGCTGTTGTTCAAACCAAGTTTTACCTTAAGTTTGTAAAGAGATTCAATCATGTTATTGAACATGACTTTGATAAACCATTTCTGTTATACACTGGTACGGCCTCTAGCCCAACACTAGCTGTAGTGAGACAGACCCAAGGAAAGGGGGCTCTTGGGATGCAGTCAGTGATGTTTTGTCATCCCTTCCTGCATCAATTTTGCATTGGGGGTGTGACGTTATTGATATAAATGGGGACCATATAGAATATGGGTTGCAACCAAGATCCTGTAGTGGCACCAAATCTTAGGTAAAGGGGGTCATATAAGGTGTCTAAGACCAGGTTATGGGTTGCTGGTTATGATTATGCTGTCTGTGTGCATGTATCATTTTGTAGTTGAAATTATAAGTATTGGCTCTGTACTGTCTGTATTTTGTATTGTGCTCTGCTGCTGGGTGACACCGCAGACGAGTGGGTGTTAGCCCTGCCTAGCCTGCTTGATGGCCCATTAAGGACCATCAGCTACACAACTGACCCATGGAGAGAAGGCACCTGAGACTGAGCTATGTTTCTAAAATGCTTTGAGATCCCTTCATTAGCAGTAGTATATGGAATACTAATGCTTAGCTCTTCTACGGTGCTTTTTCATCAGTAGATCTCAAAGTGCTTCATAACATTTAATGTCTGTATCCTCACAATGCCTCTGTGAGGCAGGACAGGGCTATTATCCCCTTTGTACAGATAGGGAACTGAGGCACAGAGAGGCTAAGTGAGTTGCCAGTAGTTGCAGGGGGGTGGGGGAGGGATATCTCTAGTGGTTTGAGCAATGGCCTGCTAAACCCAGGGTTGTAAGCTCAATTCTTGAGGGGGCCATTTAGGGATCTGGGGCAAAAATCTGTCTGGAGATTGGTCCTGCTTTGAGCAGGGGGTTGGACTAGATGACCTCCTGAGGTCCCTGATATTCTATGATTCACAGAGGAAGTCTGAAGCAGAGCTAGGAACTGAACCTAGGACTTTTAAGGCCTAGATTAGTATCCTAAGTACCGAATCATCAATAGGCTCTGGAGGTTGGCCTGGCTACCATTGTAGAACAGCATGAAAGGTCCTGGGACCAGCATATCCCATTTCTTTCCATGGCTTAATGAGAGTACAAAGTGCACCCCAGAACTCCTCATGTTTGGGCACAAACTGAGGACCCCAGCAAACCTCTTGTGTGGAGTTCCTGAAGAGAAACAAAGGGATCTGAACCATTTGGATTATGCAGAAACCCAACAGTCCAAAACAGAAAGAGCTCCCACCATTGCCTTGTAAAGCTTCACTCTTCTGAGGGCACTTTTCAGTGTCACTGTATATGTTGTAGTGGCGATTTTCTTTTCTTTTCACAATCTCTGTCTAATCATGCTTGGTCATTGTTTGGCGTTTACTGAGCATTCTTCTCACTCTTCCTTGCAGCAGCTGTGCCTTTAAAATAAAACAACTAGATGATCACATTTCAAGATGTTTTGCTTGTCCATTGCTGTTCTTTCTTCCTGGCTTTGCTGAAAATCCTCCGTAGTAAAGGAATAGGGTAGAGAAAGGGCCAAGCACATGCCCAGCCTTTGAGAAAGCTCAGATCCATAAATTCATAGCTGGCCCCTCTGGCCTTGCCTAGACTAGAATAAAAGGTGTGATGTTAGCATAAGTGCTTGTTTGACAAGCCTAGTGTCAACAAGGCAGGGTGAGAGTGAGACAGTACAGTGGTTAAAAACGCCCGAAGCTGTCTACCCACATACTCTCACTGCAGTTAGCCCCAGGGAAGCTGCTCCAGTTCAGGGCCCTATCTAATCCCAGACATAGCACCCCTTCAGCAATTAGTTGCCAGCAGCTGCTTTAGCTGAAGCCTGATTTAAAGGTAATTCCTGGTCAGCACCAGTTCACTGCTATTTCCTAGCATAGACAAGGCCTTACACCAGTAATGGGAGAAATTCAGAAAAAATCCCTCATGTAGCTGCAGCTGAGTCAGGAGACCTGGGTTCTGTTCTCATCCGTACTACTGACACACCATGTGACCTCAGCAAGCCACATCCTTTCCTTGTGCCTCAGTTTCCCTATTTGTAATATGGGGAGGATAATATGCTCCTCCTTGGTTAAGTGATTTGAAATCTTTGTGTCAGCTAAGAGTTAATAGTTTGGCCTAAACCAAGACTGCACCTTTTGTGTGAATCACACTGGGATCAGTTCCCACAGTGAAAAGAATCTGGTGTCTTTCTCCTTGGGAAGGGAGGAGGGGATTGAGTGGGGTGGAGTGTGATGTTTTGAAAGGTCTTTGAAGGAGGACAGGGCAGGCTACCTGTGAAGTGTTCTTATTGACAAACCTCAACCGACCACTTTTCTTCTTCATTAAGAGAAAACTGCCATGGAGAAGATGTGAAAGACCCAGGGAACCTCTGAACTCAGCTCTATGGGAAATGCACAGCTCAGTGGAACCTGCAAATGGGCTGTGCTTAGGGGTTTGGCAGGTTGTTTGGGGAGGGGACACTAGTGGATTGGGAATGGTGGCCCTTAGCTAAAGGGCGAGTCAGTCACCTTATGTTCTCCACTCATCAGATTCTTTCCACAGCTGGAGACCCTCCCTGATCCTGGGATGACTAATTTCTCTGCTGTTTTGGAAACCCTCTCAAATGGCAGCATGCACACACCAAGGCTTGAACCCTTCCCAGCTCTCCCTCTTGTTATCCACTCGATCCACCCTCCCTGGTCTCTGTGCACTTCCTAAATAACCCACTTCTCTATTTCTGAAAACCTCAACTGGCCCTTCAAACACAAGATCCCCACATATGCTCTCCATGGCATTCACCTTCTGGCTACCTCACTGACTGCTTCAACCAACTAATCTGGCTTCTGCCCATGGTAGCTGAGCACCAGATGTTTCACCTCCCTGTTATTGGACACCCACCATGCTCCCCACTTCTGCCTCCAGACCAGCTGGTAAGGGGTGCATGTCAGAGAGGGGCACCTGGCTGCTAGTGCAGAGAATGTGTGTGTGGAGGGGTTAAAGAGAGATCTGGCATGCAGTTCAGTCAGGAACTGAAGAGCAGAGAAGCCATGCCGAGGCACTTCTGGAGTGATAAGATCAGGGGGTATTATCTTGGCAGGGCAGGAAGAGAAAGGGGGCAGGGGTCTGAGACCAGCCTACAGTTCCTCCATTCAGTGGGTTGCAGACAAGTGTATCCTGAGGGTTAACAACCCCTGGAGGATCAAATCACCCCAACACCTTCACATATTTAAGAGTGAGAGAAGAATGTGGTGTGCTAGGCTCCCTCCCTTGTTTCAGTCTCCAACTCTGGTATCTGGGAGTCCCCTAGACCAAATGTGCTAGGAATTATGTCTCCTGCTCACATAGCAGGGCTCTGATCTGATATCAAAGGAGCAAATCTCAGTGCTCCAGGGTCAAATCATCACAGCATTTTTCCCAGCCTCTCTCTCCTTCCGCATGTCACGTTCAACTGGCAACAACAGCACAGAAACCCATGTGATTCTGGGGTGCTGTATACACAGAGGAATCACAATCCCAGAGCTGTGTAATTCACAGATGCTACTAAAGTAGGAGGGCATTGCAAATACCAGGCAGCACAAAGAAATAATAGAAAAAGGAAGGCAGAAAGACAAGGGATGGGGCTGAAAATAACACCAGATTCAGTTGGGAAAAACAACAGCTAATACATCTGGGGAAACATAATCCCAAACACAGCTGCTCAATGGGAGGGAGACCTCTAGAAAGCACTGATGGTGAAAGAGACCGAGCATGGGCAGCAAAATAGGTGTGTGTGCAAATGATAATTATGAATCTAATTAAAGAAATAGTAATAATACTTTACACTTGTACAGCTGCCATCAATAGATCTCAAAGCACCTTACAAAAATAAACATAATTATCCCAATTTTACAGATTGAAGGACGTTGAGGCATACAGAGGCTAAATGACTTGCCCAGGGTTATACAGTAAGTACTGCACGTACAGTTAGGAAAAAATGTTAGGTTACATAGGCAGAAGGAGGCCATCTCAGAGCAAAGGGGTGAGATTATGCACAGCTGTGGTGAGGTCACACAGAATACTGTGTTCAATTTTCTGGGCATTGCTTGAATAAACGTGCTCAGAAAAGATCAACAAACATGATTAGAGGGCAGTTCAGTAAAACCAGAATAATAGGATCCCATGTTTATGGTCTTTCAGTGGTGTTTGTATCTACTGCTACATTTACAATTAAAGGGGGATTTTTCTTACCACCAGCACTGCACACTCAGCCTGGACTCTGAGGGTTTGCCCACACTACAAAATCACATGAGAATCCAGGAAGAGATAATCAAGTCAGCTGACACTGTGCTAACCACCAGATTGTAATCAGTTCAGATCATGGGGGCTGGAGCACATGACTTATGAGGAGAGGCTGAGGGAACTGAGATTGTTTAGCCTGCAGAAGAGAAGAATGAGGGGGGATTTGATAGCTGCTTTCAACTACCTGAAAGGGGGTTCCAAGGAGGATGGATCTAGACTGTTCTCAGTGGTAGAAGATGACAGAACAAGGAGTAATGGTCTCAAGTTGCAGAGGGGGCGGTTTAGGTTGGACATTAGGAAAAACTTTTTCCCTAGTAGGGTGGTGAAGAACTGGAATGGGTTACCTAGGGAGGTGGTGGAATCTCCTTCCTTAGAGGTTTTTAAGGTCAGGCTTGACAAAGCCCTGGCTGGGATGATTTAGTTGGGTTTGGTCCTGCTTTGAGCAGGGGGTTGGACTAGATGACCTCCTGAGGTCCCTTCCAACCCTGAGATTCTATGAAATTCCTATCAAATTGGAAATTTGATTGGAGGGAAGAAAAAAACCCAACCCAATGGATTCCAGCCACTTGGGCCTGATTCACTGTTGTCCTGCTGCCTGCGTCATCACTTCCCCCAGCGCAGAGGGGATCAAGGGCCACCATTGTGCCTTGGTAGCATTTTATCCTGCGCTGGTGTCATTTCACGTTCTCTGTATGTATAAATATCTCCTGTCTGTGTGTTCCATTCTATGCATCCGAAGAAGTGAGCTGTAGCTCACGAAAGCTCATGCTGAAATAAATTTGTTAGTCTCTAAGGTGCCACAAGTACTCCTGTTCTTTTTAGGATTTCGCACACCCATCACCCACAGCACAGCTCCCAGTGCTGGCAAGGGGGGCATTGCAGAGATGACAGCCTTTACCCAGTGACTGAATGTTTATCATAGTTATCATGGTTTTCGTTGTTCAAGTCTCATGCAGTATCACAGGGGGGAGGATAGGGAATCCTGATAGGCTCCACTACTGTTTCTGCCCTCAGTTTCTCTCCTTTTCCCATCCTCCTTCCTCTGCTTGTCTCCCTCTTCCCTGGCTCGCTCTGTTTTTTCCTGTCGTCTCTTTCCATTTCCTTCACAGCAGCTGCTCCCAGTTCCCACCCCATGGGCTTCTGTTTTCCTGGGTTGTCACCTATCTGGTACCTTTATGGACCAGCATTCAATTTGCGTAGGGAAATGAAAACACAAATTGCAGTTCTCTTGAAGGGTTGCCAAGCAACTGATTCTACATTCCACTTCTAGAGCCCACACTTTGCAGTCTAGCTACAAGGCCTCTGCGTCTGCTGCTGTCCACAGGAAAAGAGACAATGGTGGTACAGAGCAAGCAGGACAATTCCTGTAATGTTGCAGGGCTACTGTTGAGCCAGAGAAGAGAAACCAGAGAGACTGAAAGCACAGAACCTCCCCCCCCCATGTCTGAACTGGGGAGCAGAGCAGAGGGGGAGTGGGAATATGGTGGATATGGGAACTGAGCCTAGGGAATCCTGAGACCAGTAAACTCAACTGTGTGTGGGCTTGTGCATTTGTGTCATAATAAACCTAGCTAATATACATAAGTTTCATGTTGTTGTTTTAGGAAATGAAAGGAATCTAGGATATTTAGGTGCCAAAGGGGACCTTAGTGAAAAAAAGTTTGGGAACCACTGATGTATAAACTATATCAGCAAAAGACAAAAGCTCTTTTTTGCCAGTGTAAGCTGTACATATGTTAGGAGGGTTTGCCAGTGTAACTGCACCAGCAAATCTTTCTAATATAGACTTGGCCTTATGGGATGGAAACAGGGCCGGCTCCAGAGCCCAGCGGGGCAAGCCCCTGCCTGGGGCGGCCCTTTCCCGGGGGGGCGGCAGGCTGGGCCGGCGGACCTGCCGCAGTCATGCCTGCGGGAGGTCCACCGGAGCCCCGGGAGCAGCGGACCTGCCGCAGGCATGACTGCGGAGGGGACGCTCGGCCGGCGGCTCCAGTGGACCTCCCGCAGGCATGACTGCGGCAGCTCCACTGGGAGCCGCCGGACCTGCGAACCGCCCGCAGCTGCGGGAGGTCCAGCCGAGCCGCGCGACCAGCGGTCCCTCTGCAGTCATGCCCGCGGGAGGTCCGCTGCTCCCGCGGCTCGGGGGCGCCTCCCGGGCATGACTGCTTGGGGCGGCCAAAAACCTAGAGCCGCCCCTGGATGGAAATCTCTCTCTCTCTGAAATGTCCATCTTTTCCTCCTAATCTTCAGTATACACCAGTCTGTGAGCCCTTCCTGCAAGGCAGATGTTACATTGTTTTCAGAACGAGAGACAGCAGCTCTTACCTTTACCCTGGTGGGCCTCCCCGGTCTGGTGGTGCATAACTACCATGCCGTAGCACATCTTGCCTGTACTGTGGCAAAAGCTTTGAATTTAACTTCTACTGTTCTTGCCTTATTAACTCAAGAAATGGGAGAAGTTCGCCGAGGAGTTTTGCAGAATCGCTTAGCTATTGATTACTTATTGCTGCGACATGGTCATCCTTGCTCTGATTTTGTGGGTATGTGTTGCTTTAATATTACAGATGCGAGTGAGGCTATTGAGGCTGATTTGGATCATTTGCGCCACCTAGCGGAGGGCATCCGCCAGCAACAGGGAGATTTCTGGCTGTGGTCATGGATGTCGTCGCTACGTGGCTGGGCTGCACATTTATTGCAAGGTTTAGTGCTAGGGGTGCTGTGTGTTTTTATTGTTTGCCTTTTGTATTTTTGCTATTTGTGTGGCCGCAGTTGCTGTTGTGTGGCACGCACCTTGGTGGGACCCTCCTGGCCCCTTGGGCCGCTTATGTTAGCTAGAGGAGGGATGTAATGGGTAAGAGCAGGGCACTGCGGAAGATATTGTTACGGTTTATTTAGGCAGCTGGTGTTTTTACTTGCCTTTTAGTTTTGGATTGTAATAGATTGTAGTGATTTGATGCTATGAGCTGGGAATGTATTGCTAATGCCTCCCCTTTTTTTTGGTTTTGAGAAAAGGGGGGAGATGTGGGAATGTATTGCTAACTTGGCGGATGGCAGTGTGGGAAGGTAAGGTATGTAGGCTTCAAGGACGGGCTAATTAGGCTGTGAGCTGTGTAGTTAGATTGGCCTTGGCTGGTTCTCATCTGCTAGTAGGCAGTAAACAGGATAATAAATCAGAAGGTTGTACAGGATGACAATTATCCAATGAGGTTATAGCTGTGCCTGTGTGTATTTTATTAACCAGTTAGCAATTGCTTGATTGCTTGCCTTAATTGTATATAACAAGTATGCTGGAGAGAAATAAATGATTCTGCTTGCAATCATATTGGTTGTTGTGCTTTATCCCGGCCCGCATGAGATGCATGAGATGCAACACAAGCACTCCTGGTAAGGATGTGCACCACTGACAGAAGGAGGGTCCTGTGAACATGAAATACCACAGTAAATACTGGAACAGTGCAGAGAAGGGCTGCTAGGATGAGCTAAGGAATGGAGAACCTGCATTGCAAAAGGGAGCTTAAGGAGCTTGACTTGTTTAGCCTGGCCAAATGAAGGCTGAGGAGAGAGGTGATTGCTTTCTATAAATACATCAGTGGGATAAACCCCATTGAGGGAGAGGAATTGTTTAAGTGAAGCACCAGTGCTGGCATGAGAACAAATAGATACAAACTGGCCATCAGCAAGTTTAGGTTTGAAATTAGATGACAGTTTCTAACCATCAGAAGAGTGAAGTTCTGGAACAGCCTTCCAAGGGGAGCAGTGTGGGCAAAAAACCTAGCTGGTTTCAAGACTGAGTTTGATAAGTTTATGAAGGGGGTGGTGTGATGAGAGGCAGGGCCGGCTCTAGGTTTTTTGCCGCCCCAAGCAAAACATTTTTGGCTGCCCCCCCCCAGACATGAGCCCCCCTGCCCACCGGTGCCCCCCCACTCACACCCCCTGTTGCCCCAGCACTGGGCTCCCCCCCAAATGTGGGATCCGCTACCAGCACACTGCAGCCGAGCCCTGGCCCAGCTGAGACTCCGTCCCCATGCAGGTGGAGCTGCTGGGCAGCACGGAGCGGGAGTACTTCCAGGTGGCGGCGCGGCTACGGGGTGGCGCAAAGAACACGGCCCCCTCCCTGGGCTTCGCAGCACTGCTGGTGGCCAAGGTGGATCAGTTCGCGCTCACCGCCCTTACCCCCGACATGCTGGCGGCCGAGGATCTGGAGATCCCCCCGGACCTGCTGCTCTTCAGCCTCACGGTGCCCTGGCCCAGCCCCGGCAGGAGGGAAGGCAAAGATCTCTGGCTGGGGGGCTACCTGCTCAGCACCGACGAACCCAGCCGGCCGCTCACATCCTCACACACTCCAGGAGCCCCTCGCCGCCATCGCAGCCCGGGCTCGGCTCCAGGAGACCCCGTTTCCCTCCCTCCCCGGCTCCTCACACACACTGGGTAGGGCCGCCCAGAGGATTCAGGGGGCCTGGGGCAAAGCAATTTTGGGGGCCCCTTCCATAAAAAAAAGTTGCAATACTATAGTAACATGTATTTGGAAATGTAAAAAATAACTAGTGAAAATTAATTTGTAATAATTTGAAAATACACCAAATACATTATTTAAAAACATTAAATGCTTTACTGGTCAGTATACATTTGCAATTACAAAATGGGCTGTTGCTGGGTGATGGTGATGGTTGGTGCCAATGGGCTGTCACTGCCTGGAGGTGGTGCTGCTGTTGCCCAGGGCTGGGTGGGGAGCTGGGCTCTGGGGGGTGCCCGGCTCACAGGGGCTGGGCTCAGGACTGTGGGGAGATGGGGTCGGAGGTTGTCTGGCTCAGAGGGGCTCGCCTCAGAGCTGGGGGTCTGGGGTGGGGGGGGATGGGGTCGGAGGGTGCCCACCTCAGAGCAGCTGGGCTCAGAGCTGGGGGTCATGGCTGTGGGGGGAATGGGGTCAGGGGGGTGTCCAGCTCAGAGGGGCTGGGGTCAGAGCTGGAGGTCAGGACTGTGGGAGGAATGGGTACAGGGGGTTGGCCAGCTCAGAGGGGCTGGGGTCAGAGCTGGGGGTCAGGGCTGTGGGAGGAGTGGGTACAGGGGGGTGTCCGGATCAGAGGGGCTGGGCTCGGAGCTGGGGGTCAGGGCTGTGGGGGGAATGGGGTCAGGGGGGTGTCCAGCTCAGAGGGGCTGGGCTCAGAGCTGGGGGTCAGGGCTGTGGGGGGAATGGGGTCAGGGGGGTGTCCAGCTCAGAGGGGCTGGGCTCAGAGCTGGGGGTCAGGGCTGTGGGGGGAATGGGGTCAGGGGGGTGTCCAGCTCAGAGGGGCTGGGCTCAGAGCTGGGGGTCAGGGCTGTGGGGGGAATGGGGTCAGGGGGTGCCCACCTCAGAGCAGCTGGGCTCAGAGCTGGGGGTCAGGGCAGTGGGGGATGGGGTCAGGGGGGTGTCCAGCTCAGAGGGGCTGGGCTCAGAGCTGGGGGTCAGGGCTGTGGGGGGAATGGGGTCGGGGGTGCCCACCTCAGAGCAGCTGGGCTCAGAGCTGGGGGTCAGGGCAGTGGGGGATGGGGTCGGGGGTGTCCGGATCAGAGGGGCTGGGCTCAGAGCTGGGGGTCAGGGCTGTGGGGGGAATGGGGTCAGGGGGGTGTCCGGATCAGAGGGGCTGGGCTCGGAGCTGGGGGTCAGGGCTGTGGGGGGAATGGGGTGAGGGGGGTGTCTGGATCAGAGGGGCTGGGCTCGGAGCTGGGGGTCAGGGCTGGGGGGAATGGGGCTAGGGGGGGAGAATGGATCAGAGGGGCTGGGCTCGGAGCTGGGGGTCAGAGCTGTGGGGGGAATGGGGTGAGGGGGGTGTCTGGATCAGAGGGGCTGGGCTCGGAGCTGGGGGTCAGGGCTGTGGGGGGAATGGGGTGAGGGGGGTGTCTGGATCAGAGGGGCTGGGCTCGGAGCTGGGGGTCAGGGCTGGGGGGAATGGGGTCGGGGGGTGCCCAGCTCAGAGGGGCTGGGCTCGGAGCTGGGGGTCAGGGCTGTGAGGCGGATGGGGCCGGGGGGGTGCCCAGGTCCTAGGGGCTGGGCTTGGAGCTGGGGATCAGGGCTGGGTGGGGAGGATGGGTTTGGGGGGGTGCCCACCTCAGAGGGGCTGGGCTTGGAGCTGGGGGTCAGGGCTGGGCCTGGGGGGTAATGGGGTCGGGGAGTGCCTGACAACCACCTCCCTGAGACCCCCCCAATCCAACCCCCCCTTCCCTGGCCCCTGACCGCCCCCCCCCACAGAACCTGTGCCCCCTCCCTGCCCCCTGAGTGTCCCCAGGACTTCCTGCCCCTTAGCCACTCCCCCCGCCCCGGCTGCTTACCCCCGGCTCACCGCGCGGCAGCCGCATGGCTCCGGACGGGGCTGAGCTCTTCCCCGCTCAGAGCCGCGTGGGGAGGGGGCGGGGCCGCGAGCTCCAGGCTGAGCTCAGCTCCCTCCGCTTGGCCCGGAGCTCGCAGCCCCGCCCCCTCACCACGCAGCTCTGAGCGGGGCGGAGCTCAGCCCCGCCCCCCCCAGCCAAGCTGCTGCTGGGCTGTTTAGGACCTGGCGTGAACAAGCGGAGGAGGAGCGGCCCGTCTTCTGCAGCCAGGTGGGGCTGCGCTACCGGTAAGGGGCCATCCCTCTCCCCGAAGCGGAGCCGGTAGCGCGGCCCTGCCCCGGCTGCAGGGGACGGGCCGCTCCTCCGCTCGCAGCAGCAGGATGAGCTGGGGCCCCAGCCTTTTGCCTCCCCCTATATTTTGCCGCCCTAGGCACCAGCTTGTTTTGCTGGTGCCTAGAGCCGCCCCTGATGAGAGGCCATGTACCATCGTGGGAAATATCTGTGACTGTTAATAGCAAATATCCCCAGTGGATGGAGATGAGACACTAGATGGGGAGGGCTCTAAGTTACTACAGAGAATTCTTTCCCAGGAGTATGGTTGGTGGGTCTCAATCCTGATCATGTGGGTAACTTTTCATATTTGGGGTCAAGAAGGAATTTTCCCCTGGGTCAGATTGCTGATTTGAACTAGAGAAAATGGTGGATTCTCTGTAGTTGAAGTCTTTAACTCAAGATCTGAGGACTTTAGTATCTCAGTCAGAGATTATGGGCCTATTGCAGAAGTCGGTGGGTGAGGTTCTGTGGCCTGCAATGTGCGCGGGAGGTCAGACTAAATTATCATGATGGCTTCTTCTGGCCTTCAAGTCTGAGTCTTCTATGTCAGTGGTCCTCAACGTGGTGCCCACCGGGGCATTTATGTGCGCCCACCTAGTGCCCAGCAGGGAAGAGAAGCCGCGGCCCCGCAACTGACGGGGACAGAGAACTCCGGGGCTGCGGGCGCTGGTGTTCTCTGCCCTCGCAGCTTCTCTCCGGCTTCTCTTCTCTCTGGATTCATATATTATGTTATACTAAATATGATGTTTTGCATATTATTTAATGTACAAATACAAAATAAGCTTTGAAAAATTGTTGGCGCCCACCACACTCTTCTGAAAACATGAATGTGCTACTGGCCACAAAAAGGTTGGGGACCACGGTTCTAGGTGAACAGACTGATGAATCACAGGCTATGTCAATGCTATGAGCAATACAGTTGCAGTGCCATAATATGGATGGAAGGGTTTTTTCCTCTCAATATAGATAATCCATCTCTCTGAAGTCCACACCCTACACACTATTGTACAAAGATTATTACAGAATATGCCCTGTGAGGTGAGGTATCATTTAAAAACGAATTCATTGATCATTAATATTTTTGTGATCTATGTACACTGTAGGTATTGTTATGGATATGCTAGAATTATGACTAAAGTGTGTTTAAACCAGGCATGTCAGACAGAGTTGTTAAACAGGTCTATCCTCAATAAAGTGGGTGTTTACTGCAATTTACATATAAGCTGTAAACAGGACCATCAAGACAGCAGGGGGAGGTGATGGCAGGAAACAGAACAATTTGCATTTCAGCAAACACCAGATGAGGAAAAAAGAGCACATAGAGCTTCCTTCACCCCCAGACTCCATGTTACCTTTCTCTCAGGTTCAGTAAACTTTACTTTGAGGGGTAACCCCCAGAAGAATACAGTTTAAAGGTTTACTGATCCACAAAGACAGGGCTGAACCTTAAGTGATTTGAATCAGTATGCAATAATATTAGTGTATTTTGAACAGTGACAGGACACTGTCATGGGGGAAAGCTCGCAGCACTGGGTGCCCGGCTGGGCAGTGACAGGGCACTACCACAGAGGAAGCTCACAGCACAGGGTGTCCGGCTAGGCAGTGACAGGGCACTGTTCCTGGGGCAGCTCGCAGCGCTGCAGGCTCCCAAGCCTGAGCTGCCAGTGGGTATCGAAATGGCCTGTTTAAGACAGGAAGTGGAGGTCAGCGGGCGGCTGGGAGCTCTTACTGGAAGCCCAGAGTCAAGGACCTCCCGCCCCATTCAGGCCGTGCTGATAAGAGGTTTCCTTTTATCGTAAGTCGCTGCTGGAGCGATTCTCTGAAATCCCCTGGGACCTTAGGGAGGGAGGGAGGGTGGCAGAGAGGGGGCCAGAGCAGGGAGCAGAGGGAGGGGTGAGATGGGGTGACAGGGCTCTGGGGGAGAGCTGGGCGAAGGGAGCCAAGGGGCCGTGGGGAGGGTGAGGTGGAAGATGGGGGGGGTCTCAGACCCAGTGGGGAAGATGGGGGGCAGGACGGAGACCTCGCTAACATTGCAACGCTTGTTCTAAGCAGCACCAGTGTCGCTAACCGATCGGAAAGGGCAGCGTCTCTGCAAGGGGGTGTGTGGAGCGGTGGGGGGGGGGACTCCAGTAACTTGCTGCACCCGCTGATCTAGCTGGCATCTGCCCAGGGGTTACTAGGGAGCTGCTGGTGAAGGGGAGTTCCCTTGGGGCACTGCCCACGGTGGTGAGCTCCCCGCTGGGATGAGGCTGGGGATTCCCGGGACACGGTTGCAACTGCTGTTCCAGCCAGAACCTACCTGGGAATTTCTGTGGCTGGGGGAGGGGACCCTGAGGAGGTTCTACCCCCACCCCCACCCCAGTGACGGTCTCTTCCCCCCCCCCCCGCCCACAGGGCTCTGCACGTCGCTGTGTCCCAGGGGAACCTGCCCATTGCCCAGCGCCTGGTCAGCCTCTTCCTGCAGGGTCAGCGGGACCTGGACATCTACAACAACCTGCGGCAGGTCAGTGTGGGGGGCTGGGGGTCCCAGCGGGGCAGGATGGGGGGGGGCAGTCTCTGGGCTCTGATACCAGACTGGCCCCTGGCAGATGGGGGGAGCTGGGTATCGGGGGAGGGGTGTGATGCCGACCTGCCCCTGTCTCTCTGCCCCCCCGGACCCCGGGCAGTGGGGGGGGGGTCGCTGTGGGGTGCTGGGTAGTTGTGTTGTACTCAAAGTACCATACAGGATCTTTTCAGGGGGATTAAGGCAAAACCCCACATTTATTAGTAATACAGGTATCAATTAATACTCTATGATATGCATATGAGATATAGATCACAGTCATGCATTCACACACACACGTGCAGCGGTTAACACTTTTTAATGTAGTCCTATGTGATGTTTAGCTGAACTCTTGTATGTGACTGTTTAAGAGGTAAATTGAGCTGCTCAGTGAAGAAAGATTCCCCCTTCTCCTTTTAAAGATAGTTGTGATCTGCTAAACTCGTTGAGATTTAAAGGGTTAGAGAGGAATGCGAGTTTCCTTACTAACACAATTTTGTGTCAACTGAAGATGATCATGGAGCAAGGGTTCTCACAACTTTTGTACTATGGACAGGATGTTAGGGATTTGTCTTGACACCCCCTCATTCACAGCTGGAAACTATGTAAGCAGCTGCTATGGCTGTCTTAGCAAGAGAGTACTAGAAAAGCTATAATGCTTTGTCATCTGTGTGACTTGAGGTAACAGCTGAATGCAAGTAGAGATAGTACTATGGTAAGAGGGAGCTCCAAGGCCTGTGCAAGGGCTATGAGCTACCCCAGGTCCATAGAACACTTTGGGCATGTACAGTATATTCATTCATAGGATAACTGAAGACTTCCACTACCACTGTAGCAGCAGGCTGGAAATTACATGCACATTAAGGAGAAAAGTTCACTACAGTCATAGCATACACTTAGCCACAGAATACTGTTATGTGGTGCTACTGCCTTAACTTCCAGGCAGAGGAACAGCAGCAAGATTTATTGTGCAGAAGTGAACAAAAACCACTTTGACAAGAGTAGGATGCTCATTTATTATGTAAACAAGCAAGCCTGACACTAGCACCATGTTTAAAGTCTAGGCTTTGTTTTACATTAGCTTCCATTTCAACCCTAATTCAGTCTGAACAAGATTTTCTACAGTGAAGACCAATACCTAATTTTGCTGAAAACCAAATTCAACGTGAAACTATTGTGCATCCAGAGAGGGAATCAACTGGCTCATAGTTAAAAAAACAAAACAGATTACTCCCTGCAAGCCTGTCCAGAAGTAGCTACTGAAGGACTGAATTATGTCAAATTAATGGATTCATGGTGCTAACTGCAGATTCAATCCAATTTAGTTTTATTTAGTTTGAGAAAATGCTTACATTCAAATTAGCTTCATTTAGAATCAAGACTAAAAAAAAATGGGTCAAAATAAAATGCGACTAGGAAATAGCCAACAGTGGCTTCCAGAACACTCACCCATCCATTAAAGAGTCAGGAATAGCCCAAAGATCAAAACAAAATAAAAAAAAAAACCACTTGTGCTGTTGCCAGCACATCATGGGGAACACAGTAATCAGTCACATAGCTGATCTTTGCCAGAGAAGCCTAGCAGTTTTACTAGAGTACATGGAGGAAGACACTTTGTGGAAGTCAGGTAAAAGAAGCAAAAAACATGCTGTGTGCAATGGGCTGAAGTATACTATTTCAATACAGTGATTTGGATTCACTCAAGCCATCTCTCAAGAGATTCTGTAAAAAGTACATATTTTACAGTTTTATAGACATTTACAAAGTTCTCTGTACAGCCTCCCCACCCCCTGGGAAGTTTTTACATACTTACAACTGCACTCCCTCTCTTTATAGCTGCATGTGTTTTTTGGGAGTCATAACAGAGGGGGCAAATAATGGCCTAAGGAGCTCTACTGACAGCCTGTTAAAGTTGATTAGCTACAGTAAGGTCAGGCTTCTCAGCTGTCAAGATTGACTGTACCCCTTTTTACTGCTGACAGAATGTAGGCATATTTCAGCAAAAGTTCCACTCATAGCTGGTATATCTGGCTATATACAGAATAAACCTTTTTGCACTTCTAACTCAAGACACAAGCCACAAACTTAGAGACTCAGTGGGTCCACAGGACCCTAGTCCACATTTCCAGTGAGCTATGATCACAACTCAGAGCTAAGGAAATGAAACTCATTCCACATACAGCCATCATACCAAAACTAGTAAAAGTCTCTAGGTAGTCTGGAGTAAGAGCCACTGGTGCTTTTGTTGATTTGCAGAACAGGAGCTGTTTCCCTTAGGTGAGAAGACTGCACTTGAAAATAATACTCTTCGCATCCTCTCACAGGGCTCTTCAAGGAAGCAGTATTACTGGATTCATTTTCTGTTCTTGTTAGCAAAAAAATCCTCTTGTTGGTACTCAGACTGCACCATACTATCCTTTCTGGGGGGAAGTCACTCAGCGAGATTCCCAGATGTTATTTTCTATGTTCCTGTGAAGTACAGTGTCAGGTATTCTTTCACGGTAGGCAGTGTGCAGTTCAGTAACTCCAGATGCAAAGGAGAGCTAGTCCACCTGGCATGTAGGCTATTTATACCATTCCTGGCTCATCGCATCATGTAGGCCAAGCTTGCTCCTAGTCCAGCAAAGGCTGCAAAAGCCACCAGAACATTACTGATGCTACCTTCTAGATCCTCCACACGGAATAATTCAACAAATCCCTCCTGGAAAAAAAAGTGAATTATTAATGTCTAACATTAGCCATTTTTCCAGGGGGGAAGGGAAGAGAGGCACACAATGCAGTTTGCCTTTATGAAGTTCTCATAACAGCAGCATCCCTGCACACCAACTGGGTGGTTATGACAAACTTGTACCAAATACAGAAACAATTCAGTACATTCTACCTGATTAAGGGAACCTGTCTAGTGGGTTGAGTGTGGAATTTGGATCTAATTGCAGAATACTCATGGTATGACAGAACAAGTCAATTCACTTTTGCACCTTCTGTTTCCTATTTTTAATTTGGAGGCTTTCAGATATATGGATGAAAGTGCTCTAAGTATAGAGTAACACCATAAAGCACCATGTATGTTTACTACACCAATTAAGTGATTAATTATCTGCTTGTACTGCTCCAACCAGTAGTTTTAACTGGACTGGTAAATCACCCTGTATACCCTAGGCATGTACAAGCATAGGTGTCACCAAGTGTCAGTCACAAATAGGTAAATATTACTAGACTGATGGACAACTTCATTAGTCACATTCAGTCCCTGCAATCTCTCACTTACCCAGCCTCTTTGGTTAACTAGCCAATCTCGTTTGCCTCTGACAAGCACATCTGTGATAATCCCTGCTAGTGTGTTGATGCAATTCTCCTGGTTTATGCTCTTCAGGTGTTTTGCAACAAAGGCACCAAAAGAGATGAGTGTCACAATTCTACCCCAGTTTGTTACTCCATCACTGAAAACATGGGTTGCAACAGCAGTCACTGACTTCAGATCGTCCTCATTCTTGATGTCAAGCTTCTGAAGCATCCCTGAAGTAAAAGATTAGCAGAAAAACACACAGACTACAAAAGTGACTCACTAAGTGACCACAAACACTATACAATAGGTAGTATAAACACCAGCAAAAATATAAAGGTAATAAAAAGGTAATAATTGGAGCTATATCAATCTCCTAGAACTGGAAGGGACCTCAAAAGGTCATCAAGTCCAGCCCCCTGCCTTCACTAGCAGGACCAATTTTTGCCCCAGATCCCTAAGTGGCCCCCTCAAGGATTGAGCTCACAACCCTGGGTTTAGCAGGCCAATGCTCAAACCACTGAGCTATCCCTCTCCAAAGGTTAGATGAAGGCTATATCCTCCTTAAAGGCTAGACAAGTATGGTATATCCTTCCTCCCAAGTAGACTAGAGGAAGACAGGCAAGCCATTATCTCCAGGCATTAAGTTTGGAAATGTTAGTACACAATTATATTAGCATAAGCTATTTAATTTGTTAAATCCTTTTTGAGACAGGGACCTAAAATGAAAGTGCCGTGACACTGCACTTAAGCTTTGGGAAAAAGCTCTGTATTAGCCAAATCACAGTACCCTCCTCCTCACTGGATATAGAATGACAGACCACCAAACAACAAAACCAGTTTCTTTTCTTTTCTTTTGGACACTCTTTGAACAGGCTAGGTGAGTTAGAACAATTATGAAAACGGTCACTCCTTTATCATGTTAGTTTAGTTATTAAAAGGAAGTCCAACCATCTGGCCCCAGGGCCCTCTTGATGAATTAACGATCAGACATTTGAAACTATTCTTGTTATTAGTTAAAATTTACAGGATTCTCCTCCAATATTAGTTCCCTATTCAGAACCAGGAGTTAAAAGATTAGATATCCAAAAATATTGTTTATCCCAGCAATATACTCAAACTCATGAAAGAGGTAATTTATTCAGGTGGCTTAATGCCAACTGTAAAGGCTAATGAATTCCATTCCCCAAAGAACTAAACCCACTGAAAGTCCTTATCTTCTTTGATCTAAGTAAAATATAACCCTGTGGAAAGTCTACAGTATCTCAAATACTTTAGACTCATTAAATTTTAGAAGTTATTTGAGGTTTCTCTTCAAAAAAGAAAAAAAAAGTTACAGCATTGCTCAAAAGTGGAAGTTTTGAGACTTCATATTACAGCAACTACTGTAACATGTGACTTACATTTCATGAAAAAGTTTTCAAAGCATGGCATTTCAATAGAACCTGAAACTGAGGGCTTAACGTAGTACTGAAATTCTTTTTTGCTATTACTAATCAAGTCTGAGACACTAGAAGAGAACTGAAGAAAACATGACCTTCAGAGGTTACCAGAAACTGCAGATTGGAATATTACAAGTCAAGAAGATTCAGGACACCCACCTATGGACATGGACTTTAGCATTCAAGTTTCTGTAGCTATTTTAAGACTATTGTGAAGCATTAAAGGATGAAGCTGGTGTAAAATGCTAAAATAGTGCAACAGAAATAAACGTCTGAACAAATACTTGCTAGTACTCCGGCCCCGCCCCGCACCTTGGAAGGCGATCTGGTGCTTCTCGATGACGCCGTCGCCCACCCTCCGCAGCGTCTCCAGCGCCTTCTCCATGGTGGCGGGGCCCGCGCCCCACGGCCCACTCAGCAGCCGCCTGAAGAGCTTCTTGCCGCCGGGCCCGCAGAGCTCCGCGGCCTCCCGCAGGTAGCGGCTGATGAGCTCCAGCGAGTCCTGGTACAGCCCGTCCAGGTTGTCGTTCTCTGCGAGCGGGGTGCTGGGTAGGGCGCCGGTGGTGGCGTCCGGCGGGCCCATCCTGTCGGCGTCGGGGTCGGACAATCGGGGAAGGTAGGTAGGCAGGCAGGGGCCGCTCGCTATATAGAGCGCGCGAGCGGATGGTGGTGGGTCCCGCGGGCCGAAGGGGAACTGATGAATGGGTGGCTCATCGGGGGCAGGGCCGGAGAGGAAGTGGAGTGGGCTAGGGCTGGCTGTCAGAGAATCGGGGGAGGTGGCGTGCAGGGGAGCACGGAGGCCGTGGAGGCGGTGAGAAATCAGGAGAGTCTGGTCTGCTCTGGGCAGGGCGGGCGGGGGTGGGGGAGGGGTCCAGAAAGCGATGGAGAAATCCAGGCTTGCTGGCTTTACGCCTCCTGCAGGCGGGGAAGCGACTTTCTGGATGCCTGTGGGTTTCCCCACGCTGCACCAGCACAGGGAGGGGGGGGGGGGGTATTTTAAAGAGGGTGGGGGGGATTATGGTGCACTAGGGTCACATTCTAACTTACAAGAGTTAGAAACTTACTTACTTTTTCTTTAAGAATGAAGGCTGGTGACCCACACCCAAGGATTACAGAGTTAATAGTCCATCAGGATGGACAGAACTGTTCACACCTCTCAGAACTATTGTTTCAGGATGTTTGCAAACTCAGGCAGGTGTCACCTTCTCTGTTATATTTAAGTCACATTTTCAAGCTTTTCTTCTTCACAAGGATGAGGTTCAAAACATAAATATTTTTAAATGAAAGCTTATAGTTAGAAGCATGATGACATGATATTCCAGGAGCTAGGACCCTATCTATAAGCCTATTGTACCTATGCCTCAATTTATAGCCCTACATATGTGTGTTTGTTAGGGAAATCTGATAACCAACTGCAAGTATTTGAACGTATTAAGAAGCATTGTTTAGGGTGTTGTATAGTAACTAGGAGTCATGGGATAGAAATTAAGAAGAGAAAGTCCTTAGCGTCCAACGGAATCCTTAGGTAGAAGAGGAAAACTAAGTCCAGTTCTACACTAGAAACTATTCCTGATAGAACAATGTTGGTTAGGGGCATGATTTTTTTATGACATTTTTATGCTGGTGAAAACCCTACTATACGTGCAGTTATACTGGCAAAAGAGATTTTGCTGGTATTGCTTAGTTCATTTGGGGAATTGTATAAACTATACTGGCAAATGCTCTTTTGGCAGTATAAGCTGCATCTACGCTAGGAGGGTTTGCCAGTGTTGGGAAATGGCATTGTTGTATATATTAAACATAGTAATAAATGCCCTCTAGTTCTCATGTAGCACTTTTTGTCATTAGATCTCAACATGCTTTATAAAGGAGGTATCATAATACCCCTTTTATAGAAGGAGAAACTGAGGCACGGAGAAGGGGAGTGAATCACCCAAGGTCCACATAAAATATGTGGTACCACTCAGTGCACATAAGGGCTGCTTAGAATTGTATCGGCTGATCATGGTTAAATTGCTGGAAAGCTCAATCGTAAATGAATTCATCAATGGCATTACGCTAACTGAAGCACAAATGATTACATCCATTCAACTCCTGATGCTGTTATCATGATAATGACACTTGCAGTTTTGCCCTGTGCTTGCACTAGTAGTCAGCTAGACCAATTCAGCTGCAATGATTTCTGGCAACCTGTACCACTGTTCCCAGCACAATGCATTTTGAGAGATATTGACAGACATTGTGGGCTATCTCTATGGGCCCTGTGAGACTGTGAGGAGTCATACACTCACCATTCCCTTGGGTATCACAGAACTCACCTGGTGCTGGCACTTGTTTATGGTACAGTCTTTAGTTACAGGTTCACATGCTATTGCCTTATCCCACAGTTGTTTCTACATCCAATAATGTGCGTAGCATTTTGTAGCAATGTACTGTACTCTGGATGCCAGACGGTCCATGAAAATAATATCTATGAAAATTACACGGTAAACTTTACATGTTAGAATAATATAGGAGAAGAGTGAAAATCTTTTGCATAAGCCAAAGTTCACTAGTTAGTTAACTTCATTGATATTTGCCTTACTCCTTGAATCACACCTAATTATATAGCGCACAGGTGGTGGCAAAAAATAAATTAATTAAAATACATACCTTTAAGAGAAAAGCACTTATGTAAAGAAGGCTGTCAATAAATTCACATTGGACTATTCCTATTAGGACAATAAAATTAGTGTAAGTGTAAGAGAATGAAAAAATATTGCAAGATTACATTACAGATTTTACATGTGCATCTAGAGTGGTATTAAGAGAGCTCCCTTGCCTCAGATCTCTTCAGGATTGCAAAGAAAGCTTCATCAGTTTTTGTTGGTGTTCTGCTTCCTTATGGAACATCTTTGTAATAAATTGGATACTGACCCCAAAACAGAAGGAAAAAAATACACTACACTCTTCCAATGCAATAATGTTACCATAAAAGCTAAACCCCTTAGCATTTTCCTGCCCTTCAATAGTCCAGTTGTTTTCTCTCTAGCAAGAGCTGCTGGCATTGAGACCACAGTGAAGAATTATTTTAGAGGAAAGCAGCAATGGCTGGAGCAGGGGAAGCTAGGTTTACAGAACTGGGATCTAGTAATTAGACAGCACTAGAGGGAAGCATCAGGAACCAGATTTAAATGTGCCTTTCTCCCCTTCCAACTAGATCAATCATGGGCACCACAGCAAAGAAGTGTCCCTCGTGGAAACAGGGTTCAAAAATCATGAAAGATGAGCAGTGGTGGGTCGCAGGAGAGATGAGTTTTAATGGCCATATTTGTAGTCAGGAAGAAATTTCCCCCCAGCTCTGATTGGCAGAGAACCTGTAGACAAAGCTCATTACAGGATCAGGGCCCAAGTTACTGAGTTGTATGTTATAGGATGTTATTAAGATGTGAAAACAGCACTTTATAAAGGAAATGCTGAGTTATTCTTAACCACACCTAGAATATAATGTATTCTGTTCCATCTTTCTTCTATTTGCCTTCCCCTCTTTTTATAATCTATATAAATATCACCTATCTATGTCTCCTAATTAAAGTTTTGAAGTCTGTGAAGGGTCCCTCATAATTTCATTTTTTAGGAAAAGTATATTAATCATTACAAGCTAGTTACTGGAGCTCCTCCTTCCCCCTTTCAATATCAAGATACAGGAAAGTGCAAGAGAATCTCTGTTGCCCTAAGGATGTGTGATGTTATGAGTGTGATATAGTATCTCATTTAAAGGTAACAGGGCCAGAAAGAGTTAATTAACTCACAGACTGACCTGACCCATGGGTGAACCTTGAGGACTGGTTAGAAAGATATGTAAATGAATAGAGCTTTAAAATGCAAGTCTGCATTGTTAAAGGTAGAAGGGAGATGTTTCCTCAGGTCTTGTGATGTCAGCAAACAAGTCTTGTCTATTGCTATAGTTTTAATTCAAAGATCAAAAAAGGAATATTAACATTTATGATGATACTTGAGTGAAATAGTATTATTGTCTATGTGTCTCTTTGAAGGTTGTGCTAACCTGTATCTGAACTGTTTAAGGGATAAATTACTCTGTGCTAATTGCCAGGATGTTTGGGAGAAGGAGTTGAGCCTATTTGTTTTCTCAGGCCGAAAGGCTGCTGGAAATGTATAAGAAGCCTGGGACACGATCCTTCTTCATCTCAGATCTGCTTTGGGTTTCAAGAGGGGGAAACCTTAAGCCACAAGGATTGAGATCCCCATTCATTGACTGGAGCCACCCTGAATATGAAAATTGGACTGTAACCTATGGACTATTTCTAAAAGGACTTTTGGCAACTACAAGCTCACCTCTACTATGTATCTGAACCTCCAGAATTGAATTCAAGTCTGTCTGTGTATTGATCTTTTAACCAACTCTCTCTCTCTTTTCTTTTTTAATACATTTTAGCTTAGTTAATAAGAATTGGCTGTGGCGTGTATTTTGGGTAAGATCTAAGTTATAATTGGACCTGGTATGTGGCTGATCCTTTGGGATTGGAAGAACCTTTTCTTTTATATGATGAAGTAAGATTTTTAGGAATCATCATCATATCTGACAGGTGTGTCTGGATGGAGCCCTGAGGCTGGGCACTTTAAGGGAACTGCGGGGTTTGGACTTGTAAGTGACCAGTGAGGTACTGTAGAAGCTGTTTTGTGCTGGTTGGTAAATCTAAGTATTGAAATAACCATCAGCGTTTGGGGTTTGTCTGCCCCGTTTGGTTTGCAGTTCACCCTGATTGAGTGACCTCAGCTGGCTCCCAGAGGCAGCACCGTCAGGGTCAGGTGTTGAGTGACTCACAGTGCCTCTCCCCTCCCATTACCTTCCAGCAGGGGGTGGCAGCACCCCCCACCCAATGCAGGGGAGAGGGCTGAGTGTATCTCTGCACCCTGAGTCCAGGGCACCCACTCTCTCTGCCCCACACATCGAATCTGGCCCTGCTGCAAAGTGACCCCTATGAACAAGTAACCTCCAGGAGAGCAGGATTGGCCCTCAGAGAGGGGAATGGGCTTCTCGTGAAGCTTATAGGTCACTGGATGCAGTGGGAACAGGAGGGCTCTGAGTGTGACCCATAGCTGACATAGGCCATCTGGGGGTGTAGTTCAGTGGTAGAGCGCTTGCTTTGCATGTCTGAGATCCTGGGTTCAATCCCCAGCCTCTCCGGGTTTATTTTTTCACCCTGTTTCTTTGCTCATGCCCAGAGGGGATGTGGCCCACCAGTCTCCCTGCAGGAGTTTTAGTCCTGCTCAGCGAGGGGCAAGTGCCAATTGCATGGAAGGTTTAGGGGGGTTTCTGCTCCTAAGTCACCTCAGTACATGTAAGATTCCCACCCGCTGTGCTGCCTGGGACAATGGTAGATGAGAAGGGCCAATCCTCCAGCACTGGAGGGAAAGGTCCCATCTGCACAGACTGAGAGGCAAGGAAACAGAGGGGCAGTCAGTGCTCTGAGAGGAGAGAGATCAGTGATGTACACCCACCAGGGGACACTGTCTTTTTGAGTATCACCGGGGTGTGAAAGTAGAATGAATTATATTGTAAAAATAAGAATGGATTAAAGAAATGTTGTATGTACTTTTAAGCAGATAAGAAATGTTGAAATACAGGTGCCAGGAAAAGAAACATTAGGCATAAACAATGGTGCTAATGGTGAAACATTAACAGAAGATGGGTAATAGTTAGCACGGAAATGAGCTATGCATGCCTAGCCCAGGTAAACTTATCTGATTCTGCTTCCTTTGTTATCTTGTTAAGTTCTGTATAAATAAGATAGTTTGTGTCTTGCATGGTGCTCACATTATCTGGGTGTCATTAGCAGAGCGCTGTGCTAATAAAACAGAGTGGTCTGACAAACTGTGAGTCCTGAGTCTAACTTTGACATGTGTTAGTCTGGATCTGTAAAAAGCGACAAAGACTCCTGTGGTGCCTTATAGACTAACAGACATATAGGAGCATAAGCTTTCATGGGTGAATCCCCACTTCATCAGATGACTGTAGTGGGAATTCTGTGAATGGCTAGCTACAACTAATCAGGAAAGAGATCTTGGAGTCATCATGGATAGCTCTCTGAAGACGACCACACCGTGTGCAGCGGCAATTAAAAAAGGAAACAGGATGTTAGGAATCATTTAAAAAAGGATAGAGAATAAGATGGAGAATATTTTATTGCCCTTATATAAATCCATGGGACACCCACTTTTGAATACTGCATACAGATGTGGTCTCCTCATCTGAAAAAAGATATACTGGCACTAGAAAAGGTTCAGAGAAGGGCAACTAAAATGATTAGGGTTTGGAATGGGTCCCATATGAGGAGAGATTAAAGAGAGGGGTAGCCATGTTAGTCTGGATCTGTAAAAAGGAACAGAGAGTCCTGTGGCACCTTATAGAATAACACAGGGGTTGGCAACCTTTCAGCAGTGGTGTGCTGACTCTTCATTTAAGGTTTCACATGCCAGTAATACATTTTAACATTTTTAGAAGGTCTCTTTCTATAAGTCTATAATATATAATTAAATAAATAAGGTTTTTTTAAGTAACTAAGGTTTTTAAAATGTTTAAGAAGCTTCATTTAAAATTAAATTAAAATGCAGAGCCCCCCCAGAGCGGTGGCCAGGACCCGGTCAGTCTGAGTGTCACTGAAAATCAGCTCGCGTGCCGCCTTCAGCATGCCTGCCATAGGTTGCCTACCCCTGGACTAATAGATAGTCTGTTAGTCTATAAGGTGCCACAGGACTTTTTAAAGAGAGTAGGACTTCTCAGCTTGGAAAAGAGGAGATTAAGGGGGATGTGATAGAGGTATATAAAATCATGAGTTGTGTGCAGAAAGTGAATAAGGAAAAGTTATTTACTTGTTCTCATAATATAAGAACTAGAGGCCACCAAATGAAATTAATGGGCAGCAGGTTTAAAACAAATAAAAGGAGGTCCTTCACACAGCGCCCAGTCAACTTGTGGAACTCCTTGCCTGAGGACGCTGTGAAGGCTAGGACTATAGCAGGGTTTAAAAGAGAACTAGATAAATTAACAGGTGTCAGAGTGGTAGCCATGTTAGTCTGTATCAGCAAAAAGAACAAGGAGTACTTGTGGCACCTTAAAGACTAACAAATTTATTGGAGAAACAACTCTGACATCATAATCAAAAAGGCTGACAAAGGAGGTGCTGTCGTCATCATGAATAGGTCGGAACATGAACGAGAGGCTGCTAGGCGGCTCTCTTACAACACATTCTACAAGCCATTACCCTCTGATCCCACTGAGAGTTACCAAAAGAAACTACACCATCTGCTCAAGAAACTCCCTGAAAAAGCACAGAACAAATCTGCACAGACACACCCCCTACAACCCCGACCAGGGGTATTCTATCTGCTATCCAAGACCCATAAATCTGGAAATCCTGGACGCCCCATCATTTCAGGCACCCTGATTGAGTGACCTCAGCTGGCTCCCAGAGGCAGCACCGTCACAGGATGTCACATAAGTGACAATTTACAAGGGAAGTGCTGAAAGATCAAAGAACTGAGCCCATTTCCAAATCTACAGGTTGGGAATAGGTCCATTATCTCCCAATACTAGCTCTTTCCTGGGTTTGTTTTCAATATACATTGATATAATGTCTGTCTTCATGAGAAGTCTGACCTGGAAAAGGAAGCATGTAGGTCCAAGGTCTGCCTTCAGTTACAGTGGGGCTGGGTTGAGGCAAATGGGGATTTAGGCATACCCCCATGTGGGTCCCCCACCGCTCTCCTCCCCACACCCTTGTGGCTCTGCCCCTGCTTGCACAATGGCACTCTGGTCCATGACTAGGATTAACAGTGACAAGGGTAAAACTCAAATCTGCTGGCTGGTGGAGAAGCTGGGCCTCCCCCATCTCGAAACTATCACTCCCAGTTACCAGGCAAATTAGTGTCCATCCCAGAGGAAGACACAGCCCCACGCCTTGACAAGCGCATGATGAGATGGTGGTAGCAAGATGCTTTCCATTTCTCCCAGTCATCTCCCCTTGAGTAGCAGGGTTCGAAGTTAACAACCCATTTAGATGAATAGGGCAGTTAACACCTCTCTGAACAATTGTGTCATGTTCTTTGCAGGTTCAGGCAGAATGTCTTTTAATCAGTTAGGGTCTATCTAAACAGGAAAATTATTCCAGAATAAGGTAGGATGTGAATTTAAAGTACTCTGGTTATTCCAGAATAACACGTTGTGGGGGCACTCTTATTCTGGAATAAATGGGCCTGCATGAGTATATGGGGGAGGTACAATTTGTATATTAAAGATGCAAAGAATCCTGTGGCACCTTATAGACTAAGAGACATTTGTCTATAAGGTGCCACAGGATTCTTTGCTGCTTTTACAGATCCAGACTAACACGGCTACCCCTCTGATATATTAAAGATGTAAACAGAATTTAGTCTCTCCTTTATTTTGTATCATTGGGAAAAGGAGTCTTTACATAACTGCATTGAGGAAGCTGAAGTACTGTTTTTAAATTATGTGTTGGTGTCATAAATTCAGAGATGCTAAGGCCAAAAGGGACCATTGTGGATCATCTAGTCTGACTTCCTGTATAGGAGAGAACATAGAACATCTCCAAAATAATTCCTAGAGTATGTCTTTTAGAAAAAATATACAATCTTGATTTAAAAATTGTCAGTGATGGAGATTTCAACATATGCCGAGAAAGGCTACTAGGATGATCAGAGAAATGGAAAACCTTACGAAAGGAGACTTAAGGATCTTGGCTTGTTCAGCCTAACAAAACAAGGGTTGAGGGGAGATAGGATTGGTCTCTATAAATACATCAGAGGGATAAACATCAGGAAGAGTCAGGAGTTATTTAAATTAAGACCCAATGTTAGCACAAGAACAAATGGATATAAACTGGGCATCATAAATTTAGGCTTGAAATTAGACAAAGGTTACTAACCGTCAGAGGAATGAGGTGGTGGAACAGCTGTCCAAGGGGAGCATTGGGGGAAAAAACCTGACTTGTTTCAGGACTGAGCTTCATAAGTTTATGGAGGGGATGGTATGATGAGATTTCCTACAATGGCATATGGCCCACCTGTGACTGCTATCCCTAACAGCCTGAGATGGGGCACTAGATGGGGAGGGCTCTGAGTTACTAGGGTTGACTCTTTCCCAGGTGTCTGGCTGGTGGATCTTGCCAACTTGTTTGGTGGGACTAACTGATCACCATATTTGTAATCAGGAAGGAATTTCCCCCCAGGTCCGACTGGCAGAGACCCAGGTTGTTGGGTTTTACCATGACAGGAGTAGGCCCTTTTGGGTTTCCCCTTGACTTTTCATCTCTGTTGCAGAAGGAATGAAAGGGGACATCTGATCTGCACCCAGGGGCTGTCCAAATGAGTTGAAGGTTGCACCCTCACGTTCTACGAAGTTTCATTGTTAATCTGCCCTCCTCCCCTGAGAGTTACTGCTCATTCCACCAGGACTCACTCTAGCCCCTTTCAAGTATAGACCCAGTTCAGACATTTGCACCTTGTCTTTGTCACCCATGTTTTACCAGCATTACGCTCTTTCCTGCCTGCCTCCAGGACTGACATGGCCTTTGATGTTGTCCTGTGATCCATACTGAATCCACTTCCCCAGCACCCTGTTCCATGATGGGGGAGTCTGCTGACATGGAGCACCCATAGGGACACTACTCAGATAATCGCTCCGCTTTCTTTACCTTGTATAGTATCTGGAGTTCTTCCAGACGTATGTCCCCAAGGGTATGCCACTACCCAACATCCTTCCCCTCTGCCTCAGAGCCTGTCTTGAAACATTGGTGGTTGAGAAGAAACTGCCCTCTCTATATAGTCTTGAATCAAGGCACAGGGGTGTTCAGGGTCCAGATGTGGATCCATAGACACTGCTGACTGAAAACTCCTATCAAGAGAGCAAGGGCATGTGCATATCCTGATGTGGAGCACACATTGCGGGGAGGGGGCACCCTTCGAAGAACTTCAGTTACTGTAAAAGGTAAATAACCTCTCTGCTCCTTTTTTGGTTAGTTATAACCCCCGTATGCCCTAAAACCATCTAATTTCTTAATTAACAGTGAAGGATCTTTTAAAGGTCTCCCTAAACAAAAGTCTCTCAGCATATTAACAAGAAACAGCTGGCAGAGCCAATACATATGTGAAATCATACAGGCTGTTCAAGATACAAATGAATTTGTGTTAAGCGCTACATTGAATGCTGCAAATATACTCAGAAAGCTCTTCCTCCGCCACACCTTTGAATTGTCGGCCCTTGATAGTAGTCCGTCTCTCTTCCTCTAGAGATAGCCGTGTGGAAGATAGGCATTTCCTTGCATGTACTAACAAGACAGGGAGCTGTAGGTGGTCCTTTGGGTTTTGTAACTTTGTTCCTACAATTGTCAGTTTTTCCGAAAATATTGCTCCCTCGTCTAAACTTTCAGAGAAATCCTGAGACATAAATTCAGGTCTTATTAAGTCCAAATGTATTACCTTGACTTTGTGTCTCAGACTTCCAGTAATGGTGATTTGAAGGACTGAATTAGTTAAATTGTCCTATTGGCAGTAAAACTATATTGTTACTAGTAAAAAGTCTTTTCTTAAAAATTTGACACAGACTGAGCAGTGAGGCTGCACCCAACTGTGACATAGTGTGCCCCAGAAACACCCCAGGGCCCTACCCTATGTGCCAGGTGCAATAGGGCAGGCAGGATCCAGGGGGGGAGCTTAGTGTGGGGGAATCCAAGTGTGGGTTGGGAGGGTTCGGTGTGGGGCAATCTGGGTGCGGGAGGCTTAGTGCGAGATCTGGGTGCGGTGGGGGGAGATCTGGGGACTTGTTGGACAGTTCTGGGTGCAGTGTTAATGGAACTCTGCAGGAGGGTCCAGGTGAAGATGGCTGGGGCTCAGTGTGAGGTGTGGGTGGGTGCTCAGTGTGAGGATCCAGTGGAGTCAGGATCCAGGTGCAGCTGGTTGGGGCTTGGTAGGGTGGGTTGTTGGGGTGATCCAGGTGCAGGGGGAGTGGGGCTAGTCAGGAGGATTCTGGGTATAAGGGGGTTTGGATGCACGGGGAGCAGCTCCCTGTACAGCGATTCCTCCCTCTGCAGCTGAGGAGCGATGGTTATAGGAAGTATGGGGGATGAGAGGGGGAGGGAGAGGAGGGAGTTGGCAGAGCTTCCGACAGCTGGGGGAGAAATCTGGGGATGGGTCTAACATGACCCCAGATGCCATGCAGGGGAAGAGGAAGTCCCATCCTCCAAAGCCCAGCCGGGACTAGCAGCTGAGCCCAGCTCAGGATAGGAGCCACCAGCCAGGTCAGATAATACATTTTGCCTTTAAATTTTATTGTGTAAATTCTGAGAATGCTTAAACTTCCAAATATTGTCTAATTCAGGTTGGATGGGCAATGGCCTGAAGGTTTAATGTCTTCAAATAATATTCTGTATTTCAACCGTCCATTGACTTACAATTATGCTGGGACTTATGTCTGTAAGGTGACCAATTCCCTTGGACAAACAAGTGATCAAAAGACGATCTACATTTTAGGTGAGTTGTTGTTTCTCCCTTCACTTCCTAAGCATGCTTAGTTTAAAATACTGTGTCAGATATTGGATTAGGTGTCTAGTTGAATGTGTTTTTAGCCATGTTCTATAACAGGTTACCTAAAACTCAGTCTTTGATTAAAGATAATATAAAACTGGGAAGGACAAATGGAAATCTAATAGGTTGGATATGTCGAAGAAAAACTAAGTTCTCGCTTTTATTGTTTGGGTGCAGCAAAATCAAATTCTTTAATTTCTCCAGTAATTACCATGGAGGGAGAGAGTGCCATAGGACACAGGGTCACCCCAGTCCTGGACAGGTCTCTCAACTGGTAAACAATCACAGCAAGCCTTTATACCTTTTACAGACAATTTCTAACAATAATACAGACAGTAAAAAGCAACAACTACATTTTGTTTATACATAGCAAAAAGGCTTATCTTATTTGTCTCAATCCTAGAAAAAGCAAGCCTGCATTTTGGTTAGTGATTGCAAGGTCGTAATAACTTTGTACACAGTTCCTGTCCTGTCGCCTCGCACTATCTTTGCTCCTACAAGTCTTACGTCATTAAGGTTACAGTATGGCCTGACTCTTGCTAACTAACATTCATTAAGATCTCTTCAAATCCTTGTTAATTATTTACTGGCTTCCACAGATATTAGGAAAAACATTTTCACTAAGAGGATGGTGAAGCACTGGAATGGGTTACCTAGGGAGGTGGTGGAATCTCCTTCCTTAGAGGTTTTTAAGGTCAGGCTTGACAAAGCCCTGGCTGAGATGATTTAGTTGGGGATTGGTCCTGCTTTGAGCAGCAGGTGGACTAGATACCTCCTGAGGTCCCGTCCAACCCTGAGAGTCTATGAGTCTATGAAATAAACCACTACCCTACTAGTACTGCCACTGTTTCTAGGGGCTAATACCGTTGTTCAATCATGCATGTTGTCTGCCAATCATAGTACTTAACAGGACCACAGTAGTGTCTGAGACGATACACTAGCCCATGGGTTGGCAACCTTTCAGAAGTGCTGTGCCGAGCCTTCATTTGTTCACTCTAAGGTCTCGCGTGCCAGTAATACATTTTAATATTTTTAGAAGGTCTCTCTCTATAAGTCCATATATTATATAACTAAACTAGTGTTATAAAATAAATGAGGTTTTCAAAATGTTTAAGACGCTTCATTTAAAATTAAAATGTTGATCTTATGCCGCCGGCCCCCTCAGCCCACTGCTGGTCTCAGGTTCTGTTCACCTAGGCCGGCAGTGGGCTGAGCAGGGCCTGCGGCCGGGACCCCAGCTGGCAAGGGTCCAGCAGCCAGGACCCCAGACTGGCAGCGGGCTGTGTGGGGCTGGCTGCTGGGACCCCAGACTGGCAGTGGGCTGAGCAGCTCAGCCCACTGCCGCTCAGGGGTTCCATCCTCCAGCTCCTGCCAGCCGGGATCCTGATTGCCAGAACCACTCAGCCTGCTGCCGGCCTGGGGTCCCAGCCCTGCCCACATACAGTGGGTACCTACCTTCTCCCTGGTTCTGGCCCATTCCCTTCCTCTCTCTGCAGTGAGCTGAGGGTGGGAGTGCACTGAGCACAGGGCTGGAGGTGAAGGGTCTGGCCAGGAGCTAGAATGAGGGAGGGGGCTCAGGGTTGAGGCAGGAGGTTTGGGTGTGGGGCACTTACCTGGGCAGCTCCCATTTGGTGCGAGGGGTGCAGGTGGGAATGTGTGTGTGTGTGTGTGTGTGTGTGCAGGAGTTCCTGTTTGGTGCTCAGGGTGAGGGTGGGGATGTGGGAGGTGTATGGGGGGTGGGGGAGCTGGGGATGTGGGGGGATGCAAGAGTCAGGGCAGAGGGCTGGGGGCATGTGAGGGAGGTGCAGGTGTCAGGGCAGAGTGGGGGCTGGGTATGCCTGGGGGTGCCAGAGTCAGGGCTAGGGTTGTGGGAGGGGGATGAAGGAGTCAAGCAGAGGTCTGGGTGTGTATGTGGGAGGTACAGGGCTCAGGGCAGGGGCCTGGGGTGTGTGTGGGGGTGCAGGGCTCAGGGCAGAGGGCTGGGTGACTGCCCTCCTCAGAACCCCCAACCCCCTCGCTCCTTGTCCCCTGAGTACTCCCTCCTGGGACCCCTGCCCCCTACCTGTCCCGTGACTGCCCCAACCCTTATCCACCCCCCCCCCACCCCCAGACAGACTCCTGGGACTCCCGTGCCCCATCCAACCAGTCCCTGCCCTCTGACAGGACCCCCAGAACTCCCAACCCATCCAACCCCCCTCCTGCTCCCTGTCTGCCCCAACCCCTCTCCACACCCCTGCGTCCTGACAGCCCCCCACCCCAAACTTCCGACTCATCCAGACCCCCAGGTCCTTGCCCCCTGACCACCCCGTTGAGAGACCCCCCCACACCCTAACTGCCTCCCAGGACCCTCCTTGCTCCCTTTCCCCTGACTGCCCTGCCCCCTATCCACCCCCTGCCTCCTAACAGACCCCAGAACTCCCATGCCTCATCCACCCCCCCCAGCTCCCTGACTTCCCCCTCCAGAGACCCCCGCCCCTAGCCACCCCCTATCCAACCCACCCTGCTCCCTGTCCCCTGACTGCCCCCCTATCCACCCCTCCCCCCAGCCCTGGACCCCTTACCTTGAGGCTCTAAGCAGTGCCAGATACACTACCCCGCACAGCCCCGCCCCTCAGAGCACTGCATGTGCGGCGGCAGGGCTACGGGTGAGCGGGGAGCATCTTTTCCTCCCCACGGAGCCAAACGCTGCCCCGCAGGAGCGCCCAACCCCGGCCCCCAGAGCGCTGCACGCACCGTGGCAAGGCTCCGGGGGGGGACGGCAGGGGAGGAGCCAGCGGCTTGGTGCACTCAGCCCGGTGCTCCAGCCTGGGACTGCAGACCCCACAGCTTGCCGCGCCGGGCAGGATTTTTTAATGGCACGTGGAGTCCCAGCAGGCAGCTGCGTGCCATTAAAAATTGGCTCGCGTGCCGTCTTTGGCATGCGTGCCATAGGTTGCCGACCCCTGCAATAGTGTTTACTTGCTTCTGGAAGTTTTGGCCTTGAGCTGTTACAACAGCAACAGTGGAGTAATTCTGGCCTCAACATTTGGTAGTTGGGGGAGGAAGGGGCGGGGGGAATGGGGTTGTTCCTTTATTTCAGGAAAAAAATTAAATTTACAAGGACATTTAAGACAGTTCAATTTTAGAAAATACTAGAGAAGCTTTAATCACTGTTGCTTGTTAAGAGTATGAATTGTCAGGTTTCCAAACTAAGTGGCTCCTAGATAAAAGTCGGAACAAAATACAAGTTTTCTGGATTATATTTTCTTGAGACTTGAACACACATAAATGAAAACTGAGGCAATAATCCCATTTTAATTGACACTTTAAGATGGGCTCATCTTGCGGTCCTTTTAGACATTCTGGTTGTGGAATAGAACATAAACAAACTTGTCTACAGTATTACATATTCAAATTAATCTTACTAGTTCAGGTTTTCAACTAACCCTATCTTATAGATCCCTTAACACTATATAAATCAATTAGCAAAAAATCTGCAGTTGACACTGGTTTTACTTCATGGCAATTGGAAAATGCTTTCCAAGAAGCAAGCATTGCTTACGTGTGACCACAAATGGAAGAGTTTAAAGGATGAAACTTCAGAAGACAATTCTCTCTGGTCAGGAGAACTAAGGAAGGATTATAGCACTATCTTTTATTTCTTAAATACTTGAGTTTGCCACCATTACCTGGTTCTGATGCCATCTGAAGTGTTGTAGATATGAATCTAACCTTTATTTCTCTAATAGAACCAACAGTTGTGTCAGCCTTGATTTGGGAAAAAAGAATTGATTTCAGTCTTTGCCCTTAAATTGAGGAGGAGGATGATCCTGGTAAATTAGGATTGTTAAAACCTCTATCCTTTTTCCATTATAGGATGAAACAAAGTTTTTTTTCACTTCAGGTTGAACTTCTGGATCACTAAAATCATAATCTGAATTCCCTTTGTTCATTACTTTAGTGCATTTTCTCTCCTTTCTTATCTTCAAGTCACTTAATTTATATATAGATGTGTTGTATCGGGAAACAGAGACGAGACAAGGCTGCAGTGAGGCGTCTCAGGATAGTCCCGGACCGCTGCTTTTATTCTCTTTCTTACAGACTGGTTACTCAGTATTACATGATTGACATCACACAGGTTACTTATTACTATATGATTGATACACCTGTTTACTTCATTCTGATTGGTTAAGGCTGGTTCCCCTCACCGGGCCATTGTCTTGTGTGACTAAGCTAGCATAGCAGAAAGTGCATACTATACTGTACTATTAAATGGTTCAATGCAGAGACAGCGTGGCTTGCCAGCACTTGTACCTACATCTCACCCTTTTTTGTTTTGTTAACTATGACTAATACTTTCGGGGGGGCTCCGGGCTAGTCCATGGACAGCCCTTAATGAAGAGAGAAACAAGTGAAGGGACACACTGAATGCCACAGCAAAACAGCATGAGTAATAGTACAGTGAGTCCCCCAAAGGTGACAAGCTGATGCAACCACCCAGTGTTAGGAAGCCATGAGGAGAGCCAATCCCACCATCCCGAGAAGGGGTCTGGATTGTATCTGATTTGATCTGTTAAATTTTTAATTATCTTGAGTTGATTTTCAACTGAATGATGATGATCAGAAATATTAAAGCAACACATATTATTAACCTTTTCACATCCATAATGATGCAGCATAAGTAATTAGCATTTAAGCTGGCTATTAGCGCAAGAAAGTAGTTTTCTGTAGTCTTATCCGCCTTAGTTTGCTCTAATACATGTTCAGCCTGCCGTGATAAAGCTTTGACCTGCCCCCAAGTTATGGCAGTGTTAGGTGTGCCACGCTTTCGGGCCTTGTCAATCTTGTCCACCCTATCCGTCAGGGTTAGACTGAAGTCCGGAATGGGATTCTTTAGCCCCTGATGCCAGGCCATCTCTCCACGGCTTCACAAAGCGAGCGGGAACCCACACAGGGCCGGTTTCAGTTGACACTGCTGCGTAGCCCCGGCCCCAGGTGATGAGTGGCACAGGCAGGCTCCACTCTGGTCCTGGCAACTTGCGATATATCACCTTCGGCGCCGGAAGGGGCTCGGTCTGTCTATAATGGCGCTGGGCTCTAGATAAAAACTGATTATTAAACAAAGTTAAATTCAAATGATTCAGAGTAAACAAGACACGAGCCAGCCATTCTTCCTTATCTGGCAAGGATAGGGGCACTCCTCCTTTTTGTTTTTGTTTAGTAAGGGCCTCCTTTAGGGTGCGGTTAGCCCGCTCAACAATGGCCTGACCCCGGGAATTATAAGGAATGCCGAATTTGTGGAGAATGCCCCACCGGGCACAAAATGCGGCCATGGCGGAGGAACAGTAAGCAGGACCATTGTCGGTTTTTAACTCAGCGGGGCTGCCCATTACCGCAAAACTGCGAATCAAGTGATTACAAACATGTTTGGTAGCCTCCCCTTTTTGGGCAGTTACCCAAGTGTAGCCAGAAAACGTGTCGATGACAACGTGCAGGTATTTCCAAGGGGAGAAAGGGGGAAAAAGGGTGACATCCATCTGCCAAAGTTGATTGGCTCCGAGACCACGGGGATTTACCCCTATGGGAGGACCCTGTGGGTTAAGGGTACATTGAGGGCATTGTTGAACAATACCTCGAGCATCAGAGAGAGGGATCTGAAATTGTTTAGCCAATGCCTTGGCATTTTGATGGTGTAGGGCATGACTTTCTATAGGAGTACAAGGGAATGCCCTGAGTTGGGCATCCGCCTGGGCATTGCCTTCTGTCAACATGCCAGGGAAAGGTTGGTGGCTTCGAATATGAGCAATAAAAAACTGATCGGTACGGGAATGAATGAGATGTTGCAATGCTAAAAACAAAGCTAGCAAATTTTTATCTAGCGCTGGTGATACATAGCTACCACTAATATTTGAAACAACATTGGCTACATATAAACTGTCAGTGATAATATTAAACGGTTGCATAGAAAAACGATTAAAGGCTAAAATTACTGCAGCCAGCTCAGCACGCTGGGCGGAGCTTTGGGGTAGGGTAAACAGAGAACACCAGTGGGTAGTAGATGGGTCACGCCAAGAGAGAACCCCACGGTTTGGACTCCCGTCCGTAAATACTGTAAGCACATCTGGCAGCGGGGTTGGGGAGAGTAAATAGCAAAAGTTAAGGGGTAATCGCTGCGTCATGCTGAAATGGGAGTCCTTCAAAGTGTGACAGGAGAAGACCCCAGTAAAGGCTGAGCATGCACACTGAACCTCGGGGTTAGTTTCACAAAGAGTTTGCCATAAATGCAAGGGGATCGGAAGTACTATTTCAACGGGATCAATGCCTAAAAGGACCCACGCTCGCTGGCGTCCCTTGGTGATAAGGGAGGCAAGCATGGAGGGAAGGGGAGTAAGGGTGTTTGCCGGGGTATGGGCGAGATAAAGCCATTCAAGGATTCGTACCGTCCCAGCCTCGGGTGCTTGAAAGAGGGCGGCACAAGGTTGGGTCACCCCTTGAAGACAAGCGAGACGTGGAGGCTCGTTATCCACGGCACGATCCACCCAAACCTTTGCGAGAGATTGATTTACCTGCTCAATGGCATCTAATTGTGTTTTTGTGAGAGAAATGATATCGGAGGGGTGACGCCCCTGCCGAAGAGCATCAAATAATGGACTTAACATGTTAGTATCAAGGCGATAATAGGGACGTACCCAATTAATAATGCCCAGGACTTGTTGAAGGGTGACGTAATTAATGTTGGTTTTCAAGGCAATTTGCGGGATAATCGGAATGGAATAAGTGGCCATCATTTTGTGGCCCAGATAAAGGAAAGGTTCTATACATTGTACCTTTTCTGGGGCTATTTGAAGGCCGTATTCCTGGAGCATATTTTGCAGGTCAGTTTGCCATGAAGGAGGGAGTTCTGGTCCTGCTATGAGGATATCATCCATATAATGGTAAACCTTAAGCATAGGGTACCGTTTGCGAAAGGGTAAGAGAGACTGATTCACATAATACTGACAGAGGGTGGGGCTGTTTAGCATACCCTGGGGAAGAACCTTCCAATGGTAGCGTTCTGTTGGCTGACTATTATTCAAAACAGGGATAGTAAAGGCAAAGTACTTTCGATCACGGGGGAGGAGAGGGATAGAGAAAAAACAATCCTTAAGATCGATTATTGCTAACTGATAATGGTGTGGTATAACATTCGGATTCGGGGTCCCACATTGAAGGGCTCCCATAGGTTCCATAATTTTGTTTATAGCTCGGAGATCATGTAATAATCGCCAGCGGCCAGATTTTTTCTTAATAACAAAGACTGGAGTATTATATGGGCTAGTAGTAGGCTCAATATGTCCCTCGGTTAATTGTTCCTGAACTAATTCCTTAAGGGCTATTAATTTTTCCTGAGGGAGTGGCCATTGCTCAACCCACACTGGGACGTGAGTTTTCCATTCCAGTGGGAGGGCAGTGTGTGAGGAGCATTGACGTGTCATGGCACCACTAGGGAGGCTCCCAGCTGAGACAATAGGTCTCGCCCCCAGAGATTAATGTCAATTGGCAAAATGCACTGACGAATTTTTGCAACCTCTCGCCCCTCTTCACTATCCCATACTGAGAGCCAATTGGTGCTTTGTCGGGAAGATTGCGGGCCTCCCACTCCCCAAACAGAGGGGGAAACTTCAGAAGGCCAGGAAGGGTCCCAATGCTTTTGTGCAACTACTGAAACATCCGCTCCAGTGTCTAGCAACCCATAGAGCTCCTTACCGTTGATGATATACTTACGGGTCGGTTTGTGGGTTCGGATGTGTTGTAATACTGCAGCAATCTGTGGATGAAAAAGGGGACCTTGCTCCAGATTAACGCGAGTAGAACCAAATCCGCCGGCACGACTTGCTTGGCTGGGTCCGGCCGGCGTTGTGTAAGGTAAGATTAGCAGTTGAGCGGGAAGAATCTCCCGCCTTTAGCTGAAGGGGAAGATGACTCCAAATTTGAACATAAATAACTCCGGTATAATCAGAATCGATAACTCCGGGCACAATCATAATAGACTGACTACTGGCAGAAGAACGAGGCAAAATTAACCCAAATGTGTCTGGGGGAAGCGGACCAGAAAGCTGCGTAGGCATGAGGAGTACGTCACCAGGGAGAGGGGATTGCATATCTACTGCATTAATAAGATCCAAACCAGCACTGCCTTTTGTGGCTGGTCGAGCAGCTGTGGCAGGCAAAGCTCCCTCCTTTAAACCAGGGCTGGAGGGGGGCCCGGTTGAAAGTTTCCCGAATTATCTGGGGTTGAGGAGCGACATTGATTAGCCCAATGATATCCTTTATTACATTTTGGGCACTTTTTAGAAGGACGGCCCCTGGTGGTGTTAGTTCCGCCCTTATGAGCACCACCTCCTGGGGCCCGGCACTCCTTTTTGAAGTGTCCAGGTCGCTGGCAGTTAAAGCAGTTACCTGTAGGTTTGTTACCTTGACGGATTGCTCCCGCCAACAGTGCCATAGCGTGGGTCTGAGTGCCCACTTCGGCACATGCCTGCAACATGTCAGCGAGTGTGTAATTAGGGCGGTGAATGATAGTTTGGAGAATTTTCCAACAGTCAGCATTGGACTGCTCATACGCTAAGCGTAAAAGGAGTTCCGTCTGAGCGTCCGGATTGTCAATTTGGCGTTGAACAGCCTCCTTGAGGCGATCAACGAAATGATGATAAGGTTCAGTAGCTTGTTGTTTAACATTTGTGAATGATCAAAGGGGCTTGCCAGAGGCTGGAACGCGCCGAAAGGCTCTCTGAATGCACATTGCCGTGCGGTGAAAAGATTCCATGGGCAATATAGATTGTTGCTCCATGGTGGCAAAAGCTCCTGTCCCATATATTTGCTCAGCAGTATTCTGCGCGTTACCGAGTGCTAGGGCTGCCAACCTAAACTCATTATCCCATACCACGTACTGTGCAGGGGAAAGGATCATACGAAATAGATGTTTCCAGTCCTCCGGGATCATAGTATAACTATTAGCGATCCCTTCTATCATACCCTGCACATAAGTGGAACGCAGCCCTGACTCACATACCGCTTTGTTAAGCTCCCGAAGAATTGAATACGGGAGGGTGGAGTGCCGAGCTACCACCTCACCTGCCTCATTGGGAGGGTCATAAGACAGGGGAAACATCAAAGGGATTTCTCCCTCCCATTCTTCCAATAAGGGGTCCTGCCCGCTCGCCCGCGCCGCCGCAAGGGCGGCACAGACAGCACCCTGATGAAGGGACTTCTGCCCCAGGGTGTCCACCACTGGTGTAGAAGTTTTTGGTGCTAAAAAAGGGGCTGGTGGGAGCACTCGGGGATAGGCGGGAGGTGCCTCTACCGAGAGCAAGGGAGGTGCGGAGGGGGACGCCTCTTTTCGTAATCTCCCCACCGCAGCTGAACAGTGCTGCCACAACAGAATATGTTGGATCTCGGCTCGAGGTTCCCTAAACAATGCCTCTCCGATCTTTATCCAATCGGAGTGATCTAGGGAGCCTCGGTTCGAGTACCATGGGCACTTATACTCAATCTCTCAGAGCAATTCCTCCAAGTGCCGTAACGATACTGCAGTACACCCGTCCTGTTTGATAAGCTTCAATAACTCTTTTGCATGATCTTTTTGCTCAATGGATAAATCCCCCCCCATACTCACGAGGGAGCGCGTTGCGCTGTGGTGCACCAAGGCTAAGCCAGCCGATGAGTCGGGGGTCCTGTGTCTGGATCACGTCGGGGTCACCAGATGTTGTATCAGGAAACAGAGACGAGACAAGGCTGCAGTGAGGCGTCTCAGGATAGTCCCGGACCGCTGCTTTTATTCTCTTTCTTACAGACTGGTTACTCAGTATTACATGATTGACATCACACAGGTTACTTATTACTATATGATTGATACACCTGTTTACTTCATTCTGATTGGTTAAGGCTGGTTCCCCTCACCGGGCCATTGTCTTGTGTGACTAAGCTAGCATAGCAGAAAGTGCATACTATACTGTACTATTAAATGGTTCAATGCAGAGACAGCGTGGCTTGCCAGCACTTGTACCTACATAGATGTGTTAACAAATCACCATGGACCTGAGTGGGCCACAGTTTGTTGCTTTCAAAAGATTATTTTTACAAAACTAGCAGTAAATACATTGAACAGAACTTGGCAACATAAGTAAATTACTAAAAACACAATCCATGAAATGCAGATGAAGAAATCAATTGCAGTAAGTATTGTGTGCATTAAAAAGATAAATCATTCAATGTAATGCAAGAATTTTATAATTGATTCTACACAATATCTCGCTGTGTCACGCCGCCTCTGGGTTTGGTGCTTGATCACCCGTCAATTGCAGGCGTGACTGTCAGCCTGGGACCTGGCTTTGATCTTCCTACTGTTGTTTCTTTCTTTTTAGGAAAAAGAACAGGAGTACTTGTGGCACCTTAGAGACTAACAAATTTATTTTAACATGAGCTTTCGTGAGCTACAGCTCACTTCTTCGGATGCATAGAATGGAACACACAGACAGGAGATATTTTCATGTTCTCTGTATGTATAAATATCTCCTGTCTGTGTGTTCCATTCTATGCATCCGAAGAAGTGAGCTGTAGCTCACGAAAGCTCATGCTAAAATAAATTTGTTAGTCTCTAAGGTGCCACAAGTACTCCTGTTCTTTTTGCGGATACAGACTAACACGGCTGCTACTCTGAAACCTTTCTTTTTAGAGTGGATGCTTTTTGCTTGAGTTAGGGCTGTTGTTGTCTAGTTCTTCAGCCATTGGTATTTGAACTTTATTTCATCAGGACGGGCTGGTGCTGGAGGTTGATTCTGTCACCCATCCATACCTCATTCACACATCTCAACTAGACTAATAAAATTACAGTATGGCTTGCAAAAATGGAGGCTGTAGCACATGCCTTCTACAAAATCAAGTAAGCATTTTAAAATGGGGTTTGAATTACAATATTGCACAGAAGTTACAATGTAGGCAAAATGGCAAGTGTAATGAAATGGTGAACAGAAGTTATATTGTAAGTAAAATGGCAAGTGTAATGAACAGGAGTTACAATGATACAGTCAAGAACTAAAAACAATTTCATTCACATTGGTTCTATGATAAAAACAATTTCATTCACATTGGTTCTACATTCTCCCCCTTTTGACCCTTCAATCCAGGGGCATTGAATGGGTCACAGTTTATGCAATTGTTTTAAGGCTACATATTGGGAAACAATGTGAGCTTGTGGTTTTAGCTTAAAATACAGCCTTTTCATCCAGCAGCACATACCACACATTATAATTAACATTAAGCTTATCAGAATAAAGAAAACAACAATTGGATGTAACATAATTGTTAAAGTTGAAGACCAAGAGGGGGACCATCCCTTTAAAATATCATACCAATGGTGCGTCATGATTTGCTCTGCTTGTGCAGATACTCTTAATATTTCAGATCCCTGATGTGAAATGGCCAAACTGCGTGTTTGAACCTGGGTCTGTGTGGTTTCAGTCAGGTGGCTAATTTGTTTATTTTCTTGTATTAGGTTGTACAGATTTGTCCAATTGTGAAGTTAAAGTTTAGAATATTACTGGTATCCAGCGTGTTAGTTCTTTTATCCTCATGAGTTGGGAAGTAATAGGTTAGGGTGGGAGTTTTTAACATAGTTATATTACACATCAGGGCCGGCTTTAGGAAGTGCGGGGCCCAATTCGAACATTTTTGGCGGGGCCCTGGCAGGGATGACTAAAAAAAAAAGCCTTTCATTTCTTCCTTCTATTATTTACTTTCCATAACTATATAAATAATAAAATTATATATTATGTACATTGATTCGTATATGCTGTTGATTGGTTATTAATGAACGCCGTTTCACATGTGTGGGTCACCGCCAATCCCTGGGGGTGTGCACATGTGTGGGTCCCAGCTGCTCCCTGCCCTCCCTCATTGAAGCAGGTGTGCAGGGTTACTGCCCTGGGAACTGCAGGGCAGCAGTGGACATGGGGCTGGTTGGAGGCAGGGCAGGGGCTGACTGGCGGTAGGGTCTGGCTGCAGGCAAGGCAAGGGGTGTGGGGCTGGCTGGAGACGGGGCGGGGTGTGGGGTGGGCTGGCTGGCTTCAGGCAGGGCCGCAGGGGAGTGCAGCAGGGGTTGTCAGGGCTGGAGACAGAGGATTGTGGGACTGGCTGGCTTCAGGCAGGGGAGTGCAGCAGGGGTTGGCTGGAGACAGAGCAGGGGGTGCAGGGCTGGGTGCGGGCAGGAGTGTGTGAAGGGCTGGCTGGCTTTGGGCAGGGCCACAGGGGTGTGTGGCAGGGGTTGGCTGGAGACAGGGCAGGGGGTTTGGCAGGGGCTGGCTGTGGGCACAGGGTGCAGAGCTGGCTGCAGGCGTGGGGGGGCAGAGCTGGTGCAGGCAGGGCAAGGCAAGGGCTGCAGCAGAGGCAACTGGAGCCCTGGCCCTTTAAATAGCCCCCAAGACCCCCTCTATCCCAGGGCTCTGGGGGCTATTTAAAGGGCCCGGGGCTCCCCTGCTTCTACCCCAGACCTTTTAAATAGCCGCGGGAGCCCTGATGAATGCATAGGGGCAACCCGGGGCTCCGGCGGCTATTTAAAGGACCGGGGTGGCAGAGATAGCTGGAGCACCAGCCCTTTAAATAGTCCCCGGAGCCCCCTGCTACCCCAGGGCGCCAACTGGGAGAGCGGGGCTGCAGGGTAGGGCTTGCCGCACTGCGGCCGAAGCTCCAGCCGGGGCCGTGGGGCTTGCCGCACTCTGGCCGGAGCTCCAGCTGGGGCCGCGGGGCTTGCCTCAACCCTTGTTTTGTTAGGCTGAACAAGCCAAGATCCTTAAGTCTCCTTTCGTAAGGTAGGTTTTCCATTTCTCTGATCATCCTAGTAGCCTTTCTCGGCATATGTTGAAATCTCCATCACTGACAATTTTTAAATCAAGATTGTATATTTTTTCTAAAAGACATACTCTAGGAATTATTTTGGAGATGTTCTATGTTCTCTCCTATACAGGAAGTCAGACTAGATGATCACAATGGTCCCTTTTGGCCTTAGCATCTCTGAATTTATGACACCAACACATAATTTAAAAACAGTACTTCAGCTTCCTCAATGCAGTTATGTAAAGACTCCTTTTCCCAATGATACAAAATAAAGGAGAGACTAAATTCTGTTTACATCTTTAATATATCAGAGGGGTAGCCCCAGTCTGGATCTGTAAAAGCAGCAAAGAATCCTGTGGCACCTTATAGACAAATGTCTCTTAGTCTATAAGGTGCCACAGGATTCTTTGCATCTTTAATATACAAATTGTACCTCCCCCATATACTCATGCAGGCCCATTTATTCCAGAATAAGAGTGCCCCCACAACGTGTTATTCTGGAATAACCAGAGTACTTTAAATTCACATCCTACCTTATTCTGGAATAATTTTCCTGTTTAGACAGACCCTAACTGATTAAAAGACATTCTGCCTGAACCTGCAAAGAACATGACACAATTGTTCAGAGAGGTGTTAACTGCCCTATTCATCTAAATGGGTTGTTAACTTCGAACCCTGCTACTCAAGGAGAGATGACTGGGAGAAATGGAAAGCATCTTGCTACCACCATCTCATCATGCTCTTGTCAAGGCGTGGGGCTGTGTCTTCCTCTGGGATGGACACTAATTTGCCTGGTAACTGGGAGTGATAGTTTCGAGATGGGGGAGGCCCAGCTTCTCCACCAGCCAGCAGATTTGAGTTTTACCCTTGTCACTGTTAATCCTAGTCATGGACCAGAGTGCCATTGTGCAAGCAGGGGCAGAGCCACAAGGGTGTGGGGAGGAGAGCGGTGGGGGACCCACATGGGGGTATGCCTAAATCCCCATTTGCCTCAACCCAGCCCCACTGTAACTGAAGGCCTACATGCTTCCTTTTCCAGGTCAGACTTCTCATGAAGACAGACATTATATCAATGTATATTGAAAACAAACCCAGGAAAGAGCTAGTATTGGGAGATAATGGACCTATTCCCAACCTGTAGATTTGGAAATGGGCTCAGTTCTTTGATCTTTCAGCACTTCCCTTGTAAATTGTCACTTATGTGACATCCTGTGACGGTGCTGCCTCTGGGAGCCAGCTGAGGTCACTCAATCAGGGTGCCTGAAATGATGGGGCGTCCAGGATTTCCAGATTTATGGGTCTTGGATAGCAGATAGAATACCCCTGGTCGGGGTTGTAGGGGGTGTGTCTGTGCAGATTTGTTCTGTGCTTTTTCAGGGAGTTTCTTGAGCAGATGGTGTAGTTTCTTTTGGTAACTCTCAGTGGGATCAGAGGGTAATGGCTTGTAGAATGTGTTGTAAGAGAGCCGCCTAGCAGCCTCTCGTTCATGTTCCGACCTATTCATGATGACGACAGCACCTCCTTTGTCAGCCTTTTTGATTATGATGTCAGAGTTGTTTCTCCAATAAATTTGTTAGTCTTTAAGGTGCCACAAGTACTCCTTGTTCTTTTTGCTGATACAGACTAACATGGCTACCACTCTGACACCTGTTAATTTATCTAGTTCTCTTTTAAACCCTGCTATAGTCCTAGCCTTCACAGCGTCCTCAGGCAAGGAGTTCCACAAGTTGACTGGGCGCTGTGTGAAGGACCTCCTTTTATTTGTTTTAAACCTGCTGCCCATTAATTTCATTTGGTGGCCTCTAGTTCTTATATTATGAGAACAAGTAAATAACTTTTCCTTATTCACTTTCTGCACACAACTCATGATTTTATATACCTCTATCACATCCCCCTTAATCTCCTCTTTTCCAAGCTGAGAAGTCCTACTCTCTTTAAAAAGTCCTGTGGCACCTTATAGACTAACAGACTATCTATTAGTCCAGGGGTAGGCAACCTATGGCAGGCATGCTGAAGGCGGCACGCGAGCTGATTTTCAGTGACACTCAGACTGACCGGGTCCTGGCCACCGCTCTGGGGGGGCTCTGCATTTTAATTTAATTTTAAATGAAGCTTCTTAAACATTTTAAAAACCTTAGTTACTTAAAAAAACCTTATTTATTTAATTATATATTATAGACTTATAGAAAGAGACCTTCTAAAAATGTTAAAATGTATTACTGGCATGTGAAACCTTAAATGAAGAGTCAGCACACCACTGCTGAAAGGTTGCCAACCCCTGTGTTATTCTATAAGGTGCCACAGGACTCTCTGTTCCTTTTTACAGATCCAGACTAACATGGCTACCCCTCTCTTTAATCTCTCCTCATATGGGACCCATTCCAAACCCTAATCATTTTAGTTGCCCTTCTCTGAACCTTTTCTAGTGCCAGTATATCTTTTTTCAGATGAGGAGACCACATCTGTATGCAGTATTCAAAAGTGGATGTCCCATGGATTTATATAAGGGCAATAAAATATTCTCCATCTTATTCTCTATCCTTTTTTAAATGATTCCTAACATCCTGTTTCCTTTTTTAATTGCCGCTGCACACGGTGTGGTCGTCTTCAGAGAGCTATCCATGATGACTCCAAGATCTCTTTCCTGATTAGTTGTAGCTAGCCATTCACAGAATTCCCACTACAGTCATCTGATGAAGTGGGGATTCACCCATGAAAGCTTATGCTCCTATATGTCTGTTAGTCTATAAGGCACCACAGGAGTCTTTGTCGCTTTTTACAGATCCAGACTAACACATGTCAAAGTTAGACTCAGGACTCACAGTTTGTCAGACCACTCTGTTTTATTAGCACAGCGCTCTGCTAATGACACCCAGATAATGTGAGCACCATGCAAGACACAAACTATCTTATTTATACAGAACTTAACAAGATAACAAAGGAAGCAGAATCAGATAAGTTTACCTGGGCTAGGCATGCATAGCTCATTTCCGTGCTAACTATTACCCATCTTCTGTTAATGTTTCACCATTAGCACCATTGTTTATGCCTAATGTTTCTTTTCCTGGCACCTGTATTTCAACATTTCTTATCTGCTTAAAAGTACATACAACATTTCTTTAATCCATTCTTATTTTTACAATATAATTCATTCTACTTTCACACACAGCTACCCCATTGATACTCAAAAAGACAGTGTCCCCTGGTGGGTGTACATCACTGATCTCTCTCCTCTCAGAGCACTGACTGCCCCTCTGTTTCCTTGCCTCTCAGCCTGTGCAGATGGGACCTTTCCCTCCAGTGCTGGAGGATTGGCCCTTCTCATCTACCATTGTCCCAGGCAGCACAGCGGGTGGGAATCTTACATGTACTGAGGCGACTTAGGAGCAGAAACCCCCCTAAACCTTCCATGCAATTGGCACTTGCCCCTCGCTGAGCAGGACTAAAACTCCTGCAGGGAGACTGGTGGGCCACATCCCCTCTGGGCATGAGCAAAGAAACAGGGTGAAAAAATAAACTCGGAGAGGCTGGGGATTGAACCCAGGATCTCAGACATGTAAAGCAAGTGCTCTACCACTGAACTACACCCCTAGATGGCCTATGTCAGCTATGGGTCACACTCAGAGCCCTCCTGTTCCCACTGCATCCAGTGACCTATAAGCTTCACGAGAAGCCCATTCCCCTCTCTGAGGGCCAATCCTGCTCTCCTGGAGGTTACTTGTTCATAGGGGTCACTTTGCAGCAGGGCCAGATTCGATGTGTGGGGCAGAGAGAGTGGGTGCCCTGGACTCAGGGTGCAGAGATACACTCAGCCCTCTCCCCTGCATTGGGTGGGGGGTGCTGCCACCCCCTGCTGGAAGGTAATGGGAGGGGAGAGGCACTGTGAGTCACTCAACACCTGACCCTGGTGGCAGCAGTGGTGTGGGGAGCTCCAGGTGTTTCTAGGATTTGCTCTTTCCACCTGCCTGTGAAGTCCAGCTTTCCCCAGCACAGTCACTGCAGTGCAGTGGTTACACCCACCCCGGATTGCATGATGGGAGTGCTCGTCCAAATGGTCATTTCAGCTGCTGTGGGATCTCCAGTCTCTTTCTTATTAGGGCAGGAGTAATCCACTGTATTTTCCTCTTCATTTTGGATCAAGGACAGAGTAACTGTACCTGGCATTTGAGGCCTGAAAGCTTCACCCTGGCCTGGAAAGAACTCACCATTAAGGGGTAAGGGTTTCTAAGAGCAAAACCTAGTAGGAGGTACAAAGGGCTGTACTGTGCAAAGACAGAGGCATTTTTGAACCTTTTTTTTTGTTTTTGAACCATTACTTGCTTTAAGCTTATGCTATTAAATCTTTTTGATGGTATATTTTGGTCCTGAGAGGTAAAATGGAGTGAGGTAGCAAAGGGTGATGCATGTGCTACAGAAGTTGTGTGCCCCCCTGCCCTTGCGCTGGTCCAAGAGTCCAGTATTTGCATAAACCCACCTGCTGACCTGTGACTAACAATCTCGCTCTGCTAACTCTTCCAGCAAAACAGGCCAAAGAAAGTGTATGCCAGCGCTGTACCACAGCCCCGGTGCTCTTTTCGGTTCCTTCCCACAGAACGTTCGCTCCATACCAGTCCAGTGCCTTGCTGTTGCTTGTCTAACCACTGCATGCATGTGCTATACCGTACCCTGAGCTGATTCCCGGCTTTTGTGCTCAATATGGCCTTGCCCCTCTGTGGCGCAATGGGTCAGCGCGTTCGGCTGTTAACCGAAAGGATGGTGGTTGAAGCCCACCCAGGGACGACGCTAAGCCCGTGCTGCTTCCTTGCTTCCCCGAGGCCTGTGGGGGAGCCTCAAAGGTCCCATTTTGCTGTCTCTTGGCCTCAGTGCTTTCAGCTGGTGGTCCAAAGAGCGGGATGGATGCCATTCAGAAACCCATCGCCCAGCAGCCATGCCGGAGGCTCAGGCTTAATCCTCAAGGCGGTGCACAAAAACTTTCAGCCGGGAACATTTCGCTCCCTTCCCGCCTCCGCCCAAGCGGCAAGGGAGAAGCGGACGAGACACGCCGGCTCAAAGACGCCTCCCTCCAACTTCCCTCTACGCTGTGCAAAGCTCTTGGCCTGCCTCATGCCTCGTCAGGAAAGAGCAGCCATGCGGCCCAAGCCTGAGTCACGTCCGCGGCCTGGCCTGCCCCCGGCTGACGGCGCGCAGAGCCACACGAGTCAATGGCAGGTGAAGTCAGGAGCCTCGGCTCTTTCCCCTGACAGGCTCACAGCGCTGCCTAGCGCCCGGAGAGCCTCCCTCATGTTCTCCCACAGCAGCCGCCTGCCGGTGTGGGTGGGAAAAGGGGGCCAGGAAGCACTGCAGCCTCATTCCAGGACAGGAGGCCTCGCCACGCCCAGGCCTGCCTCTTGCCTTCAGCCCAGGCAGCCAGAGGTGCCAGGGAGCTCCCTGGCAGGCCGTCGCTGGGCCTCAGCCACCTCTTGCCTCATGGCCTAGGCTCTTGGGGCTCTGCTGGTCACCGGCTTGCTTGAAGGCCCAGAAGGAAAAGAAACAAGTACCCACATAGCAGAGGATGGCTTTGATCCATCAACCTCTGGGTTATGGGCCCAGCACACTCCCGCTGTGCCACTCTGCTGTTTCTCTAGGCCCTCCCCCTGCCACCCAGCTGCTGCTATCTGGATTAGTGCCTTACTCGCTCTCGCGCTGGCAGGCAGATGCGCAGGCTGCTTGGCAGCTGCCCTGGTCACAGGATTTTACAGCTTATACAGGGTAAAAGGGATCTATTTGGGGTTTGGACCCCATTGGGAGCTGGGTAGCTGGGTAGCTGAGTGCCGGAGACGGGAGCACTTCTTAAACTGTTTTCAGTTAAGCCTTCAGCTTGTGGGGGACGAGATTCAGCCTTGGATCCGTGTCTGTAGCAGGCAAGCGCGTCTGGCTCAATCACCCCGCCCCCCACATGCTGTATTAGCAGACTAAAACCCGGAGCAAATGCACACGCCTTGCAAAGGAAAAGGAGCCGGGATCTCGAAGAAAAGTCAACATTTTATTAAGATGACGTTCAAAGGAAAAAAAAGTGTACGGTGCAGCATTTAGGCGTAGAAGTTTCTGGTGGTGATCAGGGGACAACGTACAGATTACTCAGGGGGTGCGAAGTTGGGTTTTAGATCGGATGGCATAAAGAATACATAATCTGCAATAGCCCCGACTGGGGGTAAAAGGTTAACGTACAGACACTGAGTTAGGAGGGTATGTTGTCCATCTGAGGGCTACGTTCAGGAGTGGAGTATAACGAGCGGATACGACGCTGAGGATGGATTGACCTGCGTTTGGTGAGTTTTGACGTCCAGTGTTTTTTAATCTTTGCCACAATCTAGTTGAAGCAGGGTCAGTATGAACTCTACCCTGCCATCTGTTGGTGATCTGTTGTCAAGGCCAATCTGTTTTACCCAATATGTTGCCCACTGTGTAAAACTTGCACTTAATAATCACTGATTTTAGATCTGCAGTATAGAAGCAAAATTATTAGAGAATATTTAAAAATAAACGATACAAAGTGTTTGAAGCGTCAGTCATTGTGTCATTGGGGGTAGGATACAGGCTGTAGGGGGATATTAGCGTTTGGGTATTGGACGGTATATACATATACATATACACAGTCTGTCATGTCCCCAATGCGGGGTATACGGTGGGTGAGTTCAAGGTACAGCCAGCAAATAGTGAGGGTAGCAACTCCAGGGGCTTCTCTCCCAAGCCATGTGATTTTAAACAGGACATTTGGCTCTCCCTTGGGAGGAGACTTTCAGTCTGCTGCTGTTTCCTGGTTACAGACTGATAGAATTTCATGAACTTGGAACATGCTACTCTGAGTTTGCAATTCCCATTTGTATCCTGTATGGGGGTTGGCGTCAGCAGATTGTGCACACTGTGTAGGGAAATAGCTGTATTAACTGGTTAAGAGAACTCTGCTAGATTGTTAGCTGCCTTACCCTGTGCAGTATTTCACTGTTGCGCTAGGGGAGGCATTACCTGTTGGTCAAATCAGCTCTTCCTGCCAAATAACGTTTTTGTGCCTGTGCCCTGTGGTGTGGGCGCTCTTGGCTGGAGAGCGTCTCGCCTAGCGATTCTTGGATAGCAATCACACCCCCAGCTCTGCGAAGCAGGAGAAACCCAACCTGAACTGACATCTAAGAACTTTTGGCTCTTAAATAACAAGCACTGAATAATTGGCTAAAACTATGCCTGGTTTGCACAGAGAGGGGTAAGGGTGGTGTAGTGGATGTTGGGCCAAGTTCCTCTGCCAGGGGGGCTGGGTAAGTATGTTCATTCCCTGGCTTTTCCTAATCCTACCAGAGGGATTGTCTTGCATGAAGGGTTGTGCAGTCCAGATTGATGCAGCAGCCACGGTCTATCTTGTACCCAAAGTGATCAAACTGTGCTGCATCCTTGCAGCGTGGAGGGAGGGAGGAGAGGGATTGCTACTTCCCGGATGGCAGAGGGAGGTGAGGGGCCCATCATGCATTCTCTGCACAGCACATGCCATTTGCTGGGGCGCTCCCTTGTGGGCTCCTGTATTAAGGAGTTTAAGGAGTGGCAGGAGTCTTACTTGGATAAGAAAAGCTCTGTTCGTGCAAATGCCAGGAAACAACAGCTGCTGTTTATACCTATTTGTAGCATTTTCTATGAGGGAAGAAGCCCTGGCTGCTCTTCCACCCTCTCCAGAGCCTTGTACGGTACAGACTCATTCTCTGTAGGAACAGCTCAGGCAGAGGATGCACACTCACGTTACTGCCTGCTAGACCCCTGGGCATAAGCACCCTCCTTAGATCCCAGCGTTGCTAGTGACTGGCACTTTCTGCCTGCCTGGATGGATGTATAGAAATTGCTGGGCATATGATCTGACCCAGAGCAGCCCAGCATTGCCCTAAACACCTCTCCAGTCAGATGGGACATGGTGGGAAAAGCAACATGCATCAGAGTAGTTGGGAGAGGAAACCTTTGTGCCTCAGCAAAGAATTAATCACTGTCCACAAGACCCCTGCCCCTGGGGTGGCGCTTTCAGCAGAGACGCCAAGGAGCCTGACCTTCCTAGAGGTCCCAGCAGGGCAGTGTTCTATAGCTTGCCTTTCATCTACCTTCTCGGTGGATCCAGAGGTCCAGTCTCCAGGGCTCCCAAACTAGCACATTTCAGCAGAGGCACGTTAATCATTAAGTGTCTTTTCCTGATTTTTATATGTTCCATTAAAGTTGCAATGGATTAAATCCCTGCCTGAGGCAGGGGTGAGGAAGCACCTTGTGTTCTGAAAGCGTCTCTTGTTTGATGGCTCTTGTCCTTTTCCATCATCTCTCACTGTATTGTTGCACCTGCTCTGCTATTCTCTTCTTGCTGTCTCTGCCCCGGCACAGTCATTGAGAGCTGGCTGTGCTCTGGCATGGCTGTGCCTGTTATATGCCTGCATCAATCTGTTCACAAATAAAAAGGGCTTTGTAAATCAGAGTGGTGCTTTCTCCTTATGATCTGTGCTGGGATGACGCCTGAGGATGCTCCTGGGGAAATCAGTCTCCATGTAGTGTTACAGTGACACCTGCTGGCCAGTGGGAATCACTGCATGTTATGGCTTTAAAAGGGAGGAGGAAGGTTTTAAATGGGAAAACCAAGCCCTCCATGAAGGTGCATGCTGAACATCCCCTCCCAGGAGAGCAATGTCCAGGGACACCCAGGGTTTTGCAGCTACTTTCTGCCTGAGGCAGGAGTTGCTCTCATTGGCTGGTTGTGCATAGCAGCATCCTACAGGGCAGTTGTTTCTCTCTAGCTGTAAATGTAGCACCCTGAGATCAAATGCTGTTTACAGGCCTTTCTTCAGTGTCTGATCACCTCATGTACATCATAACCCACCCCCTGAGGAAGGGATGTGTGACTACTTCAGCTTTACAGATAAGGAATTGAAAGGAAAGGGACTTGTCTGAAGTCATGCAATGAGTTAATGACAGGGCTGGGACCAGAACCTAGATCTCCCAACTCCCAGTCCCGTTTCTAAGGCACAAAACTATCCTCTAATAACATAGGGAGATATACCTATCTCCTAGAGCTGGAAGAGACCCTCAAAGGTCGCTGAGTCCAGCCCCTGCCTTCACTAGCAGGACCAAGTACTGATTTTTTGCCCCAGATCCCTAAGTGGCCCCCTCAAGGATTGAGCCGTTCACAGGAGAATTTCAGATTTCCTTTGCAGAGGCTTTTGTTTGTAGGCACAAATATCCAGAGAATTCTTAAGCAGGATGGATATCTAAAGACGTTGCCCTCCCCACACACCCTGCAGTGTGCAGATTCACGCTCACACATGCCAGATTCACTACTGCATCCTTCCCTTTCATACCATTGTAGCACCATTGAAATCAATGTAATCCTGTTGATGAATCGGGACCCTCCCGTCTGTAACATGCCAGCGTGGATGGGTGTCAGCCATGGGGCACTGCAGTAATAAATCTCTGCGCTTCCCTTGGATTTTTGCTACAGTTGCATTTTGTTTTGCTCCTGTAAATACACTCAGAGGTGAGACGAGGGGAGTGAGTTCTAGTTTCAGATGAAAAAGGAAAGTACACGGCCCAGTCGGCTCTGAATGGAAAGCGCAGGCACTGCTGATTGTAATACAAGAACTAGGGGGTTTAATACAAGAACTAGGGGTCACCAAATGAAATTAATAGGCAGCAGGTTTAAAACAAATAAAAGGAAGTTCTTCACGCAGCGCACAGTCAACTTGTGGAACTCCTTACCTGAGGAGGTTGTGAAGGCTAGGACTATAACAATGTTTAAAAGGGGACTGGATAAATTCATGGTGGCTAAGTCCATAAATGGCTATTAGCCAGGATGGGTAAGAATGGTGTCCCTAGCCTCTGTTCGTCAGAGGATGGAGATGGATGGCAGGAGAGAGATCACTTGATCATTGCCTGTTAGGTTCACTCCCTCTGGGGCACCTGGCATTGGCCACTGTCGGTAGACAGATATTGGGCTAGATGGACCTTTGGTCTGACCCGGTACGGCCTTTCTTATGTTCTTATGACAATCCAAGTTCCAGAACCTTCACGAAACCTTTGAAAGAACATGGGCCTGGATTTCAACAGCATCAGTGGGAGAGGTGCACCTGAATGCCTGAGGCCTCCCTTGCAGAATCCCAGGCTGTCTTCCTCGAACGGTTTTCGTGGAGGTTTTGGATTGGAAGAGGGAGCCCTTCTGAGCAGAGCTATGCAAGAGAGGACTTGTGAGGGTGCTAAACAGGGCTGGCTGAGGAATCCCTGGCATCAATATGTGGAGGGGACCTCAAGGAACTCTTATTGTTCATACTGGCTGTAGGTGCCCAGGAATTTTCCATCAGACCACAGGCAATTTCACCAGTTTGCCAGACTCCTAGTTGAGCAATCCCAGCCCATGCCTGCCTCTTCACATTCAGCCATTCCTACTCTAAAGCCCAGTCTTGCCACTGGGCTAGAGCACACCCAACTCGCCTAAGAGACGGGCAGCACTGCTACAGCAGGGTTCAGCAGCAAGGCTCCGAGAGGTAAGGTAAGAAGTGAGAGCCTGGAGGACCGGTCATGAGAGCCTCAAGTCCCAGAGCTGGTGCTCAGAGCAAGGGCCGGGAAACGGTGCTCCAGCAGAGAGAGTTACATGGCAGAGTGAATGGGACTGCACCACTTTCCCATGGGAGCCCCAGGGTGCTGCCTGGCTTCTTTACTGCCCCTTCTAATAATCCTGTCCTAGGGTTAAAGCAATTCAAAGCAGCTGCTTTGATGTGATGCTTTAAAAGGCAACAGGCACACGTGTGTCATCCTGGCTAGTGCTGAAATACGGCGGAAACTTGGGGATATTTTGCCATTCCAGAAGCTGCTCTGAGAAGTTGATTTTCAAACCACTAGTACTGGAGACGCCTTGCACTTCACGGAAATGCCCATTTTTCTTTAATAATTGTTTTCAGTGTTTTTTTGCTATTTTGTTTTTAATGGTCTGTTGGAACTGGTAGAGGTGGAGAATTCCCTGCTGAAACGACTGCTATTGAGACCAGGTGAGATTTTGACCCAGCTGTTTGCCAGCTTAATCAGCACTGCAGTTCCACAGCTCACTCATCCAGCCCAGTCCTAGCAGGCCCAGCATGCAACCGTGAAGTCCGGTTATAGGGAACAACTCCAAAGCACTAGCAATGAAACGGGGCAAAAATGTTAAATGGAACCTAAACCCAGGTGCCACTCGCCTGGTTTCTTGTTTCATTACAGAGCCGAAACTGGGACCAGGTACCCACAAACCTTCACCGGTGTGTCCTAAGGCTGGGTAAACTGGGCCGAGTGCTCCGTGAGGCCAGGCCTTGATGCCTCTGCTGGTGGGGCACTGCCCCACAGAAAGAAAATGCCATCAACTTGCAATAAATGTACCGCCAGCTCAACTCTGTGCACTACGTACAGTGGTAAAGCTCCTCCGTGAGAAGCATCAACGGAAATCAACTGCTCCAGAAATCCAGGCTGTAGCTTGCACATGTGTAAATTCCAGCAGGAGGCGCTGAAACAGCAGGAGAATATCACTGACCGTCCTCGCAGCTTTGCTATCCCTATCTAAACTGCTGGTAGTTACTGAGTACTGAGCACTTGGCTGGCTATTGGGAGCTGCTGGGCATAGGTCTAGAACAAAGCTGGTTTCACACTGTTTCAGCCTGAATTCAGGCAAAAAGATGAGGGTTTCAGCTGAGTTTTTTGGGAAGTTGTTGGGCCCTACTTCGCAGCATGGCGGGAATCTGTTTTACAGAAACTGTAAACTTTTGGTAGCTTCTCCCTGAGCAGGTGAATTGTCCTGAAGTTTATCACTTATCCCAAAGGCTGGTGCAATTCTGATCTGTCGACTCTTTCTTTCGTCTTTGCCTCTTACAAAACACCCCATGCTGCTTCCCTCCCCGCCCCCCCGCTGAAAGCCGAAGCTTTGCTAGGTTGGAACGGAAGATGGGGCTTATCTTTCTCTGCTTCTGACCAAGAATCCTGGGTTGTGGCAGCCAATGCAACAGTAACTAACAGCCCAAAGAGTCAGCCGTCTTGTTGCAACATGGTTTCCTGTCTTCAGAAAAAGAAACTAACCCCCTACTCTGTTCTGGTGCAGGCACGAGGTTGGATTGCTAGTTTCCCTTGCTTTGGTGTCACTGCATCTCCTCTGTCATAAGTAGTTAGTTAAGGGTTAAGTTCTACCTGTAAAGGGTTAACCCAGACCTGGTGAAACACCTGACCAAAGGACCAATCAGGGAAGAGAATTTGAAAATCCCAGAGAGCGGGAACTTGGGTCTCTGTGTTCTTTGTTCTGAGTTCTTAGCCGTCTGGACCTACACCAGACCAGACGCTTAATCAAGTCTGCTCATCTCTCTGAACTAATTTCTTCTATTCAAGCTAGTGAGTATTAGAAGTACTGGGTAATTTCATATAAGAATCCTGTGTCTGCAATTCTGTGTGTTTGTATTGATTATTCGTAATTTTGCCTGTATTGTTTGTACTGAGGAAAAGGGAGAAATTTCTCCAGGGATTAATAAGATTAGACCCTATGAATGTCTATCTTGGATTCATAGAGATTGTGTATTTTTTCTCTTCTTCTTTTTATTCTTTTAATAAACTCTTTTAAGTTCAGGACTTGGTTAAGTTCCTTACCTGTGGATTCAGGGGAAGGAAGCTAGGCGCCACTCTGTGGAGACAAGGGTTGTCTCCAAGCAGAGAAAGCAGGGAAGGGAGAGGGAAGGAAAGAAATCTTTCCCCCTCTGTGATTTGATCTGTGCTTCCCCGGGAAAATCTCTGGAAGGAGGAGAGGGAGGGGGGAAGTGGGCTGCTTCCCTGTGTGTAGAGATTCAAGGAGTTTGAATCAAGCTATCTCTCTCCGGAGCAGGCTGGAGAGAGGGAAGAGAAGGGAGGGGGAAGGTTCCTCCTCTGTGCGTGGATCTGTGTTCCCAGGGAGTGTCTTTGAAGGGAGACGGGGGGGACAGAGGGGTGTCTCGATTCACCAAAATAATCGAGTGGTGGCAGCGAGAAGGAATCCTACCCTAAGGGTTAGGGTGGGGGGAGAATACCTGCGGGTCCCCATCTTTGAACCCACAAGCTCAAAGTGGGGGTGAGATCCCATGACATGGTGGCAGCGGAGTTTCGAACCCATGGTTAGAAGGAGTTTTCAGTTTCAGCAGTTTGGCTGGAGGGAATTAAGTTTCCAGCAGGCTTTGTTGAAAGCAGTTTTCTTTCGGGTGGCATAGAAAAGCACCTTGGAGGAAAAGAAAGTGTGTGCATTCCTTAGGTGGGGGGAAGTGCCCTCACAGGTTTGCTGGGGAGATAAGGATTCTCAAGCCAGAGGTTTTTAGCTCTGGTTGCAAGGAGGTGTGTCCCTCCTTTGTGTGATCAGGATTCCTTGGGTGGGGGGAGGTGCTCCTCGGAGCTCATCCCGTCCAACAGGGAAAACAGGTTTGGTGAGGAGAGAAAGCTCCTGAAGCCAGTTTTTTTTCCTGTGACTTTTGAAATGCAGAAGCCAGGAAGCCACTGATCCCTGCGAGATTTTCACGAGATTTTCACTAGTCTTTTCTCGCAGAGAGACAGAGAGTTTTTTAGATTTTCCCTGTTGCTCAGTACAGAACAATAGAGAGTTGCAACACACAATTTGCTATACACAGGATTAATTACCCTTTCTCTACTCAAGTTATCATAAACAGGGAGGGGTGTGGCCAGCACCCCAAGGCACAGATATGACGGAAACAAGTGACCAACTAGAGCTTGCTCGATTGCAAATAAAAATCCTGGAAGCCAAAGAGAGAGAACACAAGATGGCCATGGCAGCCATGGAGGCAGAGCAGAAAGCCAGAGAGGCAGACCAGAAAGCCAGAGAGGCAGACCACATCAGACAAATGGAATTAAGAGAGAAAGATCTGGAAATCCAGAGGCAGGCTCTGGAAGTAGAACAGGCTAAGCAGCATAATCCACCACCCCATCCACCTACTGATCAAACTTTTCGGAAAAAATTTCCCGCCTACAAGGCAGGGGATGATGTTGAGGCCTTTTTAGAAAACTTTGAGAGGGCCTGTATTGGATACCATCTTCCTAAAGACCAATACATGATGGAGCTGAGGTCACAGCTCAGCGGACAATTATCCCTTGTGGCAGCTGAAATGCCTAGAGACCAGATGGACGACTTTCCACTGTTCCTAACCAAGGCCAGACTCAGAATGGGCATCACCCCTGATCACGCCCGTCAGCGTTTCAGAGCCCAGAAATGGAAACCAGAGATGTCATTTCCAGAGCACGCTGCTTACCTGGAAAAACACTATTTCTCCTGGATATCAGGATCCAAGGTTGAGGAGCTAGATGACCTACACCTCCTGATATTGATGGAGCAGTTCCTAGATGGTGTTCCTGAGAACATTAGACGCTACATCCAAGATGGTAAACCAAAAACTCTCACTGAGGCAGGAGAGATTGGAGCCAGATGGATGGCATCGGTAGACAACACGAAAGCTACTGCTAAAGGGAGCGAATCACACAAGGTACCCACCGAGACTAAACCTTACCATCGAGGGCCAATCAAGCCCACACCTACAACCCAAGCACAGTCACACCCTACCTCTTCTTCTACCTCACCAGTTTCCAGTAAACCAACACAACCCCGTGATCCATCAAGTGGGCGATGTTTTGGATGCAATGAACTGGGGCATATCAGAGCCAAATGCCCAAAGAACCTGAACCGGGTCCAACTCCTTGCACCTGCACACCAAGGAAACCCGGAATTAGATATCTCTCAAATACCCGTATGCTTTAGGGAAACTTTGAGAGTGGACGGAAAGGAAGTTATCGCATGGAGAGACACTGCAGCACATGTGTCAGCTATCCACCGAACCTTCGTGGACCCCAAATTCATCAACCCGAAAACCAAAGTGACAGTTCGCCCCTTCATGTCAAAACCTGTAACATTACCTACAGTGCATTTACCTGTCCAGTACAAGGGCTGGTCAGGGACGTGGACTTTTGCTGTCTATGACAATTATTCTGTCCCCATGATTCTGGGCAACCACTTGGCCCATCACATTGAGCCGCCAGAAACAGAGGGAGTGGCTACACGCAGCCAAGCCAGACGAGCTGCTGCACCCATACCTGTTCCTGAGCCATCCACCGGGACCCCGTCTGTGTTACCAGAGACCCAGACAGAGGTGGTGGAACCGGATCCCAGGCCAACACCGACAGCAGCCATAGTTCATCCAGTCCCAGAACCGGAACTGGAAGGGCACCCAGCGCCAGCACCGGTGCCAGCTATTACAACTCCACCACCAGAGGGCGCCAACGGGCCTGAACTGGAAAAACCAGCACACAAGCCTACCCAAGAGGCTCAGCCGGAGCCTGAAATAACACCTCGTGGACCAGCGGAGACCGGTTCACAGTCAACAGAAACAATCTCATCACCTACATCACGTCCAGAGGAACTGGTGTCTCCCGCCTCAAGGGAACAGTTCCAGACTGAGCAGGAAGCCGATGACAGCCTCAAGAAAGCATGGGCGGCGGCACGCAGCAACCCACCGCCTCTCAGCTCCACTAACCGATCCCGGTTCGTTGTGGACCAAGGACTTTTATACAAGGAATGTCTTTATGGTGGACACCAGGAGGGCTGGCATCCTCGAAAACGGTTGCTAGTTCCGACGAAGTACCGGGAAAAGCTCTTAAGCTTAGCCCATGATCATCCCAGTGGCCATGCTGGGGTGAACCGAAGCAAAGACAGGTTGGAAAGGTCCTTCGAGTGGGAGGGGATGGGCAAGGACGTTGCCAAGTATGTCCGGTCTTGTGAGGTATGCCAAAAGGTAGGAAAACCTCAAGACCAGGTCAAGGCCCCTCTCCAGCCACTTCCCATAATTGAGGTCCCATTTCAGCGAGTAGCTGTGGATATTATGGGTCCTTTCCCAAAAAAGACCCCCAGAGGAAAGCAGTACATACTGACTTTTGTGGACTTTGCTACCAGATGGCCGGAAGCAGTAGCTCTAGGCAACACCAGGGCTCAAACTGTGTGCCAGGCCTTAACTGACATTTTTACCAGGGTGGGTTGGCCCTTCGAGATTCTAACAGATTCGGGAACAAATTTCCTATCAGGGACCATGAAAGACCTGTGGGAAACTCATGGGGTGCATCATTTGGTTGCCACCCCGTACCACCACCAAACTAATGGCCTAGTGGAAAGGTTTAATGGAACATTGGGGGCCATGATCCGCAAATTCGTCAATGAACACTCCAATAATTGGGATCTAGTGTTACAACAGTTGCTGTTTGCCTACAGGGCTGTTCCACATCCCAGTTTAGGATTCTCACCATTCGAGCTGCTGTATGGCCATGAGGTTAAGGGGCCATTACAGCTGGTAAAGCAGCAATGGGAGGGGTTTACACCTCCTCCAGGGACTAACATTCTGGACTTTGTAAGCAACCTTCAAAACACCCTCCGAGACTCTTGGGCCCTTGCTCGAGAGAACTTAAGAGATGCTCAAGCGGAGCAAAAGGTCTGGTATGATCGACATGCCAAGGAGCGGTCCTTCAAGGTAGGAGACCAGGTCATGGTCTTGAAGGCGCAACAGGCCCATAAGATGGAAGCATCCTGGGAAGGACCATACATGGTCCAGGAGCGCCTGGGAGCTGTTAACTACCTCATAACATTCCCTGATTCCTCTTTAAAGCCTAAAGTGTTTCATGTTAACTCTCTAAAGCCCTTTTATCCCAGAGAATTACAGGTCTGTCACTTTACAGTTCAGGAAGGAGATGACACCGAGTGGCCTAAAGGTGTCTACTACGAAGGTAAAAGAAATGGTGGTGTGGAAGAGGTGACCCTCTCCACAACCCTGCAACGTCTGCAGCGGCAACAGATCAAGGAGCTGTGCACTCACTTCACGCCCTTGTTCTCAGCCAAACCAGGACGGACTGAGCAAACCTGCCACTCCATTGACACAGGTAATGCTCACCCGATTAGAACACCACCCTACCGGGTGTCACCTCATGCCAAAGTTGCTATTAAACAGGAGATTGACAACATGTTGGAGATGGGTATCATCCGCCCTTCTACCAGTGCATGGGCATCTCCAGTGGTTCTGGTTCCCAAACCAGATGGGGAAATACGCTTTTGTGTGGACTACCATAAGCTAAATGCTGTAACTCGTCCAGACAACTATCCAATGCCACGCACTGATGAGCTATTGGAAAAGTTGGGACGTGCCCAGTTCATCTCTACCATTGACTTAACCAAGGGGTACTGGCAAGTACCACTGGATGAACCTGCCAAGGAAAAGTCTGCGTTCATCACCCATGCAGGGGTGTATGAGTTTACTGTGCTTCCGTTCGGACTGCGGAATGCACCTGCCACCTTCCAAAGGCTGGTGGATGGTCTACTAGCAGGATTGGGAGACTGTGCAGGTGCATACCTCGATGATGTGGCCATTTTTTCTGATTCATGGCCCGAACACCTAGAACATTTGAAAATGGTTTTAGAGCGCATCAGGCAGGCAGGACTAACTGTTAAGGCCAAAAAGTGTCAAATAGGCCAAAACAGAGTGACTTACCTAGGACACCAGGTGGGTCAAGGAACCATCAACCCCCTACAGGCCAAGGTGGAGGCTATCCAACAGTGGCCTGTCCCAAGGTCAAAGAAACAGGTCCAATCCTTCTTAGGTTTGGCCGGATATTACAGGCGATTTGTACCACACTACAGCCAAATCGCTGCTCCACTAACTGATCTGACCAGAAAACCCCAGCCAAATGCAGTTAAGTGGACTGATGAGTGTCAGGAAGCCTTTATCCAGCTTAAGGCGATGCTCATGTCTGACCCTGTATTACGGGCCCCGGACTTTGACAAACCCTTCCTAGTTACCACCGATGCATCTGAACGTGGGGTAGGAGCGGTACTAATGCAGGAAGGACCGGATCACAACTTCCATCCTGTCGTGTTTCTCAGCAAGAAGCTGTCTGAGAGGGAAAGCCACTGGTCCGTCAGTGAAAAAGAGTGTTACGCCATTGTGTATGCCTTGGAAAAGCTACGCCCATACGTTTGGGGACGGCAGTTCCAGCTACAAACCGATCATGCTGCACTAAAGTGGCTTCATACTAACAAGGGAAACAACAAAAAACTTATCAGATGGAGTTTAGCTCTCCAAGACTTTGATTTTGAAATTCAACACATTTCAGGAGCTTCCAACAAAGTTGCTGATGCACTCTCTCGTGACAGTTTCCCAGAATCTAGTGGCTAAAAAGTGTTCTTTACATGTTATATGCGTAGTAGTATATGTAATAGTGCATGTGGTTATTACTCTGTTGATTTTACAGTTTAGGAGGAAATCACCGCCAGTGCTCCCACTGTTGGTGATTTGGGGGGCGTGTCATAAGTAGTTAGTTAAGGGTTAAGTTCTACCTGTAAAGGGTTAACCCAGACCTGGTGAAACACCTGACCAAAGGACCAATCAGGGAAGAGAATTTGAAAATCCCAGAGAGCGGGAACTTGGGTCTCTGTGTTCTTTGTTCTGAGTTCTTAGCCGTCTGGACCTACACCAGACCAGACGCTTAATCAAGTCTGCTCATCTCTCTGAACTAATTTCTTCTATTCAAGCTAGTGAGTATTAGAAGTACTGGGTAATTTCATATAAGAATCCTGTGTCTGCAATTCTGTGTGTTTGTATTGATTATTCGTAATTTTGCCTGTATTGTTTGTACTGAGGAAAAGGGAGAAATTTCTCCAGGGATTAATAAGATTAGACCCTATGAATGTCTATCTTGGATTCATAGAGATTGTGTATTTTTTCTCTTCTTTTTTTTATTCTTTTAATAAACTCTTTTAAGTTCAGGACTTGGTTAAGTTCCTTACCTGTGGATTCAGGGGAAGGAAGCTAGGCGCCACTCTGTGGAGACAAGGGTTGTCTCCAAGCAGAGAAAGCAGGGAAGGGAGAGGGAAGGAAAGAAATCTTTCCCCCTCTGTGATTTGATCTGTGCTTCCCCGGGAAAATCTCTGGAAGGAGGAGAGGGAGGGGGGAAGTGGGCTGCTTCCCTGTGTGTAGAGATTCAAGGAGTTTGAATCAAGCTATCTCTCTCCGGAGCAGGCTGGAGAGAGGGAAGAGAAGGGAGGGGGAAGGTTCCTCCTCTGTGCGTGGATCTGTGTTCCCAGGGAGTGTCTTTGAAGGGAGACGGGGGGGACAGAGGGGTGTCTCGATTCACCAAAATAATCGAGTGGTGGCAGCGAGAAGGAATCCTACCCTAAGGGTTAGGGTGGGGGGAGAATACCTGCGGGTCCCCATCTTTGAACCCACAAGCTCAAAGTGGGGGTGAGATCCCATGACATCCTCCCTCTCACCCTCATTTGCCTTTCCAAGCTCCCTTTGCCACAAAATCGCCTCCTCCCTGCTTCATTTCAAAAGAGCTCTGGAGCGTGCTGAGGCTGTTGCAACACTCAAGCTGGGAACACCCTGTTACCATTGGAAAGGCATCCACAGGGCAACCACAGCCATCGGGGTAACACCAGGGTGGGGATGTGGTTTTTGCCACCTTCTTTAGGCAGGGCTGCCCAGAGGATTTCTGGGGGCCTGGGGTCTTCGGCGGCGGGGGGCCCCCGCTTCGGTGGTAATTTGCCGGCGGGGGGTCCTTCTGCCCCGGAGCGGAAGGACCCCCCACCGGCGAAGACCGGGAGCGGAAGAAGCTCCGGGGCCCTGGGCCCTGCAAGAGTTTTCCGGGCCCCCCAGAGCGAGTGAAGGACCCCACTCCAGGGGCCCCGAAAAACTCTCGTGGGGGCCCCGGCGGGACCCGGGGCCTGGGTCAAATTGCCCCACTTGCCCCCCACCTCTGGGTGGCCCTGTCTTTAGGTGAAGACTCGGCAGCGGGATGGAGATAGGCAGCGGCAAAATTCTTCCCCTCTTCAATGGCTACAACATACTGTCTTCAGGTGGGACATCAAACCCAGCTCGGCCCATCTGGGACCCATTCTGCTTTCCCTAAGAAGGCTGGTAACCCCAGTGTCCTGGTCAAAGGCAAATTGGGGTGATTACATTCTATCACCGTAAATCCCCCCTGCAGCTTCAGCGAACAGAAATAGGGTTCTTGGTACTGTTTGCTCTAAACCACCATGTGAACCTGCAGCTGCCTTCCACCCTGTCAGTGGCTGCATTTCAGTGGTGGGCTGTTAGACGTGTGTGTGTGTGCGTGTGCGCGTGCGCAAGCAAAGTTCAAATCTGAATGTACTGTCAACCTCCTCCAACATTTGGGGATAACAACAATAGGTCAAAGAGGCTCAGGAAGATCCCCCCTCCCCGTCATTGTGAACTCTGTTGGCAGGGACTGTCTGTTTCTTGGCTCTACAGCTAGTCCTGATCCCTCGCTGGGGCTCCTACATCAATCTACTAAGCCTGGTCCAGTCCCATTGTTCCATCCTCTGTGTCTCCAGGTGATTGGAGCAGGAGAAAGGATCGAAGGAAAACCGCCTCCGAGCAGGACCCTGGTTGCTCTCGCACTGTGCTAATCCCGCCCAACCCAGAGGAATTCTGGGCGCGATCCTTGCAGCACCGAGGCTTGGGACAGGCTCCCCTCCCACTGCTGCTGCAGAACCGCATTAGACAGAGTCTGTTCCCAGCCCCAAAGCACTGACTCGCTGCTGGTTGAAAGGTGAGAAGAAAAGCTTAGGGCAGGCCGTTTACAGGAACAATTTGTTGACTGGCAATAGGGCTCCTCGTCCTCCCACGCCAAAGCTTCCAGCTATGTGCTCGGTGCTAGATGTTGCCGCAAGAACGGGGGCGTGTGTTTTGGTATGTAGGCGGGGGGCGGGCGGGGGAAGGTAAGGAGTGGGGGGTGTTGTGCTGTGGGGTAGATGTTGGGGGTTCGGGGCATGTAATGGAGTAGAGTGTATGGAATGTGAATGAGCAGAGGTGAGCATGGGCATAGACCACTGGGCACTTAGGGGGCTTCAGCCCCCCTCACCCCGAGGTCGGACCAGAAGCTCGTTTAGCTCACTTGGACACGCACAGACGTGGGCCAAAATGACTCGCTAAGGGACTATTCAAGAGCTCGTGTTTACTTCCTAGGCCCCTTCCCCACTACACAAGTGGGCTGTGCCCCTGGAGTGATATGGCGGCGTGTGTTTGGGTGAGTCCGGGCGGTGAGCAGGGTAGTGTGAGAGAAAGGGGGTGGAGAGCCTGGGTACAGGGGAGCATGCAGGGCCGGCTCCAGACCCCAGCGCGCCAAGCGCGTGCTTGGGGCGGCATGCCGTGGGGGGCGCTCTGCCTGTCGCCGGTCCCGCGGCTCCGGTGGACCTCCCGCAGGCGTGCCTGCGGATGCTCCACCAGAGCCGCGGGACCAGCGGACCCTCCGCAGGCACGTCTGCAGGAGGTCCACCGGAGCCGTGGGACCGGTGACCGCCAGAGCGCCCCCCGTGGCGTGCCGCCGTGTTTGGGGCGGTGAAATTCCTAGAGCCGCCCCTGGGAGCATGGGTTAGCGTGTGCGTGGACAGTGGGATTTTACTGGGCTGGGGGAACGAGGGCAGCAGGGCTCAGGCTGCGGCAGCTGCTGCGCCAGGCCAGCCCCCTTGCTGACATGGGGGCCTAGCTCCATCTCTGTAGCGCTTGACAATGCTGCTGGGCCTGCCCGAGCCAGCGGGAAGCACTGGGCGGATACTGACGGTTACTCACCCCAGGCCCGGCCCAGCCTGCCACAGCGAGCGCAGAGCTACTGGGAACTTCACAACTCCCCAGGCTTCTAAAGTGAACCGACTTCTGGGGAGAAAGTGACACTGTGGGTGGGGTGCGATCATTCAGCCACGGCGCAGAGCTCCACCGGGGGCGTCTCCCGTCCAAGATGTGCTGCCTGCGCCCCCCAGCATTCCCCAGGGCTGACTCTAGGTGTGCCGTGAGAGCTCAGCTTCCAGACCATTCAGCCCATTGGCCTCCCTTTGAATCTCTCCAACGGCTCCCCCGTCTCTATCGCATCACACACGAGCTGCCTGTCTTCACTTCCCAAGGCCCTTCAGCCTGTCCCCACCCTATCTCTCATCTCCCATTTGCCCATCGAGAGGACTCCCAAGGACGTCTGCCTCCATCAGCCGCTTGTTTAATTTTCAAACACGCACCTTTGTGCTTTTCCCCAGGCTCCCCAGAAACCTCTCCAAAGCTACCTCATGATCCTTCTGCACGTAGGCGCCGACTTCTGCTCCCACCGGTGGGTGCTCGACCACCCTTTGCCCCTGGCCCTGCCCCAGCTCCACCCCTTCCATGAGTCCCTGACCCCATCCCAACCCCTTCTCCAAAGTCCCCGTCCCAACTCCGCCCCCCCGCTCCTATTCTGATTCCTGCCCCAAATCCCCGCCCTGCCTCTTCCCCGCCTCCTCCCCTGAGCGCGTCATGTTCCACCTTCCCCCCCCCCCCCCCCGGAGCTTGCTATGCCGCCAAACAGCTGTTTGGTGGTGGCCCGGGGGGGGGGAGGAGTGCTGGGGCGGGGGGGGGAGCTAATTTTTCCCCTTGGGTTCTCCAGCCCCGGAGCACCCATGGAGTCGGTGCCTACGCTCCTGCAAATCCCTCCTTCAAACTCTCCTTTGCCTTGGAACCTACCAAAAAAACTCTGACGGCGGTTAGACTGCTAGTGGCACTGTTATCGCTCCCCATCACGCTGAGCAGTTGTGTCTCATTGGTCACTTGTATGCCCCAGGCTGTCCGTATCCATCTGTTGTCTCTTGTCCTGTACTTGGATTGGAAGGGCTTTGGGGCAGGAACCAGCTTTTGGTTCTGGGTTTTGTACAACGCCTAGCACAGTGAGCCCTGATCCTAGACTAGGCCTCCTAGACGCTGCTGCAGTGCAACTAATGCCGGGTGCACTCAGAGGAGTCAGTCCTTTGGTTTCTCAGAATCAGACCCCAGGCTGCCGCACCCCTTACACCGGGCAGGACCTGCCGATTTCAGCTGCTCGCAAACTTCTAAGCAAATGTTCATTAAAAAACAAGGGGGGGGGCTTTGTTGACAATGAGTTTTGCAAAGGAAGCTGGGATGGAAACATGGGGATTTTCTGTTGAAAAACTTTTCATGGACATTCTGTTGGAAATGAAACTTTCCTCCCAGTTTTGGTTGAAAGGGTTTGTATTAAACCCCCTAATCCCCCAAGCAGTTCTCCTAGTGCTCGGCTTCCCGGGGCTGGAAACACTTGCCAATCAGTCGGGGCCTGATTCTCATTGGGCCGGGGCCTTAAGTGTAAGTGAAACCAGGCCCAGCGTGTGCAGCCTTCGCTTTGGCTCGTTGGGCACAGGAAGTGGGCTAGAACCATGGAGCAGAGGCCTGGGAACTTCATGAGCCCCAGGACTGAGTCAGCTCTGGGAAGAGATTATTTTATAGCACCCAAAGAGAGGGAGACTCCAGCAACGTGCAGGGAGGCCTCCCCTTTACCATGGGAGATTGAGAAGCTCCTGAAAGCTTCCTCCAGCGTTGACTAGGTTTGCCAAAGAGCTCAGCTCCTATGAAGGAACCTGCCAGATTTTCAAGTGCTCTGAGTCTGCACCCAGAAGATCATGGCAGCCTGAAAACACTGTGACCGCTGCTGGGGATGGTGAACATGGGGGGTTCAGGCCAGAGCAGTGACCCCTGGCTAGACGATGAACCTCAGCTGAGCAGGTGGGGGATGGGCTAGTGCAAAGCCAGGAAGCTGGCAGCAGAAATGGCTGCAGTGAGGAGTCTGCAGCCCCCCTGTGCACTCGAAAGGGCAGGAGGGACCCAGGCAGAGAACAGCCTGCTGGGAGCCGGGCCCTGGGGGAGGGAGTGTTAGACTCACAGGGCCAGAGGGGGCTGCCAGGGTCACCTGGTCTAACCCCCGTCAGAGAGCAGGGGGGAGACGAAGGCCTGTGGGAGGGGAGCGGGGAGCAGCCCAGGGAGGGAGCAGACATTGCCTGCATGTGGCAGGGTCCCTGGGCTGGAGCCTGGAGCAGTGGGGGGCTCGAGTTCCCCACCCAGCCCCGGCTGGAGCGGCATTGCCTGGGCAGTGGGGCCAGCGAGACTCTGCCCCCCAGCAGGGGAACCATTCAGTGACCTGGCTGGGGGCTGAGTCACGCAGAGGAAGCTGCAGCTCCTGGGGGGAGAGATGAGGCTGCAGAGTGAGAGAGAGACAACGGGGGGGAGAGACGCAAGGGGAGGGGTTGGCCCTGGAAGAGCTAATCCCCAGAGCAGCCAGGAGGGGGCAGCACCTGCGGTGAATACAGCAACCTGGGACAGCATCCCACAATGAAAAACTCATTCTCCATCCCCAGTCCCCTGAAGTCTCCGTTCCACCAGCCACACTACAAGTAACACCCCTGTCTGTAGGTCAATCACTCTTTTCTCAGGCTGCTCTATTCTGGAGTCTGGTCACAATGACAACAGCCCCGAGATTAGATGTAACGGCGGGAGATTGGGAACCAGCCCCACACTCTGCACTGCTGGGCCGTGGGGAGCCAGGTCTCATGTCCAAAATCCCTTCCCTGCCCTGGGAAGTGAAAGGGAGAGTGAGAAGGAGCCACCTACCTGCTCAAGGTGCCTTTGATGTCCTAGAGGGGAGAGAGAAAAGGAAATTCAATCCCAGCTCTCACACTAAGGATCCCTCCTGCTCTGGAGGGGACTCGCTTTGTCTTCACAGTTGGAAGTTCAAAGTACAAATATTTATTTATTAACATAAACAAAAACTTTGAACGTGCTGCCTTTGCTCCTTTGCAAAAGTGCTCTAAGTTCAGGGTCTGGGCCCAGGAAGTTTGTACTAGGAGGCACACAGGCTCTTTGTGTAATGACATGTGGATAGCCACCCGGCACATGGAATTAAGGGCTCAGTCTTGCGATGTGCTGAACAAGGATCTGCCTAACACTCACAGGTGTGGGGAAGATCCGCTCCTGCAGACTCCAGTGGGGCCAGAGGGAGGGATGCCCCCATGCTGTGCTGCCCCCGTGCTGTAAACTCTCTCCCCACTCGCCCACAAACACTCTGAAGGCCTGTCCTGTGGGCTTCTTGACAGCCACAGGAAGGTGGGGCTGGGTGAGAGCAGTGGGTGTGGGGTACAGAGTAACACAGGGCCAATCACCATCCTACATCCCAGGATCAATGCAGGACACCTGAGGAGTGAAGAATGCTGCCCACAGCAGATACTGGTCGCAACAGAGAATCAGACCCTAGATATCAGCTAGAGACATCCAGGATGCTACTTTTTATTTCTCACCTTCTTTCTTATTTGCTAGAAAGAGGCATTTTTTGAAAAATAAAATCATCAGAAGGCTTTTGGAATTCTAACACCTACTTACACGCTCAGGCTACCATAAGTAACAAACAGTTTCCCTGTCTAACTTCAGTTCTGGCAGAGAAAATCACCACAGCCTCAGACCTCATGTGTCAATTTTAAGGCCAATATTTTCCTTTTGCGCAGTATGTAGGAAGAGTGGCAAAATTAGGCTTTATATTGAAACTCAGCTTCAATCTTAGCTATTTCCATAATTAAAGACTGGTTCCATCTTTGATCTTTTGGAGTTAGCGTTTGGAACACAGAAAATGCCAGACTGGCTCAGACTTTAGGTCCATCTGGTCAGTATTCAGTCTCCAAAGGTGGACAGTGCCAGATGCTTTAGGGGAAGGTGTCAGAGAATCTGCCTCCCACATTCTCATCCTTCTCTCTAACAGTTAGTGCCTGGCAGAAGCAATGAAGCATGAGGTTTAATATCACTCTGCATATTGTGTTATCCATATAAATATCTGATCACTTTTTGAGTTTTGCTAAATGCTTGGTCTCAAAGACATCCGGTGGCAAGGAGTTCCACAGTCTAATTACATGATATGTGACAAAGCGATCATTGCATCAGTTCTGAATTTGCCACCTTCTGATTTTATTGAATGTCCCTTTGTTCTGGCATTATGAAACAGGGAGAACAGAATTCTGAGTTTGCCATTTTTGGAGGAGCCTTCTCCCACTAGAATTCAAACTAAGAATTGTTTTCATTTAGGACTTGATCCTATGCCTGTTGTACCCCAGAAGTATATTTCCATTGACTTTACTGGGCATTTTCTCAAGCCCTTAAAGAAAAATAATATATATTTTAGCAATACTGTATGTTCTGACCTTTGACTGTGTGACACTGTGTACCTCAGGGGAATACGCTGCACCCCCATGTTCATCCTTATAATATGATTGTGGGGTATCCAATGAAAAGTTTATCATGTTGGGTGTCTTCAGAAGGCTCACGATGCACTGAGCATTGTTGTTATAGTGATGTTATAGGTTGTAATTTCATGTATGTAGTTATGGGGCTGAAAATGTCTCCTGATGGCTTAAAACAAGCCCAGGCAAAACTCTCCTGGAGCAGAGAGGCAGTTCACACCTCATCAGGGCATGGATGGGACAAGCCGGCCCAGCCTCACAGGAACAAAGGACACTGGCCTAGGCAGCAACAAAGGATCTTTTGGACTTTGGAGTGACTCACCCCCCTTCCCGTGGTCGGTTTGGGACTGTGATGAGGCAATGGTGATCTGATTCTGAAGGGGCAGGGGGAAAAGCCAAGAGGGAAGAAAGAACATGATAAAAGAGAGAGATGTTTGCCAGGCTCTTTCACTTCCATTTACAGACATCACCCCCAATCGACTGAAGCGCTGATCAAAGAGGAGAGGCTGGCTGAAGACCAACCAGCCAGCCTGTGGGGAGAAGCATCTAAGTTTGTAAGGGCATTGGAAGTGTGTGAACAGCCCAGCGGTGGGGGTTCTCACAGCGGAGCAGGGTAAGGCTGGATCCCAGAGTCGAGGACCGGAGTGACCTAGCAGATCACCAGTCCAGATAACACCAGGGGAATGTCACACACTCCTACACTGCAAAAGTGAAGGCTTAGGAGACTTTCCTGCCCTGGGGTGTTTCTAACACTGTCTCACCTGCAGGAATTCACTTGCTGGCAGCTGGCACTTCTGTTCCATCTCACTGATCAGGGAACTGAAAGAGGATAGTTCCTCAGATAGTTTGGCAACATACTCATCCCTCCTCTTTTCAATTTCCTTATTCAGCTCTTCCAGATGGGCCAGCAGGAGTCGCTCTTGTTCTTCCAGAAACTGGTGCAGTTCCTGAAATTCTAACACAATCTTTTCCCTCTCAGTTTTTAGCTGTTTCTGAAATGAAGAGATAGAAACAGACAAAGCACAGGTCAAGGACAGGAACACGGAGTGAGTTATGGGACACTTTGTAAAGCCTCATGTACGCACATGGGAGCATGTCATTGCAACCCTGTAGAATTTAACTCTTGATATTTTATGGAGAACGTACTCTGTGCTCAGTAGACAGATGATTTTCCAATGAATTCTGAAGAACCCTAACTGGTGGTTAGAATATGAATCTATCTTGCATTATTAGGATATTCTGATATCAGTGGTGTCTAGAAAACCAGACCCTTCAAATAACAGGAAGGACAGCAGGTGTGGGATCCAGAACGGGACAGGCAAGGATTACTTCTGCAGAGCAAACAGTAGAACCCAACTCGGAAGCGCTTGACTTGAACTGGGGAAGAGATTTTCCCCACAAAATACACCTAAATGAATAGGGCCATGTTTCTAAAACTGGCTTCAAAATCAGAGCCCCAACAATTGCTCTGATGAGTTTTGAATGCACAGTTTAGCATACAAACATTTGGTCACATCATAAATCTCCAATTTTAACCCACACAGGGATTCTGAGCACAAACTGGGTGTCTGGCAAGACACCTGTTTACAGGTTCAGATCTGAGTTTGCAGGGCACTTAGAAATGTGCATGTGAACTGGACAGAAGCCCACCAAGTCGTGCTCTTTCTGGAGCTCTCTAGCGCCCGGTACCCCAGAAGCAAGAAACTTACATCATATCTAGAACCCAGATCTTCTTCACGGCAACGTCCAGCAGTGATATCGCTAGGGCCTGTTCCAAAGCACCACAATCAACAGGAGTCTTTCCAATGACTTCAGTGGGGTTTGGTCAGGTGTTAAGTGACCAGCCTTCTCCGGGGCAGCAGATTTCTATAGAGGCTCCCCGCACTAACTGTTGTGGTTATTGTTCGAGGGTTTCCCTTAACCCTCCCCTGGTTCTTGTCTCGCAGACAGAAAGCAGGAGACCAAAAAGTCCAAAGTGCAGGAAATGCGACGTTTACTGGGGTTAGTTCCAATCAAGCATATCCAGAGCTCCACACGCCAGCAGCGCCTTTACCCCGGGTTCCCCTTCCTGGCTCTGACGCCGCAGAGCCTTGCCTGTGTCCCCGTTCCCCATTCCTCCTTCTTAGCAGGTCCACATATACCTGCAGTGCGCACCCCTAGTCACACCCCTTACAACTTATGGTCCTGTTCCGTTCTGGAGGGTCGGGAGTCTGGGGTCCTCATCCCACTTCTTCTGTTCCCCACGGGAGGGATGAGGAGTAAGGTTGTGCTTGACCTTGGCTTGAGAGAGGAGCCAGGCAGCCTTCCAGTGTGTGTCCTCATATGTTACACTCCCACCTACCCTGTAACACTATCTGTTCCCATTATACTAACAAACCCAGCCAGCCAGGCAGAAGCCACACACCGTGTCTTTGTCCTTTGTCCTTCACACACATTAGTAAGGATGTCAGAGCATCAAAAGTCAAACCCAAAATTCTATCTCAGGTTCACAAACAGGCTTATATGCCAACAGTTCTGTCTGTTGAAAGTAAAGCCAAAAACTGGGGGAGGAATTTGCAAAAATTTTTGAAATGTCAAAGTTGTTTCCATTTTTCAGTGTTCAAAATGGGACAACTTTTAATTTGTTTGTGAAATATCATGAAATAAATTGAAAAAAAAATCACATTTCTGTTTCCCCTTTTTTCTAAAATGTAATAAAATAATGTCCATTTCCACCACCCCATTGTTTCCTTTTATTCCATTCTCTCTGGAACTCTTCAAAAGTTCTCCCATTTTAGAAAAATTGGCAAAAAGAAAAGGGAAAAACTAGGAGAAAAAACTTGGAAATTATTCATGTTATTGTATCAGTGGCAAAAAGGAAGAAATGGGGGGAAAAAGGGATAAAAAACATTTGAAATAATTTCAGCTTTTTAAAACCAAAATGAAAACTTCAATTTGAAATGAAAATAAACATTTTGTTCATTCTGAAATTTCCTGTCAAAAAACTGATTTTTATTTATTTACTAAATCCCATATTGCTACAGGACATGTTTGTGGTTGGTAAATTTCGACGAGCTCTAGCTGAAAGACTAAAGGAGAAACTACTGTTAGCTAAAGAAATTAAATTCACATTATCAATGGAAATATTTGGATTATTAAACCTCTTTCCTTAATGCTCCATTTTCCTGTTTACACTCAATTAAAGCAGAACAGTTTTTCTTTACAATGAGAATAAATAAGCAATAATCTTCCATGGAAGGGAAGATGTTGCTCATTGTTCTTCTTCCGTTAGACTAAGCAGAGTATCAATAACGTCCCAGTGCACATTTTGCCTCTGAGTAAGAACGGCACCTACCAGTAGTTCCTGGCTTGTATTTTCCCCACTCGATTTATACGACAGAATCTCGTCTCTCTCTTTTTTCAAACTCTCCAAATGTCTCTGAATTTGTTCCTAACAAAAGAAAAACTGGTTTAGTTTTGGATGTTTTTGGAGGGTTTTTTTCCCCATTTATTTACATTTTCAAGAATATTAAATACATAATAAAATGGGTGAGTGCTCTAACCACATGACTATACAGCTCTGGGAGTTAAACCAGGTCTCCAAGACAGCAGCAGGAAAAGCGCTGCCGTGTGTTCACACTGTCAGCTGCAAACGCAGTGCGTGGCCACATTTGCAGCTCTTGCAACGCCACAGAGAGCAGTGCATTGTGGTAGCGATCCCAGAGTGCAAGTGGCTGCAGCGTGCTTTTCAAATGGGGGGGGGAGTGGAGTGTGACAGGGAGTGCATTGTGTGTATGTGGGGGGAGAGACTGTGCGTTTGGGGGCAGAGTGTGTGACTGCCATAAGCGCGAGCTCCGTGGCTCCCAGAGAAAAGGGAAAAGCACCAATGGGAGCTGCCAGAGCCGCAGAGCGGGACTTGCAGGTGCCGGCAGCGTGCAGAAAGCCCCCCTGACCCGACCTGACCCGTTCCCAGCCCGCAGGACTAGGAGGGAGGCTGCTGTGGACCGTGGGGTTCCCAGGAAATGTTCCTGACCATCGCCGTCCAGCTGGCTTGGCAGGAAACCTTCGTGGCGCTGACCCCTACGGCCAATGACCTGAACCTGGGAGTTGCAAGTTGCAGTCACTCGGGGTTCCCTTCCCCTCACGTTACCTAAGGTTACCATACGTCCGTATTTTCCCAGACAGTTTTAGATATTTAAAAATTCCCCCCAACGGCAATTTAAGGACTAAAAAGACGGAGATGTCTGGGAAGATACAGATGTTTGGTCACCCTACAAGAGTGGCCACTTGGCTTCAGGGGATTACGGGATGTTTCCGGAGGCCAATCACAGCGCAGTAATGCAACATGTCGTCCACACTGACACCCAGCCGGGGCGCAGCAAGCTCTATGCTTCTCATGGAGGTGGATTACCAGGCGTGCTCCAGCCACAGAGTCCAGGTGCTCTAAGTGCCTGCCAGTGTGGACGTGTCGAGAGTTAGTGCACCCGGGGCTGATTTAATGCGCTCTAACTTGCAAATGTAGCCAAGGCCTAAGTATTTATCCTCAGTGGAACAGATTCAGCAGGAGAGATGGAGGGAGCCCCACCTCAGACTATCCCATAGAGAGGTGGCAGGTCCCTGTTCCAATCCCTTCTCCTCACCAGGTGGAAGAGGGACTTGAACCTGTGGTCTCCCATGTCCCAGGTGAGTGCTCTAAACACTGGGCTAAAAATGATGAGGGAAACTTTCTGTGTGAACTCATCTGAGGGGTCTCAGGCCACCTACCAGGCCAGGCCCCACACAGGAGTTAGGTGGCCTAACACTGATCTTCCCTGGGGCTCAGGTGGGAGACGGGCATCGGGATGCAGTGCGCATGGGCAGAAGCAGAAACACAGGTGCTGAGGGAACTAGTTACTGAAAACACAGACGCCGAGGGAGTTTAGGCACCGACAGGGCTCAGCAGGAGTTTTGTGAATTGCAGTGGAGGCTCCAACTGGGGTTTAGGCACCTAAGTAAATACTGTGAATCTAGGCCTCCCGGACAGGGAAACTGAGCTAAGGACGGGCTGGACGGAGGCTTCACTTCCTCACTGCACAGGTGTTCACACTCCGCTCATGCTCGCTGCGACTTTTCTGAGCAGTCTCACAGAACCACATTCTCATCCACGGCATGTTTTGATATATCACCGGCCTTGGCATTTCTAAGTGGGCGTGAGAAATAATTCCCCCCCCGTCCGCCTACACATAACCAATTCCTGACCCCTTCCCTCCCCACACACACACACACCCCAGGGGCTTTGCTGATATAATTATTTTGTTTAAAAAAAAAATCCCACCCCTCTCCAACACAGATCTGTACAAAAACTGTATGTAGGGCAGGCCTTAAAAACAACATTCTTCCTGTATAAAATCTCTTCTGCTTTTCTACCGTGTCATTTTCTGAAGCTAGTTTTATGACGTTGCTGGTTTTATATTTCTCAGGTGGCTCTGTTTTGATTGTTACAGCATGTCTGGGCTGGGAAGCAGGGAGTGGTCCTTGTTGCTGTGGGACTCTCTGAAGACCAGACAGATCAGGGTTTGATCCACTTCACAGAAAAGTTTCAAAAGCTCTTCATGTTTTTCACACACTTTCTTCCCCCTTGGCTCTGGGATATTTTTGGCTATTTCAACGACATTCCTCAGCTCCCGGTTAGCCTGGAACTCCCCTTCCCGGAAGGGTTCTCTGCACTGAGGGCAGAGATACCAGGGGGAGGTTTCGGACTCCGTGCAGTACTGAGTGATGCAGGATCGGCAGAAATTGTGCCCACACTTGATGAGAATCACCGGATCGTTAAAAGAAGCCAGGCAAATGGAACAGATAACAGACTCTTGAAGATGTTTTACCTGGCTTCTTGCGGCCATGGCACCTACGAGAAATAAGAAAGTAAGTTTCATTTTCACTTTCCTCAGCAATGTGTCTATCCCCGACTGAAGCTGGCCTCCGCCCTTCCTGCAGCAGCCTGCTGATCTGTTGTGAATGTGTTTGCTGGACCCTGGGATCCTTCAGTTGTGGAAAGGAGAAAATATAAGGAGATAGGAGAGAGAGATATAAACTAATGACTATATTGAACTCCTACATTTGTACAGATTAGACTTTAAACAAATATTGTCCCCTGCTGTCATAAACAGGATTAAGTAAATCAAGTCACCGAAGAGATACAAGTATCAAGGGGTAGCCGTGTTAGTCTGTATCCACAAAAACAACGAGGAGTCCGGTGGCACCTTAAAGACTAACGATTTATTTGGGCATAAGCTTTCTGAAGAAGTGAGTTTTTTACCCATGAAAGCTTATGCCCAAATAAATCTGTTAGTCTTTAAGGTGCCACCAGACTCCTTCTTGAAGAGATACAAGCATTTTCTAAATAAAAGAGCCAGTCATAAAATCCCTCTTTCCATGCCCCCAAAAACTTTATAGAGGCCAACAGGATTGGCAGAATTATTTTCAAAATATGCCATTATACTTTCCTTCAGCCATCATAGTTAGAAATTATTTTTTAAGTTTCAAAACAGGATCTGATGTGAATTAGAAATAGATCAGAGTTGCAATGTTAGTTTGATTGGGACTGGAATTTTGCCAATGTTCTGGTGTTCTCTGTCTAATCAGATCCATTTCTAATACAAATAACAGATGTAATTTTATTATTACTGTATTTTGCAACATTTTAAAACTTCCTACGAGTTATCTAAACAATTAAATTAAAAATCCAGAATGGTAGAGTGCCATGTTCAATCCACTTTTTAATTTATTTGAAACATTCAACTGGGACTGTACAGCTTCCTCCCCCTAAACACTGAGGAGGTCCAGCACCTCGCCATTGCTCCATACTGAGGATCGCCTGGCACGTGGAGGCATGGTCACCTGGAAAGATTCCCTGAGAGCACTCCACGCCTGGCTGAGCAAACAGGAAGGGGATTTTCAAAATTCCCAGAGAATTTAAAGGGTGGGTCTGATGGTTGGTCACCCGAGGGCAGGGCAGTAGAGTTCAAAGTGATGACCAGAGTGGCTAGAACAGGGATTGTGGGACACTTCTGGAGGCCGATCAGAGCGCATTAACAGACCAGGGCGTCCACACTGGCTCTGTGGCGCTCCAGCGGGGGCGCATCAAACATTATTACACTCACCGAGGTGGAGAACCAGGAGCGCTCTAGCCGCAGAGTCAGAGCGCTCTACGTGCCTTGCCGGTGTGGCCGTGTTGTGAGTTAGAAAGCACAGATCAGTTGATAAGCATCCTGGAGCACCAAGCGGACTCGATGCAGGTGCTCGTAGCCATGCAGACGGAGCAGTACCACGCCCGCTGCAGCCCTTGTCTCACAACACTTTCCCTTGTGCCCCCATGTCACCGCCAACCCACTTTCCCCAACATCCTGGTTCTTATCGCCACCAGCTGCCTCCCACACCTGTAGCTTCACCACCCAGCCCTGAAAACTACAACCCTTACCCACTGCACTCACCCCCCATCACCATGCAGTACAGCCAGCCTGAAGTGCAGCACTCATTGCACAGCACTCCAGACAGGAAGGCCGAGTAGGATAATAGGACATACACAAATGTGTGATTGTGCCATTCCCCACCCCCTTGCCCTTTCCGTTTCCCAAGCAGTTGTGTTTCTTTTCAATAAATGGATTTTTTGGCTTTGAAAACATTATTATTGCATAAAGTAAAAGATACCTTAGCCCAGGAAAGCAACAGGCACTGCAAATCAGCTTAGCAAACACAGATTCCTACTAACATTGGAACCACTGCACTTCACTCCCGTGCAGGGCACCAAACGTCACTGGTGGCTTTCAGCCTCAAATTGCTCCCTCAAGGCATCCCTAATCTTTGCAGTCCCGCGCTGGGCCCCTCTAATAGCCCTGCTCTCTGGCTGTGCAAATTCAGCCTCCAGGTGTTGAATCTCCGAGTTCCATGCCTGAGTGAATCTTTCCCCCTTCCCTTCACAAATGATATGGAGGGTACAGCACGCAGATATAACCGTGGGGATGTTGTCATCGGCCAGGTCCAGCTTCCCATACAGAGAGCGCCAGCGGCCCTTTAAATGGCCAAAAGCACACTCCACAGTCATTCTGCACCTGCTCAGCCTGTTGTTGAACTGCTCCTTGCTGCTGTCAAGACTCCCTATGTAGGGTTTCATGAGCCACGGCATTAAAGGGTAAGCAGGGTCTCCAAGGATCACAATGGGCATTTCGACTTCCCCTACGGTGATCTTCTGGACTGGGAAAAAAGTCCAGCTTGCAGCTTCCTGAAAAGGCCAGTGTTCTGAAAGATGTGTGCGTCATGCACCTTTCCGGGCCAGCCTGCGTTAATGTCAATGAAACACCCACGGTGATCCACAAGCACCTGGAGAACCATAGAGAAATACCCCTTCTGATTAACATACTCAGGCTAGTTGGGCTGGTGCCAGAAGTGGAATATGCGTCCCATCTATCGCCCCTCTGCAGTTAGGGAAACCCATTTGTGCAAAGCCAGCTACAATGTCATTCACGTTACCCAGAGTCCCGGTTCGTCTGAGCAGGATGCGATTAATGGCCCTGCAAACTTGCATCAACACGATTCCAACGGTTGATTTTCCTACTCCAAACTGATTAGCGACCAATCGGTAGCTGTCTGGAGTTGCCAGCTTCCTGATTGCAATAGACACCCGCTTCTCCACCAGCAGGGCAGCTCTCAATCTCGTGTCCTTGCGCCGCAGGGTGGGGGTGAGCTCCTCACACAGTCCCATGAAAGTGTCTTTTCTCATCCAAAAGTTCTGCAGGCACTGCTCATCATCCCAGACTTGCATGACGATGTGATCCCACCACTCCGTGCTTGTTTCCCAAGCCCCAAAGCAGCGTTCCACGGTGGTGAGCATGTCCATGAATGCCACAAGTCCTCACTGTCAGTTTGGATCTCAAGGAGTAACTCGATTGCCAAACGTGACATGCTGGCGAGACTCATCAGCATATTCCTCAGCAGTTCAGGATCCAGTCCCAGAGACCAAAAGGGAAGACAGAGCACGCAGTATAAAAAACGTTGAAAGATGGTGCCAAATGTGGACAGAAGCACAGGAATTATTGGGATGCGAACCGATTCATCACAGGGTGTTGGGATAGGACCCAGAATGCCCCCCTCCCCCTCACCCCCTTCCCACAAGCCACAGTGCCAGAATGGGAAGAGGTGCTCTGTTGGATAGCTGCCCATAATGCACCACTCCCAATGCTGCTGCAATTGCCGCAAATGTGGCCACGAAAGTGCGCTTGCAGCTGTCAGTGTGGACACACTGCAGCGCTTTCCCTACTGCGCTCTCCGAAGGCTGGTTTAACAAAAAGCGCTCGACATCTACAAGTGTAGCCATGCCCTTAGCCTTCCTAATTTTATCCCTATGTGCTTGTGTTGTTTTTTTTATATTCATCCTTCATAATTTGACCTACTTTCCACTTTTTGTGTGATTCTTTTTGAGTTTCAGATCAAAATTGTTGAAATGTTCCTTTTGACATTTCAGAGTGGATTGGTTCACAGTTTTGTTTCAAAACATCTTTTTATTTTGAAATTTTATCTTATTTTTTAAGTCAAAAGCAGAACGAAATATTTTGGTTTCATTAAAATGAAATGTGTTGACTGACCCAAAATAATTTTTCCAACATTTTCATTTAATGGGAAATTTCAATTTTTTAAATTCTGATTCAGAATCAAAATACATTTTGTAATGTCAGAACTTCCCATGGAACAGAAATTCTGTTTCAACCACCTCTACTGAAAACACGACACAAGTGTTATCTAATGGCTCAGTAACCACAAGGCAAATTAAAAAAAAATACATTTTTTTTAATCTCTCTCTCTCTTTTTTTTTTAAGAGCTTATTCATGATTTTTGAATACATGGTGTTGGCAATACTGAATGTAGTTGAATGTAGATCGAAAACTAGGGGTTTTGAAAAAGCAGAAAATTTGTTGTGGTTTTTTAATTGAAAAGCTGAAATTAGTCTGCCAAAACCTGAACATGGTCTGGGGTTTCAGAAGCGTGTGGCCAAATATCTGCTGCTTGCTGCGTTTGATTGTTTAAAGAAACAATACAAATATTCTGCTTAAAAAAAAACAAAACAAAACTTTTGAACCACCTCAGCTTGTGACCAAACGCCTGAGCCCATCCAGTCAGAGATTTTTCCAGGTTTCTGATACTCTGCTGGCTTCCTTGACTCATATCTGTCTCCATAACTTTGGAACTTAAGAATGGCCAGACTGGGTCAAACCAAAGGTCCATCCAGCCCAGCCCAGTATCTTGTCCACCGACAATGGCCAATGCCAGGTGCCCCAGAGGGAGTGAACCTAACGGGCAATGATCAAGTGATCTCTCTCCTGCCATCCAGCTCCACCCTCTGACAAAGAGGCTAGGGACACCATTCCTTACCCATCCTGGCTAATAGCCATGAATGGACTTAACCTCCATAAATGCATCTGTTTCCTAGAGACTGGCTCCATGGGGTCCCTCACAAACTGGACACGGTTACTGTGGGTTTGTCTTTAGTATAGACTATGTACATACTCCACGAACTGAGCATTTGAGCTTGTTCCAGAATCTGGGATGAGCCTATGTTGTGAAAACTGAAATGCTCAAAATAGCACATGCATGTGAATGGACACAAGGTGCTAAAATTAAATTAACCCAGGGCTTCTCAAACTGGGGCTCAGGACCCCTCAGGGGGACACGAGGTTATTACTGGGGGTCGTGAGCTGTCAGCCTCCACCTCAAACCCCACTTTGCCTCTGGCATTTATAATAGTGTTAAATATATAAAAAAGTGTTTTTAATTTAAAGAGGGGGGTCGCACTCAGAGGTTTGCTGTGTGAAAGGGGTCACCAGGACAAAAGTTTGAGAACCACTGAATTAACCCCTCTGGAGCCTCAGGGATGCAGGGGAGGGGTGGGGGCTCCCTTGGCAGGTTGGGAAGGAGGTAGGTGGTGTAGGATGTTGCTCTTCTCATGTGATCCCTCCCCCTGTGGCTAATTTTAAATGAAGCTGCCCTCCCCTGACATGAATCTCCCTATGGCACTGAATTCAATGTAGACTATAACTTGGCATTTGAGAAGTGACAGGGACGGTGGCCCTAATGGAGAAGCTCACAGCTCAGCTCTTCTGCAAGCCTCAAACTGCTGAATGAGCTTCAGGGTAGGGAAGGCTGGGCCTCCCAAACAGCCTGGCCCTGCCACCATCCGACCCCCACCCACTTCCTGCCCCCGACTGCCCCCCTCAGAATCCCTGACACATCCTGCTCCTTGTCCCCTCACCGTCCCCCAGAGAACCCCCAAACCACCACCACCCAGGACCCCCCCCGCTCCCTGTCCCCGACCCCCATCCACCCCCCGCTGAGTCCTGACAGACACCCCCCCCGGAATACCCACAATCCAACCCCCCCCATTCCCTGTCCCCTGAGCGCCCCGCCCCACCTCTGCACCTTCCCTGTCCCCGGGACTCCCTGGCCCCTTACCCCCACCTCCACCCCTCACGCGTGCTGAGGGGGCAGGGCTGGGAGCTCGCGCCGAGTGGAAGGAACTGAGCTTAGCTCGCAGCCCCGCCCCCTCCCCACGCGGCTCCGAGCGGGGCGGGGCTCAGGGGTCTCTGAGGTCATCCCTGCAGCGCCCGGCCCCCATTGACCCCCCCGGGGGCCATGGCGGGAGGGGCAGTGGGCGGTGCGGGACCGACGGGCGGGAGCCGCACGGGGGCCTGGCGGGGACGTCCCCGGGGCCGGGCCTGACCCCGCGCTGCGACTCCCGCCCCCGGTGCTGGGCTCCCGCCGGCCGGCGCCCGCCCCCCCGGGCGGGGGAGATCCGGTGCAGCGGGTCCGGCCCGGCCCTGCCCGGGAGCGGCGCCCTGAGCGCGACCCTCCCCCGCGCGGGGACACCGGGCCTGGCTCCCACCCGCGGCGTGGGCAACGGCACGTGACACGCGTGGCTCCAGCCTCTCCCCCCTTGGCTCCCGGCTTCTCCGCAAGGGAGGCCCTCTGAAAGGGAGGCCTCAGGCATTCAGGTGCATCTCTCCCACTGATGCTGTTGAAATCCAGGCCCATGTTCTTTCAAAGGTTTCGTGAAGGTTCTGGAACTTGGATTGTCATAAGAACATAACATAAGAACATAAGAAAGGCCGTACCGGGTCAGACCAAAGGTCCATCTAGCCCAGTATCTGTCTACCGACAGTGGCCAATGCCAGGTGCCCCTGAGGGAGTGAACCTAACAGGCAATGATCAAGTGATCTCTCTCCTGCCATCCATCTCCATCCTCTGACGAACAGAGGCTAGGGACACCATTCTTACCCATCCTGGCTAATAGCCATTTATGGACTTAGCCACCATGAATTTATCCAGTCCCCTTTTAAACATTGTTATAGTCCTAGCCTTCACAACCTCCTCAGGTAAGGAGTTCCACAAGTTGACTGTGCGCTGCATGAAGAACTTCCTTTTATTTGTTTTAAACCTGCTGCCTATTAATTTCATTTGGTGACCCCTAGTTCTTGTATTAAACCCCCTAGTTCTTGTATTACAATCAGCAGTGCCTGCGCTTTCCATTCAGAGCCGACTGGGCCGTGTACTTTCCTTTTTCATCTGAAACTAGAACTCACTCCCCTCGTCTCACCTCTGAGTGTATTTACAGGAGCAAAACAAAATGCAACTGTAGCAAAAATCCAAGGGAAGCGCAGAGATTTATTACTGCAGTGCCCCATGGCTGACACCCATCCACGCTGGCATGTTACAGACGGGAGGGTCCCGATTCATCAACAGGATTACATTGATTTCAATGGTGCTACAATGGTATGAAAGGGAAGGATGCAGTAGTGAATCTGGCATGTGTGAGCGTGAATCTGCACACTGCAGGGTGTGTGGGGAGGGCAACGTCTTTAGATATCCATCCTGCTTAAGAATTCTCTGGATATTTGTGCCTACAAACAAAAGCCTCTGCAAAGGAAATCTGAAATTCTCCTGTGAACGGCTCAATCCTTGAGGGGGCCACTTAGGGATCTGGGGCAAAAAATCAGTACTTGGTCCTGCTAGTGAAGGCAGGGGCTGGACTCAGCGACCTTTGAGGGTCTCTTCCAGCTCTAGGAGATAGGTATATCTCCCTATGTTATTAGAGGATAGTTTTGTGCCTTAGAAACGGGACTGGGAGTTGGGAGATCTAGGTTCTGGTCCCAGCCCTGTCATTAACTCATTGCATGACTTCAGACAAGTCCCTTTCCTTTCAATTCCTTATCTGTAAAGCTGAAGTAGTCACACATCCCTTCCTCAGGGGGTGGGTTATGATGTACATGAGGTGATCAGACACTGAAGAAAGGCCTGTAAACAGCATTTGATCTCAGGGTGCTACATTTACAGCTAGAGAGAAACAACTGCCCTGTAGGATGCTGCTATGCACAACCAGCCAATGAGAGCAACTCCTGCCTCAGGCAGAAAGTAGCTGCAAAACCCTGGGTGTCCCTGGACATTGCTCTCCTGGGAGGGGATGTTCAGCATGCACCTTCATGGAGGCCTTGGTTTTCCCATTTAAAACCTTCCTCCTCCCTTTTTAAGCCATAACATGCAGTGATTCCCACTGGCCAGCAGGTGTCACTGTAACACTACATGGAGACTGATTTCCCCAGGGAATCAGGTACCGACTCAGCATCCTCAGGCGTCATCCCAGCACAGATCATAAGGAGAAAGCACCACTCTGATTTACAAAGCCCTTTTTATTTGTGAACAGATTGATGCAGGCATATAACAGGCACAGCCATGCCAGAGCACAGCCAGCTCTCAATGACTGTGCCGGGGCAGAGACAGCAAGAAGAGAATAGCAGAGCAGGTGCAACAATACAGTGAGAGATGATGGAAAAGGACAAGAGCCATCAAACAAGAGACGCTTTCAGAACACAAGGTGCTTCCTCACCCCTGCCTCAGGCAGGGATTTAATCCATTGCAACTTTAAAGGAACATATAAAAATCAGGAAAAGACACTTAATGATTAACGTGCCTCTGCTGAAATGTGCTAGTTTGGGAGCCCTGGAGACTGGACCTCTGGATCCACCGAGAAGGTAGATGAAAGGCAAGCTATAGAACACTGCCCTGCTGGGACCTCTGGGAAGGTCAGGCTCCTTGGTGTCTCTGCTGAAAGCGCCACCCCAGGGGCAGGGGTCTTGTGGACAGTGATTAGTTCTTTGCTGAGGCACAAAGGTTTCCTCTCCCAACTACTCTGATGCATGTTGCTTTTCCCACCATGTCCCATCTGACTGGAGAGGTGTTTAGGGCAATGCTGGGCTGCTCTGGGTCAGATCATATGCCCAGCAATTTCTATACATCCATCCAGGCAGGCAGAAAGTGCCAGTCACTAGCAACGCTGGGATCTAAGGAGGGTGCTTATGCCCAGGGGTCTAACAGAGTCTGTACCGTACAAGGCTCTGGAGAGGGTGGAAGAGCAGCCAGGGCTTCTTCCGTCATAGAAAATGCTACAAATAGGTATAAACAGCAGCTGTTGTTTCCTGGCATTTGCACGAACAGAGCTTTTCTTATCCAAGTAAGACTCCTGCCACTCCTTAAACTCCTTAATACAGGAGCCCACAAGGGAGCGCCCCAGCAAATGGCATGTGCTGTGCAGAGAATGCATGATGGGCCCCTCACCTCCCTCTGCCATCCGGGAAGTAGCAATCCCTCTCCTCCCTCCCTCCACGCTGCAAGGATGCAGCACAGTTTGATCACTTTGGGTACAAGATAGACCGTGGCTGCTGCATCAATCTGGACTGCACAACCCTTCATGCAAGACAATCCCTCTGGTAGGATTAGGAAAAGCCAGGGAATGAACATACTTACCCAGCCCCCCTGGCAGAGGAACTTGGCCCAACATCCACTACACCACCCTTACCCCTCTCTGTGCAAACCAGGCATAGTTTTAGCCAATTATTCAGTGCTTGTTATTTAAGAGCCAAAAGTTCTTAGATGTCAGTTCAGGTTGGGTTTCTCCTGCTTCGCAGAGCTGGGGGTGTGATTGCTATCCAAGAATCGCTAGGCGAGACGCTCTCCAGCCAAGAGCGCCCACACCACAGGGCACAGGCACAAAAACGTTATTTGGCAGGAAGAGCTGATTTGACCAACAGGTAATGCCTCCCCTAGCGCAACAGTGAAATACTGCACAGGGTAAGGCAGCTAACAATCTAGCAGAGTTCTCTTAACCAGTTAATACAGCTATTTCCCTACACAGTGTGCACAATCTGCTGACGCCAACCCCCATACAGGATACAAATGGGAATTGCAAACTCAGAGTAGCATGTTCCAAGTTCATGAAATTCTATCAGTCTGTAACCAGGAAACAGCAGCAGACTGAAAGTCTCCTCCCAAGGGAGAGCCAAATGTCCTGTTTAAAATCACATGGCTTGGGAGAGAAGCCCCTGGAGTTGCTACCCTCACTATTTGCTGGCTGTACCTTGAACTCACCCACCATATACCCCGCATTGGGGACATGACAGACTGTGTATATGTATATGTATATACCGTCCAATACCCAAATGCTAATATCCCCCTACAGCCTGTATCCTACCCCCAATGACACAATGACTGACGCTTCAAACACTTTGTATCGTTTATTTTTAAATATTCTCTAATAATTTTGCTTCTATACTGCAGATCTAAAATCAGTGATTATTAAGTGCAAGTTTTACACAGTGGGCAACATATTGGGTAAAACAGATTGGCCTTGACAACAGATCACCAACAGATGGCAGGGTAGAGTTCATACTGACCCTGCTTCAACTAGATTGTGGCAAAGATTAAAAAACACTGGACGTCAAAACTCACCAAACGCAGGTCAATCCATCCTCAGCGTCGTATCCGCTCGTTATACTCCACTCCTGAACGTAGCCCTCAGATGGACAACATACCCCTCCTAACTCAGTGTCTGTACGTTAACCTTTTACCCCCAGTCGGGGCTATTGCAGATTATGTATTCTTTATGCCATCCGATCTAAAACCCAACTTCGCACCCCCTGAGTAATCTGTACGTTGTCCCCTGATCACCACCAGAAACTTCTACGCCTAAATGCTGCACCGTACACTTTTTTTTCCTTTGAACGTCATCTTAATAAAATGTTGACTTTTCTTCGAGATCCCGGCTCCTTTTCCTTTGCAAGGCGTGTGCATTTGCTCCGGGTTTTAGTCTGCTAATACAGCATGTGGGGGGCGGGGTGATTGAGCCAGACGCGCTTGCCTGCTGCAGACACGGATCCAAGGCTGAATCTCGTCCCCCACAAGCTGAAGGCTTAACTGAAAACAGTTTAAGAAGTGCTCCCGTCTCCGGCACTCAGCTACCCAGCTCCCAATGGGGTCCAAACCCCAAATAGATCCCTTTTACCCTGTATAAGCTGTAAAATCCTGTGACCAGGGCAGCTGCCAAGCAGCCTGCGCATCTGCCTGCCAGCGCGAGAGCGAGTAAGGCACTAATCCAGATAGCAGCAGCTGGGTGGCAGGGGGAGGGCCTAGAGAAACAGCAGAGTGGCACAGCGGGAGTGTGCTGGGCCCATAACCCAGAGGTTGATGGATCAAAGCCATCCTCTGCTATGTGGGTACTTGTTTCTTTTCCTTCTGGGCCTTCAAGCAAGCCGGTGACCAGCAGAGCCCCAAGAGCCTAGGCCATGAGGCAAGAGGTGGCTGAGGCCCAGCGACGGCCTGCCAGGGAGCTCCCCGGCACCTCTGGCTGCCTGGGCTGAAGGCAAGAGGCAGGCCTGGGCGTGGCGAGGCCTCCTGTCCTGGAATGAGGCTGCAGTGCTTCCTGGCCCCCTTTTCCCACCCACACCGGCAGGCGGCTGCTGCGGGAGAACACGAGGGAGGCTCTCGGGGCGCTAGGCAGCGCTGTGAGCCTGTCAGGGGAAAGAGCCGAGGCTCCTGACTTCACCTGCCATTGACTCGTGTGGCTCTGCGCGCCGTCAGCCGGGGGCAGGCCAGGCCGCGGACGTGACTCAGGCTTGGGCCGCATGGCTGCTCTTTCCTGACGAGGCATGAGGCAGGCCAAGAGCTTTGCACAGCGTAGAGGGAAGTTGGAGGGAGGCGTCTTTGAGCCGGCGTGTCTCGTCCGCTTCTCCCTTGCCGCTTGGGCGGAGGCGGGAAGGGAGCGAAATGTTCCCGGCTGAAAGTTTTTGTGCACCGCCTTGAGGATTAAGCCTGAGCCTCCGGCATGGCTGCTGGGCGATGGGTTTCTGAATGGCATCCATCCCGCTCTTTGGACCACCAGCTGAAAGCACTGAGGCCAAGAGACAGCAAAATGGGACCTTTGAGGCTCCCCCACAGGCCTCGGGGAAGCAAGGAAGCAGCACGGGCTTAGCGTCGTCCCTGGGTGGGCTTCAACCACCATCCTTTCGGTTAACAGCCGAACGCGCTGACCCATTGCGCCACAGAGGGGCAAGGCCATATTGAGCACAAAAGCCGGGAATCAGCTCAGGGTACGGTATAGCACATGCATGCAGTGGTTAGACAAGCAACAGCAAGGCACTGGACTGGTATGGAGCGAACGTTCTGTGGGAAGGAACCGAAAAGAGCACCGGGGCTGTGGTACAGCGCTGGCATACACTTTCTTTGGCCTGTTTTGCTGGAAGAGTTAGCAGAGCGAGATTGTTAGTCACAGGTCAGCAGGTGGGTTTATGCAAATACTGGACTCTTGGACCAGCGCAAGGGCAGGGGGGCACACAACTTCTGTAGCACATGCATCACCCTTTGCTACCTCACTCCATTTTACCTCTCAGGACCAAAATATACCATCAAAAAGATTTAATAGCATAAGCTTAAAGCAAGTAATGGTTCAAAAACAAAAAAAAAGGTTCAAAAATGCCTCTGTCTTTGCACAGTACAGCCCTTTGTACCTCCTACTAGGTTTTGCTCTTAGAAACCCTTACCCCTTAATGGTGAGTTCTTTCCAGGCCAGGGTGAAGCTTTCAGGCCTCAAATGCCAGGTACAGTTACTCTGTCCTTGATCCAAAATGAAGAGGAAAATACAGTGGATTACTCCTGCCCTAATAAGAAAGAGACTGGAGATCCCACAGCAGCTGAAATGACCATTTGGACGAGCACTCCCATCATGCAATCCGGGGTGGGTGTAACCACTGCACTGCAGTGACTGTGCTGGGGAAAGCTGGACTTCACAGGCAGGTGGAAAGAGCAAATCCTAGAAACACCTGGAGCTCCCCACACCACTGCTGCCACCAGGGTCAGGTGTTGAGTGACTCACAGTGCCTCTCCCCTCCCATTACCTTCCAGCAGGGGGTGGCAGCACCCCCCACCCAATGCAGGGGAGAGGGCTGAGTGTATCTCTGCACCCTGAGTCCAGGGCACCCACTCTCTCTGCCCCACACATCGAATCTGGCCCTGCTGCAAAGTGACCCCTATGAACAAGTAACCTCCAGGAGAGCAGGATTGGCCCTCAGAGAGGGGAATGGGCTTCTCGTGAAGCTTATAGGTCACTGGATGCAGTGGGAACAGGAGGGCTCTGAGTGTGACCCATAGCTGACATAGGCCATCTAGGGGTGTAGTTCAGTGGTAGAGCACTTGCTTTACATGTCTGAGATCCTGGGTTCAATCCCCAGCCTCTCCGAGTTTATTTTTTCACCCTGTTTCTTTGCTCATGCCCAGAGGGGATGTGGCCCACCAGTCTCCCTGCAGGAGTTTTAGTCCTGCTCAGCGAGGGGCAAGTGCCAATTGCATGGAAGGTTTAGGGGGGTTTCTGCTCCTAAGTCGCCTCAGTACATGTAAGATTCCCACCCGCTGTGCTGCCTGGGACAATGGTAGATGAGAAGGGCCAATCCTCCAGCACTGGAGGGAAAGGTCCCATCTGCACAGGCTGAGAGGCAAGGAAACAGAGGGGCAGTCAGTGCTCTGAGAGGAGAGAGATCAGTGATGTACACCCACCAGGGGACACTGTCTTTTTGAGTATCAATGGGGTAGCTGTGTGTGAAAGTAGAATGAATTATATTGTAAAAATAAGAATGGATTAAAGAAATGTTGTATGTACTTTTAAGCAGATAAGAAATGTTGAAATACAGGTGCCAGGAAAAGAAACATTAGGCATAAACAATGGTGCTAATGGTGAAACATTAACAGAAGATGGGTAATAGTTAGCACGGAAATGAGCTATGCATGCCTAGCCCAGGTAAACTTATCTGATTCTGCTTCCTTTGTTATCTTGTTAAGTTCTGTATAAATAAGATAGTTTGTGTCTTGCATGGTGCTCACATTATCTGGGTGTCATTAGCAGAGCGCTGTGCTAATAAAACAGAGTGGTCTGACAAACTGTGAGTCCTGAGTCTAACTTTGACATGTGTTAGTCTGGATCTGTAAAAAGCGACAAAGACTCCTGTGGTGCCTTATAGACTAACAGACATATAGGAGCATAAGCTTTCATGGGTGAATCCCCACTTCATCAGATGACTGTAGTGGGAATTCTGTGAATGGCTAGCTACAACTAATCAGGAAAGAGATCTTGGAGTCATCATGGATAGCTCTCTGAAGACGACCACACCGTGTGCAGCGGCAATTAAAAAAGGAAACAGGATGTTAGGAATCATTTAAAAAAGGATAGAGAATAAGATGGAGAATATTTTATTGCCCTTATATAAATCCATGGGACATCCACTTTTGAATACTGCATACAGATGTGGTCTCCTCATCTGAAAAAAGATATACTGGCACTAGAAAAGGTTCAGAGAAGGGCAACTAAAATGATTAGGGTTTGGAATGGGTCCCATATGAGGAGAGATTAAAGAGAGGGGTAGCCATGTTAGTCTGGATCTGTAAAAAGGAACAGAGAGTCCTGTGGCACCTTATAGAATAACACAGGGGTTGGCAACCTTTCAGCAGTGGTGTGCTGACTCTTCATTTAAGGTTTCACATGCCAGTAATACATTTTAACATTTTTAGAAGGTCTCTTTCTATAAGTCTATAATATATAATTAAATAAATAAGGTTTTTTTAAGTAACTAAGGTTTTTAAAATGTTTAAGAAGCTTCATTTAAAATTAAATTAAAATGCAGAGCCCCCCCAGAGCGGTGGCCAGGACCCGGTCAGTCTGAGTGTCACTGAAAATCAGCTCGCGTGCCGCCTTCAGCATGCCTGCCATAGGTTGCCTACCCCTGGACTAATAGATAGTCTGTTAGTCTATAAGGTGCCACAGGACTTTTTAAAGAGAGTAGGACTTCTCAGCTTGGAAAAGAGGAGATTAAGGGGGATGTGATAGAGGTATATAAAATCATGAGTTGTGTGCAGAAAGTGAATAAGGAAAAGTTATTTACTTGTTCTCATAATATAAGAACTAGAGGCCACCAAATGAAATTAATGGGCAGCAGGTTTAAAACAAATAAAAGGAGGTCCTTCACACAGCGCCCAGTCAACTTGTGGAACTCCTTGCCTGAGGACGCTGTGAAGGCTAGGACTATAGCAGGGTTTAAAAGAGAACTAGATAAATTAACAGGTGTCAGAGTGGTAGCCATGTTAGTCTGTATCAGCAAAAAGAACAAGGAGTACTTGTGGCACCTTAAAGACTAACAAATTTATTGGAGAAACAACTCTGACATCATAATCAAAAAGGCTGACAAAGGAGGTGCTGTCGTCATCATGAATAGGTCGGAACATGAACGAGAGGCTGCTAGGCGGCTCTCTTACAACACATTCTACAAGCCATTACCCTCTGATCCCACTGAGAGTTACCAAAAGAAACTACACCATCTGCTCAAGAAACTCCCTGAAAAAGCACAGAACAAATCTGCACAGACACACCCCCTACAACCCCGACCAGGGGTATTCTATCTGCTATCCAAGACCCATAAATCTGGAAATCCTGGACGCCCCATCATTTCAGGCACCCTGATTGAGTGACCTCAGCTGGCTCCCAGAGGCAGCACCGTCACAGGATGTCACATAAGTGACAATTTACAAGGGAAGTGCTGAAAGATCAAAGAACTGAGCCCATTTCCAAATCTACAGGTTGGGAATAGGTCCATTATCTCCCAATACTAGCTCTTTCCTGGGTTTGTTTTCAATATACATTGATATAATGTCTGTCTTCATGAGAAGTCTGACCTGGAAAAGGAAGCATGTAGGCCTTCAGTTACAGTGGGGCTGGGTTGAGGCAAATGGGGATTTAGGCATACCCCCATGTGGGTTCCCCACCGCTCTCCTCCCCACACCCTTGTGGCTCTGCCCCTGCTTGCACAATGGCACTCTGGTCCATGACTAGGATTAACAGTGACAAGGGTAAAACTCAAATCTGCTGGCTGGTGGAGAAGCTGGGCCTCCCCCATCTCGAAACTATCACTCCCAGTTACCAGGCAAATTAGTGTCCATCCCAGAGGAAGACACAGCCCCACGCCTTGACAAGCGCATGATGAGATGGTGGTAGCAAGATGCTTTCCATTTCTCCCAGTCATCTCCCCTTGAGTAGCAGGGTTCGAAGTTAACAACCCATTTAGATGAATAGGGCAGTTAACACCTCTCTGAACAATTGTGTCATGTTCTTTGCAGGTTCAGGCAGAATGTCTTTTAATCAGTTAGGGTCTATCTAAACAGGAAAATTATTCCAGAATAAGGTAGGATGTGAATTTAAAGTACTCTGGTTATTCCAGAATAACACGTTGTGGGGGCACTCTTATTCTGGAATAAATGGGCCTGCATGAGTATATGGGGGAGGTACAATTTGTATATTAAAGATGCAAAGAATCCTGTGGCACCTTATAGACTAAGAGACATTTGTCTATAAGGTGCCACAGGATTCTTTGCTGCTTTTACAGATCCAGACTGGGGCTACCCCTCTGATATATTAAAGATGTAAACAGAATTTAGTCTCTCCTTTATTTTGTATCATTGGGAAAAGGAGTCTTTACATAACTGCATTGAGGAAGCTGAAGTACTGTTTTTAAATTATGTGTTGGTGTCATAAATTCAGAGATGCTAAGGCCAAAAGGGACCTTGTGATCATCTAGTCTGACTTCCTGTATAGGAGAGAACATAGAACATCTCCAAAATAATTCCTAGAGTATGTCTTTTAGAAAAAATATACAATCTTGATTTAAAAATTGTCAGTGATGGAGATTTCAACATATGCCGAGAAAGGCTACTAGGATGATCAGAGAAATGGAAAACCTACCTTACGAAAGGAGACTTAAGGATCTTGGCTTGTTCAGCCTAACAAAACAAGGGTTGAGGCAAGCCCCGCGGCCCCAGCTGGAGCTCCGGCCAGAGTGCGGCAAGCCCCACGGCCCCGGCTGGAGCTTCGGCCGCAGTGCGGCAAGCCCTACCCTGCAGCCCCGCTCTCCCAGTTGGCGCCCTGGGGTAGCAGGGGGCTCCGGGGACTATTTAAAGGGCTGGGGCTCCAGCTATCTCTGCCACCCCGGTCCTTTAAATAGCCGCCGGAGCCCCGGGTTGCCCCTATGCATTCATCAGGGCTCCTGCGGCTATTTAAAAGGTCTGAGGTGGGGTAGAAGCAGGGGAGCCCCGGGCCCTTTAAATAGCCCCCAGAGCCCTGGGATAGAGGGGGTCTTGGGGGCTATTTAAAGGGCCAGGGCTCCAGCTGCCTCTGCTGCAGCCCTTGCCTTGCCCTGCCTGCACCAGCTCTGCCCCCCCATGCCTGCAGCCAGCTCTGCACCCTGTGCCCACAGCCAGCCCCTGCCAAACCCCCTGCCCTGTCTCCAGCCAACCCCTGCCACACACCCCTGTGGCCCTGCCCAAAGCCAGCCAGCCCTTCACACACTCCTGCCCGCACCCAGCCCTGCAACCCCTGCTCTGTCTCCAGCCAACCCCTGCTGCACTCCCCTGCCTGAAGCCAGCCAGTCCCACAATCCTCTGTCTCCAGCCCTGACAACCCCTGCTGCACTCCCCTGCGGCCCTGCCTGAAGCCAGCCAGCCCACCCCACACCCCGCCCCGTCTCCAGCCAGCCCCACACCCCTTGCCTTGCCTGCAGCCAGACCCTACCTCCAGTCAGCCCCTGCCCTGCCTCCAACCAGCCCCATGTCCACTGCTGCCCTGCAGTTCCCAGGGCAGTAACCCTGCACACCTGCTTCAATGAGGGAGGGCAGGGAGCAGCTGGGACCCACACATGTGCACACCCCCAGGGATTGGCGGTGACCCACACATGTGAAACGGCGTTCATTAATAACCAATCAACAGCATATATGAATCAATGTACATAATATATAATTTTATTATTTATATAGTTATGGAAAGTAAATAATAGAAGGCAGAAATGAAAGGCTTTTTTTTTTTAGTCATCCCTGCCAGGGCCCCGCCAAAAATGTTCGAATTGGGCCCCGCACTTCCTAAAGCCGGCCCTGATGTGTAATATAACTATGTTAAAAACGGCCCCGAACATTGGTGGAGCTGGGCCCCTGGGCCCTGAATTTGCTGGAGCATGGGCACCACGGGCCCATATAACTCGCCGCCCCTGCAACCTTGAGCATGTGGCTCCTGGGAAGTGACAGAGAAACTGTAGCTGTGGGAACAAACAGCATAAAGTTTTTATACTGCTAGGTGCATCCTTGGCCTTCTTGCAGGGCTCTGCTGGGCAGCGGTGGGCTCCCTGTGACCGTGGCCCCCCCCATGCAGTTCAGCCCCTGGGCTAGGACAGAGGAGGAAAGCGAGGCAGTTGGCAGATCCCCGGGGGAACCACCACAGTTGTAAGGGTTTTGGGGATATGTGCTGCTGGGGGATGGATGGGTGGAGACTGAGGGGACCCCAAGCCCGATGAGAAACTGTAACTGCCATATCCCTGGAGCGTGACTTCCGCTGCCCCACATGCAGCCCCCCAGGGAGCAGTCCAGAGACCAGAGCTAATGACCCCCGGGACTGCGCTTCCCTCAACCCATGACATTATTCAGATGAGGGGATGGGAGAAGTGTTTTCAGTTGCCATGGTAATGCTGCCATGCCAAGCGGAGCTTGGGGCAGCAGTGCCACCTTCTGGCCAAGCAGAGCGACTGGGCATGGGAAGTGCAAGGAGGAAAGGTCTTCCCCTCCCTTAGTTCTTCTTGGGGTGAGGGGCTGGGTGCTAGCAGAGATTTTCCCACGCTACAGTGGTCCCCCACCGCTCATGAGTGTTTGGAGCCAGGCTCTGGCTCAGCCCAGTGTGGAGCTGGGCCCGCGCTGTGAGATTGGGGTCAGACTTCCTCAGCATTTGGATTTGAGGGAGCTGGGTTTGAGGCCTCAAATAAAATCAAACAATGGAGGAGGATGAACCAGGCCGCCTTCCCCAGCACTAGCTGCTCCTTTAAGCCACTCTTGGCCTCTGGGTGGAGGGTGGCACATCCTCCTTTACTCCCACCAAAACCCACAGGCATCCCCGAAGGACTGAGCTTGTACGGTTTCCAGCCCTGGAGCCTCCGTTGCTCTACGAAGGGCACAATTCTTAGCCAGTGTCATTCTGCATAGATGAGTGGAACTTGGCCTTGGCTTTTGGATCCCGAGGCCTTTAACAGGGGAGAGATACTGAGCAGGAGTGGAAACAAACAAAAAGATAATCGACCAAGCACCCTTGACTCTTTCTGGCTTGACTAAGGTGGCCAGAGATGTGATCGCGCTGCACCCAGCAGCTCCCATTGTGACACTGATGGGCAGGTTTTCAGATCAGTTCAATGCCCAACCTGCGGGGTCTCCAATCATCCAGCCGCTTGTTTAGGTGCCTAAATGAGAGATGAATTCTTTGGAAAATCTGGCCCCATGTCCACTCCTGGACACCTTGGATGATGATTCTCCCCTCCCATCCCACAAACCCCGGCTGGATTCACAGGCAGACAGGTGTGTTCTGGAAAGCAAAGCCCTGCCATGGGCCCATGCTGGAATCCCTGTCTTGGCAGCACGCTGCTGCTGCTGCTGCTGGTATGCGTTACTCAGACACTCCCTGCACGGATTTATCAAGGCAGTATAGGTGCATGTGTGTTTTTCAGACCTAATTTACAGATTGCTCTGCCAGAGCTAGGATAACAAAGCACTTAAAAGAAAAACAACTAACAAGAGAGGCTGGTTTGAAGGCCCTGCAGAAGTACCAATGCCCACCTAGTAAATCTTTAATTAAAAGAGGAAGGGAACAGAGAAGCAAGTGAGTACAGATGAGATGGTAAATATTTAATCTGGACACAGTCATTATACTACTGCGATCGGAGGGGGGAAAGATGGATGAAAGTGGCACCTATAGAACATTCAATCCTGATAGTCACAGAGGAGATAAATAAAACATCCTGCTGCCAGCAAAGACAGGAATAAACTGATACCTCCCAGCAGCTTGATCACAGCTGTCCCAGCAGCAGCTCTTGGGGAAAGAGTTAGAAAAGGAGACTGAGGACAAGTTAGGGGGCACCTGGGGCCTGATTGCCCTGCTAGCAGCAAGGGCATGGAGTGCCCACTGAAATCCGTGAGACTGTAGTATGCCTCCAGCTCTCGGCTCAACCCATAGAGTGAGAGGGGTAGTTTACAATTGTCAAGGGAAAGGAGAGTGGGAGCAACAGGGCCTCACTTTCTGGACTGTCTCAGGGTCACCCTTTGCTCCTTCATCGCTGTCAAGCCACCCTGTCATGGCTTAAGAGTGTGAAGACCAAACTCAGGGCAGACTGCTAAGAGGCAGGGCACAAACCTTCCATCTCACACCAAAGACAATGCTTGTAGCCAATCCTATAACAAACTAGCTAAAGTTTTATGAACTAAGAAAAGGAAATCAGAATGTTATTTACAAGGTTAAAGCAGATAAACATAAACATACACACACAGGAGTTAGTCGTAAGTTTCAAAAGGTAATAGAGGCTTTTGTAATGAGCAAGCTCTATATATCCCTAGGACTAACCCAGGCTAAACACTAGGGATCTCTTGCTTATACCTCAAAAACCTTGCCCTTGAGACTCCAAGGAGCATAGTGATATAGTTTCTCCTTGTCAGGGATTTTTAGTCCCTTCCCCCTTCTCTGAGCTGTCAGTTCAGCTGAGGGAAGGAATTCACATGATTGTCTCCTCTTTCTGGGGGAGCAAACAACAAAGTCTTTTGTCCTCTGATGTTCCACTGGTGTTAATGGGCCTTCTTTGTTGGGTGGGAGATACCTCCTGTTGGAGACTAGTATTTCACAGTAGACAATGCTTCTCTTCTGTCTAGTGATTTAGACTTACAGAGAATTGCAATGCAAATGCTTAAATATTACCTTAGGGTTTGTCTACACTTACTGGGATCAATGTGCGGTGATCGATGCATTGGCGGTTGATTTAGCAGACCTGCTAAATTGACCGCAGATCGCTCTCGACTCCTGTACTCCACCAGATCAAGAAGAGTAGGGGGAGTTGACGGGAGAGCGTCTCCTGTCAACATCGTGTAATGTGGACCCCGCGGTAAGTAGATCTAAGCTATGTCGACTTGAGTTACGCTATTAATGTAACTCAAATTGGGTCGCTTAGATCAACTTTCACGCATAGTGTAGACAAGGCCTTACAATATAGGGTACAGCTGTTATAAGTGAGATGAATGCAGGCAACAACTTACAAGTACTCAATAAAGTGTGAGAACATTTTTATAACTCTAATACCTATTGCAACAACCCTAACACACAGGTGAACCAGAGTGATTCCAGCTGTGTATTTGTCAGTATTCAAGTGAGACAGGGGACCTTGGCATCAGCTGACACCTGCTTTGCCAGCAACAGTCCCCTGGTTCCCAAACTGCATCTGCAAATTAGTATTATTAGAGTTGTTTCTACAGGCTGAGATCGGGGCTCCATTGTGCCTGGTGCAGGACATGCACAGAGCAAGGGTCTGTCTACGACAGCAGCACAACTATGGCACAGCAGTGTTGTCATGTAGACGCTTCCAACATCGACAGAAGGGCTTTTTCCATTGGTGTAGTTAATCCATGTCTCTGCAAAATGGTAGCTAGGGTGACAGATGCATGCTCCTGTCGCCCTAGTTGTGTCTACACCAGGGATTAGGTTGACCTAACCACAGCACTGAGGGTGCTAAATTTTTCACAGCCCTAAGCGACGCAGCTAAGTCATGCTAATTTTTTAAGTGTAGAGCAGGTCCAAGAGACAGTCCTTGCTCCAAATAGTTCACAGTCGAAATAGACAAGACAGAGAAAAGATTATTATCCCCATTTTACAGGTGGGAAATTGAGGCACAGGGAGATTAAGTGACTTGCCCATGGCCACAATGAGAGTTGGTGGCAGAGCCAGGAATTGCTCCTAGATCTCCTGAGTCCCAGATTTGTCTGTTTAGACAATAAGCTCTTCAGGGCAGGGGCTGTCTGTGCATCTGTACAGCACCTAGCACCACAGGGCCCTGATCTCAGCTAATAATAGCAGTAGTAATAATTGAATTCAGTGGCACTTTGGTTAAGGACCACAGAATTTGGCTTGTAACGAAGAGCCAAAAAACGCAAGTTCTAACTCAGCAGGAGGGACCGCAAAAAGTTTATTTTCCTGCTGAGGGAGCCACGGGGGGGGGGGGGGGGGCTATAATTTAGACTGTAATGATTTTAAAGTAGGCCAAAAACTTTAGCCTCACCTCTAGTAAGAACATTCCTTTAATATTATTAACCTTGCTGGAGGGGAATATACTCCAGCACTTGCAATCTCTCCCTTGGTACTGAAGGAGTGTTTGTCAGACTGTATGGCCTTTTCCTTTCAAGGTGTTTGAACATTTCAGGCTTTGAGACCCTTTCACAAATTGGATTAAGTTGCTCTAGACCTGCTGTCGGGCTGCAGTTCACCTGCCCTCATCCCCCAGCACCCGTACACACTGACCTCAATCTCTCACTCACATGCATGCACACACATCACTTTCATTCAATGAGACTTTACTGGTATGTCAAGCTATGAAAGTGCTATGGGGGGAGGGGGCGGGGAAGGTGACACAGGGAGAGAGAGAGACTCACTCAAGTATCTGTCAGAAGTAGTTCCCTAGCTGTAAAATGGAAATAATAATCCTTCTTCTGGCTGTCTTTTCCGTTTCTCTTTTAAACTCTGAGGTGGGGACTGGTTCTTGCTGTGTGTCTGACAGTGCCTAGCACAATGGGACCTGATCTCACTTGGAGTCATGGAATCATAGAATATTAGGGTTAGAAGGGACCACAGGAGGTCATCTAGTCCAACCCCCTGCTCAAAGCAGGGCCAGTCCCCAGACAGACTTTTACCCCACTTTCCTAAATGGCCCCCTCAAGGACTGAACTTACAACCTTGAGTTTAGCAGGCCAATGCTCAAACCACTGAGCTATCTCCCCCATCACTGGAATACAAACACTAATATTAGTTTGCAGCTTCCCACCAAGTGTATTGCAGGAGATAATTTTTGCCTGTGGCTTTGGCTACAATTAAACCCCCTCCCTGGTGGTTTAGAAAAGGTCAGTGCACTGGGGATGGGCTTGTGATAGAAAGGAGAGTGCTATAAACTACCAATCTCCACTTAGCATCTCACTAGTGCAGCAAACTTTTGTACCTCACTTTTTGCCGGCTTCATCTTCCAGCCCTCTGCTAATACCCTAAGCAATTGTGCTGCTTCTACTTCTATTCCTAAGGGTGCCTGGCTCTGCCATTGTTTGGGATCTGGGTTTGTATTGCAGGCTAAGATTACACAAACATAACATAATCCTCCTCTCTTGTTTTTGCATCTATAGGGAAAGACTTGCTGTTTGTTGACGCAAATGCAAATATCACCCACAGACCTACAATGCAGTTAGTAAATCGCTTTAGCTCTCAAATGGGGTGTTTGCTGACACTAGAAACCAAAGAAATGCAGAGAGGGGTGGTGCCAATCACACAGCTGTCAATTGGTGGTGCCAATCACACAGCTACCAGCTGGGAGCATGAAATACAATAGGAGGCAGAAGTTTTCAGAAGTGCATTTTGCTAACCTGAAGCATTTTGTCACTGAACACATCCCTTGGCCTCTGTGCCACACCCACTGTTTACTTAAACCATTGGAGAGCTGCATGGCCTTGTAACTGGACTTGATCGGTTGCAATGAATGCCCTATAACTGGGACACCCAAAAGAACATTCAGGCATGGAGCAAGCAGGCACAATGGAGTTATTTATTTCTATTGCAGTACCTAGTTGCTCCAATTGAGAGCAGGACCGGGTTATAGTAGGAATTGTAAACGAACATAGTAAGAGATAGTCCCTGCCCTAAAGAGCTTATTATCGGCAGGAGAAATAAAAAATTACCCCATTTTCCAGAGGAGTGAACTGAGAGCCTGGCCCAGAGAGGGTAAGGGACAGATTTTCAAAGGCTCACCACCTGCAATTGTGGCCCAATTTTTAAAGAGAGCTCCGTTCCCATTCAGGCACCTAAATAAAAGCCAGCTTGTCAAACCTGCCCAGAACGCTCAGTGATGTTTTCTTTTGAAAACGTGGCTCCAGCTGTGGCTCTTCAGCCATCTTGAAAATTCTGGCCAAAGCAACTTGCCCAAGCTCAGACAGGAAGGCTGTAGCAGAGCCAGGAATTATACCCAAATCCTAGTTCAGTGCCTTAACCCCAAGACCATACTCTGACTTGGAATTTGGCCTCAAACCTTGCAAAACTGAGTGACATGTTAGTGACCTGCCAGGAGCCTGAAGGCCACACTACATTTGTTTAATTTTTAACATCAGAACTAAATGCACACAGCCACCCTTGCTCATCCTTGAATCTACCTTCTCAGATACATTTTACTTGTTGGGAGTTGGCCAGCAACATTTAAAAAAAAGAAAAAGAAAAACCGCAACTGATTGCTGCTGTTACAGAAGGAGGTCACCAGTTAGCCACACGTTGGGCACCCCAAATCTTTATGAAAATGCTGCTGGGATACAGTAATGCTCCAACACCAGTCGAAAGGTTAATCTAGGCTTCTCTTTAGCAGCAGAAGGAAATCTTCCAATTGTCAAATATTAACATCTGAAGGGGAATTTTCAGCTCATTGCATCAAAAGCTGGATTCTGAAACCATCCTCAAGTCAGCCTCACCTTACCTTATTGCAATTGTTCTAAAAATCTAGTGTAGACTGCATTATTACAGCAGGGTGTTCACATTTCACTCCAGCTGGGCACTGAAAACAGATTAGTCAATTTTTCTTCTAGGTTAGAGAGGCAGGATGGTTTTGTGAGTAAGGTTGTGGATAATAATGCCTAGCTTTTATATCATGCTTTTTATCAGATCTCAAATGCTTTCCAAAGGAGTATCATCATCATCCCCATTTTACAGGGGAAACTGAGGCACAGAGGGTAAATGACTTGCCCAAGGTAACACAGCATGCCCTTGGCAGGGCCAGGAACGGATCTGAGCCCCAGTCCAGTGCACCATCATCTAGACCAGTGGACTCCAAAGTGGGGTGCGTGCACCCGAGGGGGTGTGCAAGAGGATCCTTGGGGGTGCACAGCAGGAGGAGCACTTTTTTTTTTGCGCTTTGGCAGTTTGGGCAGGATTCCGAGCAGCTTTTTTTTTTTTTTTTTTTTGGCTTCGGCGCAGCAGGGGGTGCATGGTCAAAAAATTTTTACTGATAGGGGTGCGCGATCAAAAACGTTTGGAGACCACTGATCTAGGTATTTGATTCCTGGCACTGCTGGTGTGACTTTAGATAAGTCACTTAATCTCTCTGTGCCTCAGGCTCCCATCTGTAAAATTAGTATTCTACTACTCTGCCTGTCTTGTCTCATTAGTGTGCAAGCTCTTCAGGGCAGGGATGGTCTCTTACTATGTGTCTGTGCAGTGCCCAGCACAACAGGGCCTGAGCTCAGCTGAGTTCTCTGCATGCTACCACAATACAAATAATAGCTGCTTTTGTTTACTTACTTTTAATGTTGGGGTTGTAAAATCTGCTGGGAAAGATTTAAGTCCCACCCCTATAACTGAATTAATTAGAATTAAATGAAACATTCCTATTGAACTTAGGTCTTCTTGTTGTTTTGGAAACAATCAAAATTTGAGGGCTTTCAGTTCTCTTAAAGCATTGATCACCTTTCCACCCCCAAGGGTGAGTGAGACACAGGGAGCCATGGCCTCTCTCACGCATATCTCGTCCCTGCTTTGGAAGGGGAGTCCTGAAACCGGGGAAGGGAGAGTCTCACGCAGTCTCTTCCTTCCCATTCACGCCTGTTTTCCTCTGGAGACTTGGATGGTGGAGACTGCAATCGGGCTGTAGCACGGTCCCCTCCCCAATTTACTTCAACCTGGCACGCCAGCCAGCCAGCTTTCCTGCGGCAGTAGCCAGCCCAAAGACTCTGTTCCCTCCTAGAGAGAACCTAGACTCTGCACTGCATTGGCCTATCTATATACCTCAATTAAAGAGCAGAAAGCAGCCAAAGGCGCCCATGAAAAGCAATGGGAGTTTTGTCACCCGTTTGAGTGGCGATCAGGCTGTAAGATTCACCAGCTGGTGTTAGCTTACAAGGGCTTCTTTGGTGTTGGAAACACTTGGGTGTCAGTGCAGAGAAAGAGGCATGAGGTCAGCTTTCAAAAGCATTATAAATTGCTGAGTGGGTGGCAGTGCATGCATTGTGTCAGCTTGTGCCTTTTCAACAATATTCTGTCAGAGACAATGGTTGCTTTTCAGAGGGCCAGGCTCTGCCCTCAGTTACACCAGTGAAGATCAGGAGTAAATCCACTGACTGCAATGGAGCAACTGGCTTTTCACCTATCAGAGGGGTAGCCATGGCTTTTCACCAATATACCTAAAAGCAGGTTTCCACCAGTTTTAAGGGAGCTTTCCTGCATGCCACTGTTCTGAATCGTTATTTGTATTAAATTAGAGGCTCCAAGACTTTGTGCCAGGTACTGTACACATGTATAGTACAACACAGTTTCTTTCCTCAAAGAGCTTGCAATGTAAACAAACAAGAAGGATGGGAGGGTAAGTGAGAGGCACAGAGCAGTAGCAGATTCAGGAATTGGACTGAGGTCTCCTGTGTCCCAGTCCAGTGCTCAATGGGCTACATCACACACTATGCAAGAACAGCTCCCCTTCTCGTTTGCTAAAATGACAAACAGCACCTCTCCCAAAAGAAAAGTATCATGGCCCTGTCTGTAAAGAGGATCAGATGCCAATTGTTCGGCTGCTCTTAACATGATGTGAGCACACTGAAAGGAACTTGCATCTGAAGAAGTGGGTATTCACCCACGAAAGCTCATGCTGCAAAACGTCTGTTAGTCTATAAGGTGCCACAGGATTCTTTGCTGCTTGAAAAGAACTGGATGCATCTACCTGACAAGTCCTCCCCTCCAGAAGTCAAACGGAGAGGTGAACAATTCCATTTCGCTCTAATAAATTTTCTAGCTTCATTTTAAACAGAGAGGATTTGTTTTGTCCACGGGGCTCTCTGGTGACAGACAGCTGCTATTCAACCAGGGGCAGGTAGAGAAGGGGAGGGGAAATCTCACCAGCAGAATGTAGCTTATGGGGAACAGAACTGACACATGTTCTCCGAAATCGATTCTCCCTGCCTCTGGCTAGCCTGGTCTAAACATCTGGACAGCTATAGACATGAGGTGAGCATGCTGCTGCATAGCTCCTCATCAGGGAAAGCTGATGGAGCTAGGGGGAAACAGGAATGCTAAGGATTATTCAGGGTATTGTTTACAAGTAACAGGTCACTGGTGGCAGGTGTGTAGGGTCCACAGAAAGGGCAGAGTGAATGGGCAAGAGAACATGATGCAGGCACACAGGAGAGATGGTTAGTTGTCCAATGTGATTTGCCTGGCGAAGAGAGGTGCAGACACCATAGCAGATGGGAAGGGCATTTCTACTTAAGGATGGCTCCATTTTCTCTTATCACACACTGCCCGGAACCCGCATGCAGAAATGTCAATGGCAGCTCTGCATACAGGTTAAGGGCAGCGTCCCACCCTGTGTGTGCAGGTGCCAGCAATGCTGGAGGGAGGGGGGAAAGAAAGAGCAGAAAAGTTTTTGCCATCATGTAAAATGACAATTTCTCTTGACCAGAAGTGCACATGGGGCTGTGAGGATTCCTCCAGAGATAGGCAGGAAGGCCCCTTACAGAGCTTGGGTTTTTATCTTCCCACTGAAGGTCCTGCTTTACGCTGCAAGCACAGTCTTATGAAATTCTTGGCAGAGTGCAGAAAAAGCTGCATTAGGTAGAAGACCGTGCAAGTGGATTGAGTATGGAGATCCAGAGGCTCTCCCTTGTAAATCGCTGGTTTGTGAGCACAATTACTGCTCTCCGACAGCTGTTTGGCACCTGAAATGGTTGATCATAGCCCATTGTTAACCAACAAGCGTTAACTAGGAAACCATCACTGCAGAGCTCTCTTCCTGGAAATGGTTAATGACTAAATGGCAGTGTGGCATCTGAACTATTTTTACCCCCAGGAAGTGGTCCTTTTGGCAGAGGACAGAGCACGGTATGTTGTGGGCAAGCTTCCACCGTCCCATCCTCGTGCCATGGCTAAAGAATTGTCTCTAGTTCTTTTATCCCGCCACCTTTCAACACCAGTTGCATTTATTTATTTTTCGTAGGGAGCATTCCACCTGCGGTTTGTTATGAAGCTGCATCTCCTTCTGGGCCAGTGACTAGTGATAAGTCACCCCCAGGAGTTTTTAAAACATAACACACGTAGTTGAGTACATATATATATCTATATATAGAGTGCATCTAGTTAATTTGTGTAGAGTCCCACTTGCTTTTCCCCTTCCCTGACACCTGTCTGCCTGTCCTTAGACTGAGCTCCTCCAACATGGACAGTCTTTTCCTGAATGTCTGGAAAGTACAGCAGGGATGCTACCACAAATTATGATGTCGTAATAAAAGCACAGTGGTGCTGTGATAGCCATGTCTGTCCCAGGATATTAGAAAGGCAAGAGGGGGGGGACGTAACATCTGTTATTAGACCACCTTCTGTCGGTGAGAGAGAAAAGCTTTCGAGCTACACAAGCTCTTTTTGAAAGCTTCTCTCTCCCCAACAGAAGGTGGTCCAATAAAATGTTACCTCACCTCCCCCTTATCTCTCTACTAAACTCAGATGATTGTCTACTAGTGTCTTTATAGTTTTACCGAGTTACACTCACAGGAATAGGAGACAATGACCCTAATCAAGTGGACTGCACGTCCCACAAACAGTTAAACTCTACTCAGTGAAGCCAGTTTTGCTGTAGAGTTGGAAGCTGAGGTTTCCTAATATTATGAGTAGCTGGTGCCCTCTAGCGAGCGGCTCCCAATACCTAGTTAGGTGAAATTTACATTGCCATGTTCTATAGAGGAGTATGTTTCTTTTCAGATAATCTAAACTTCCTCCATGCCCACCCACTTACAAATGGACAGCGTTCCTAACATCTCAGGTTAGGCAAAACACTCTCTCCACTGCATTCTGTCACCAAAGGCTCAGGATCAGACTCTGATCTGAGTTATACTGGTATAAATCTGGTCTAATCCCACAGTATTCAACCAAGTTACCAATTTGAGATGTGAATTTGGCCCATACCTCCTGCCCTAACCAGCCATAATCACCTGAGTTATCTAAATGGTACTCTGTATAATACAATACAAAGTCTTAGGGTGCTTCTTCTACACTTTGCTCTAGTCCAGTCCAATTGTTTCCAAGATCTTCTCATTCAGTCTCCTTAAGTCACAAGGACATAAGTTACTCATAGAAAACAAGGAGGTCTTGAGCTGCTGAGGATTTCTTATTGATTTGTTAAGCTGCACATGCACACACACAAAGTGAAATAAATGAGGTTGCTATACTGGTAACAAAAGATTTTATTTAAGCTTTGCCAAAACACAGTACAAATTAAAAACTAAACCTTCTAAGTTACCCTGTCACAAGATTTCAAATGTCAACTGTATTTTGCATGGGAAACAAACAAGTCATTAATTTAGTCCGACCAAAGCACGGTAAAATAGTGCAAATATAAATAGAGTATTTTGGTGAGCTTTATGCTACAAGTAGGGAGCATGTATTACATAGATATTTCACGTTTCCTGGATGAAAATACATTTAGGCGCAAAACAGGGGAAGGGTACTGAGATTTAGTAAGAAATTACGTTTTCTAGAAGGGACTCGGTCTTTCTATTGTTATTCAAGAGCATAAAACATTCCTGCTACCCACACAATATTTCAGCCACCTTCAAGAACCTTCTCAGATAGGTACATGGGGGTATTGGAAGGATTCCTGCTTGCATAGCACCGTAGCTCTTACAGCACTTTATTATTATTAGAGAGAAAGGTCATCACCAATAATTTGTAAACAGTCTGAATACAAACAGTTAAGAATGAATGAGGAAAAGCTGCCACCTTGAAAGCTGAATGACAGTTTGGGACACAGGGAATGTCTGGGAGCAGGAGTCATTCTCAAAGCAGTTGTGTTATTTTAAAATGTATTAATAGTAGTTTAACATGCATAACATTAACTGATTATTTTTTAGTAACAGGACATCAGGCAACTGCACGGCTTTTCATATGTTCAGCTATCCTCCCTGGCCAACACTTTCCAGCCTGGGCTCCAAAAGGGGGCACTGCTATACATAGCCAAAGTTTCAGAGATGTTGAGTATCTCACAACTGACACACTAGTCAACAGGAGATCCAGGTGTTCAGCAGCTCCAAAAAATCCGGGCACTGATTTAAGGTGCCCAATTCTCGATTTAGGTGGCTAACTTTCTGGTGCCTTTATTAGTTTCCCATCTGTAAAATGCTGACTCCCTTTTAAAGTGCATTGAGATCTACAGATCAAGAGAGCTATACAAGGGCTAGGTATTTTACTGAAATACTTTGGGTCCTGTCTCTGCAACTAAGGCATGAGAACAGACTTCCTGTTGGGAAATATTAATAACACGGCAGCTCTGATTGAATTAGGGCTTGTCTGTACCACTAACTATACTGATATATAGCTATACAACCCTCTGAGGCGTTGTCTACACGGCCACGTTACAGAACGGAAACATTCTCGCTCAGGAGTGCGAAAAAAACAAGTTTCAGTGCTGTAAAGCGGTAGTGTAGACAGTGCACCAGCGTTGGGAGCCACATTAGCTACTCCCCGCATGGGAGTGGTTTTTTTCTCTCCCCCAGCGCTGGGGCCGCGACTACACAGGTACAGTAAAGCACTTGCTGCGGCAGCGCTTTGACATTGGTAGTGAACACATACCCCTAGTGTAGACACAGTTACACTGGTGTAAGCATTTATGGGAAGAGGAATAAGATACACCAGTCTAAGGTACTTTTATACTGGTATACCTGCATCGACACTAGCATTGCACTGGTATAACTATTTCATGGGACAAAAATCATACCCTTAAGCAAAATAGTTATATGGGTACAAAAAAGAAGCTGATGCTTCTGAAATACTACTCTTATATTCGCTACATAATAAAAATAAATCTCCGAACTGTCTAATGTTCATTGTGGCTTTCCTTTGACACAAGGGGATTTCCACTTAGACTCCCTATAACTCTTAGCCACTGAATAAAGGCAAGTATCTCAAGCTTTATATATATTACACATCTTAATAGGGTTTCAGTAAGGATATTATATCCCCAATAAATTGTACTTTCAGGTTTTTTTGGTCAACGGACCAAACACTTCGTAACACATTCGGTCTCAAAACTATTCAATCAGAACCCTTAACAAAATGCACTTTTAAAGGCAACAGGGAAAACAAAATTCACAGTATCCAGAAGATGTGCTTTCAGGTCTACGCCCAAGCATCCACCTTGCCGACCGCAGAAACATCCAAAGAAAGGGAAGGCAGCAAGCTGGTAACTAACAGTTCCCACTTCTATACTATTATAAGGAAACTCTGCTAAATCTACTACGGCCCAAAGGAAGGCTAAGGTGTGTCAGCTTCATTTTAGTGACCCTTCAGCAAGGAAGCTACCAGTGCGCTTCAGATATGGAGCCAGAACCCACAAGGGTGCAAGTCAGCATAACACCACTGACTTCAATAGAGCTATGCTGATTTACACCCATCGGTGATCTGGCCTGTTTGCAAAACAATATTGTGAAACTGCAATTTGGTGCACTGCAGCTTAACTTGTGGTTTAAAATCAAAACTCATTCCATTTGTACATTTACAGCAAATAAAAACAGACACAGTAATCATCACACGGTAAAACAAAGTCAAGTCAATATAACTGCAGAATCACCAACAGGTTTGGTGTGCTTTTGGCAGTGATAGCTCTGATTCCACACATCCCTGCAGAGGAAGAATAAGCTCAGCGTGGTTTTGGTGCTGCTGGGTTTTGTGACCTTCCCCGGCAGACGTAGACTTACAGCTGGCTTTACACATGGTAAAGACTGGTTTTGGACTTGAGAAGGAAAAAGTTGCTTTGAGAACCACCTGAAAGAGTGTCAAGTATTTAGCGGCATGGAATGGTTCCCAGTTCTGCTTAGACTTGCTCACTTATAGCTACCGAAGTACTGCTAGTCAGCTGCACATCCAGTCCTGGCGCTGTGCTGGTCAGCCTATGCCCAGTAGTAGCGCTTTCTAACTAAAAGCCACAAATCAATAGGGAGAGAGGAAAAGCCTGGATTATAGCCATGGAAAAGAGATCCGTTCCCCTCTCCTCCTCCCACGCTCAACATTAAACCAGAGGAGAGCCACTGCCCCCTCTGCAAACATAGCTAAGAGGGTACTGATCAGTCCCTGCTATATATTCTCCCTTCCCTTCCCATGTGAAACTTTGGAGATGGAGCTGCTTCAGCAGCAGAGTGCTAAGCACTGCTCTGAGGAACCTTGTGGGGTGCCTGTACCTGCTTTGTGTCTCTACCAGGGAGATGAAGGGAGTTAGAAAGACTACGATAAAAATACTAGATCAAAAAGGAATGTAGCTAGAGAAGAAACTACAGTTCTTTGTGAATACGTAAAGCCTCCTGCAGCTTTACAGGCTCAGTTGAACTGTACACCCTCGGGAACTCTGGGCAATAAGGCTATGATGTACAGCACAAGCTGCAATGGCTGGCAGTGATGGTTCAGAAGGGGGAGGCAAAATCTTCCCCAAATCACATGCTAGAGACAGGGCAGTCTAGGTGGCCCAAGTAATAGGAATCCCCACCCAACTTGCACTGGATAGACACTTTACAGTAGAAGGCAGGTATGTGTATCTTAATAGTTAGAAGGTAAACACCTGGTAGATCAAATAATCCATCTCTTTGGAGGAGCCCATAGTCTTCACAGCAGAAGACGCAACCCCACAATGTGTATTCTATTGACAAAGAACTATGGCTTCCCAGTGTACTGAGCTGCTACACCGAATGAACATTTCTTGGTATTCAAAACAGAGAAGTGACAGCGTCCACCCTAGAACTATTTTAAACAGGCCTGGACAAAACCTTGGATAACACATTGTTGAGAGCAACCTGTGGTGGCCAGGGAGTGCTGGGCTAAATGGGATCTAACAGGTGTTGGCCATCTTTATTTTTTCTAGGTTTTTATTTATTTTAAGTAAGTAGGAAATAAAACAAAGGTGCTAAAAGGGGTGTGTGTTTTGAGGAGGGATGGAGGTAAGTAAATTTACTCTACATAGTGAGCTGTAATTATGGCTATAGCTCTGCAGGAGAGAAGGGAAAGTGCAGCAGGAGAAGGGCTATATACCTGCTTTACAGCCAACTGATATGCATAGATCTATAGGGGCTTGATCTAGCCTGGAGGAGACTCTGCATTTGGTAAGATCGTGTGCTTCCACAGCACTGTCTCCTCCCCTTGGACCCTGCAGATGCCTTTGCACATGGTCCGAGGTCCATGCTGGGGAACAGGATAGAGATAGGGCAGGCCAGAGGAGAATGGAACATGGGTGCCCAGTGATTCTCCACCTGCCCAGTGGAAGTTACTCAAACCCTCAGGGGTCCCCAGGGTAGCTGTGGCTGTAGGCGGGAGTCTGGTACTCTGGTAGCGTGGGTCCAGTGGAATGTGAATGACCCTGTTCCCCTATAGATCCCCCAGGTTTGAGGACAGGCACTCCACAGCCTTCCCCACATGGGCAAATCCTGACCAACCTCCACAAGGGACAATAGAGGATGCTCTCCTTGAGGCAGCCTTCAACCCCTGGAGCTCCTTCCTGCAGATGGGGGTTGAGAAAGATGTGGGTAGATACCTAGGGTGTGCTCTTTAAGAAAGAATTTAACAACAGTTTAAAACTACCAATTCTAGCGGCAGATGGACCCTCTATTACACTGTGCAGATAAGAATACCGCAGAAGGATTCTGAGACGAGTTAAAACCTGTAAGAAATTAAATCAAATTGAAGAGGGTCCAGGTGTGACTAACACCACGCAACAGTTCCTTAGATAAACCAGCTGTCAGGTGGCACACAAAGATAAAGGACTTATTTTTCAAAATTGCACATTAGTCATTAGTAAATCTCACTAGCACTTTAAATAGAGACTTTTCTCAAATGATCAGCCAGCTTAAAAAAGGTAGGGATGCAGTTAAAACAGCTGTAGGTGTGAGGGGCTAATTATGAGCATTAGAATGCTCGTATATACACGCACAACTGCTGTAAGTGCACACCTAACCTAAGGGCCAGATCCACAGCTGGTGTCAATTAGCATTGAGTTGACTGAGCTATGCCGATTGGCAGCAGCCGAGGAACTGGTCCCCAACACTGTATTTTAATTAAAAAGGATCCATTAAGAGAGCAAGACATGACACCTTGCTCTTGCATGATTGCTAAATCATACAGGGTGGTTTACATATTGATTAAAAGTTGGGGAGGTTTGTTTTTCATTATGGATTTTGTGGAGTGTCTCAACCCAATCTTACAAAATACTGAAGAGAGTTAGAAGTCTTGTAACCCCCGTTCACCATTACTCTTCTGAGAACTGATCCTTGGAGAATCCAGCGTACATGTGTGTACACACAGACACACTCTCCTCCCACCCTGTGCTTTCTATTTTCAGGCACTGCACAGAGTTTAGCTTACTGCAGAGCATACAACCAACCAGAGTTAAATATTTATTTATTAACCATCTGGCTTCTGCAAGGATCAGTTATGAAAACAAGACCATGCGGGTGAAATCATCTCCTCTAGAACTTGGAAAGTAAAGGATTTAGAAATTCTAAAATCAGTCAGGCCCCAGGAACGTAAACTGACACTAAAAACCGAACATTGTTGCATTTCATTTCGGGGATTCCTCAACTTTCTTTGTCAGTTTGGGACCCCTGTTCTTTAGCTGCATTACATAATTAGGCTCCCTTGTAGCACCATAGACACTAACGTAAACCTTGTGGCAGATGTCCCCTGACTAGTGACCATTTAAGTCCCTGAAGCACCTTGCAGCGGCACAGCTACCCCACGAAGATTCTGATCACCATCTGGATCGGTTTCTTGCACACTGGACATGGCAATCTCCCTTTCTTCAGCTTTTTCCCACATTTGAAGCAAGCTACTAGGTGACCAGACCGTCCATGGATAATATTCCCATCCCGTGGCCTCTTCTGGCATAGAATGCAGGGATTCAACAAATTTTTGATATTCTCTTGCCATTCTACTACTTCTTCCTTTTTGTGTTCACCAAAATGCATCTGTGGCTCCTGGACCTTGCATTCTTGTGTCAAACCCAGGGACTCCATAGAGCTACCAGGGTCTACATGGGACTCACATTCACCTGTGTGCAGATCTTTGGGTCGGCAAACTGGAGCAGACACGGTCCTTCTGCAGTCTGGGACATCGATTCCCTCATCATCCTTTTTGCCTTGAATAGTATCAATGGTGGACAGAGAGAGAGAATGAGCTAGTCTGGGGCAATCCGAGTACCAGTCCTTCCGTAAGGCCCAGCAGCGGTAACAGTACCGTTTGACTGGAGAGTTAAATTTCTTACATTTGGTGCATTGCTAGCAGTCCTGAAGAATGGAGTAGACAAAAACAAGAGCAAGTCAGTGCATTCTTGCTAAGGCTGCTTTCCTTTATGTGCAGGAAGCAGCAAAGAAGAGTCATCAAGAATGGCAGTGTGTCAAGGCTAGCAGACGCACGATACACAGCGGCCACTTGAGAGAGCCTCAGAAACATTTCACCTTGCCCATAACACCTGCAGACTCATGCCCTCTGCTTAGGAGTTTACTTCGTCTTTTTCCACCTCTCAGCCTTCATATCTTTATGAAGTAAAGTTCTCATTCTATGCAGTTTATTGAAATGTAAGTGCCCCACTCTAAATTCAAGAGTAGATAGCTCCTTGAATTGGTTAGAAGTGTACTTCTCAGAACCATTAATTATTTAGCATCTATTGGATCTACACAATTGACAGTGGTGTACTTGATTACCCTATTTACCAAGGGCAATGGCTGCTCAAGTTTAGAGATATAATTCAGCTGTCCTATGCCAGGGACAATCCAATTTGTCAAGTCAGCACAGTCTAGAAAAGTGTGCTCAAATTTTTTTGGCTCTGCCAGCTGCAAGGAACAGTGTGATATATTTTTTTTGACATACAGCAAAACCCTCAAAAGAAAGCCTGCAAAGATTGGGGAAAAAAGAGCACAGATGATAGAACATAGATCTGGTGTCAGTTAAGATACACTGGGAAGGATGTCTCTTGGAGAAGAGTCAAAAGGGACAATTCTTTTCCACATGGTTCAGAAACTGAAGGGGGAAATGGGGAAGAAGGATGGATCTGTAGTTCAAGTGTTAACTAGGCTGTGGGTGACCCAGGTTCAATTCCTGCTCCACCACAAACACCTTTTGTCACCCTGCACAAGTCACTTAATCTCTCACTGCCTCAGGTCCCCATCTGTAATGTGGTGATAACAGCACTGCCCTACCATCGAAGGGTGTTGAGGATAAATACATTAAAGATGGTGAAGCACCCAGATGCTACTGTGACAGAAGCTGTGTGTGTAACTAAAACAGATTAGAGTGACAATTGGATTCTCTCTCCGTCCTGGGGACCACCTTGAAGCAACCAGCAGTTTAGTAGCTGGCTTGGAGCTCTCAGGATACAGTGGAACTCTGATTGGAATACAGAATATTGCATCAGCCTGTTTTCTGATATGACTAACTCTGATCTGGCTATTTCATTGGCTACTGGGGGCTGAATTTATACATCTGAATCTTCATCAAGGATAATATCCCAGATTCCCTTTCAGACTGCAATACAGAGTTGGCCCTAGAAAAGTGTGCAAACACATCCATTTTTCACCTCTCATAACAAAACCAGTTCCCCCCGCCCCATTCTAATTAATTCAGTGCTGGCTTGACAGTGCCAGACACTGAGGGCCTGATTCCCATTTACAAAATTCTGGCAGTGAAAAGGGGCCTTAGCATAACACAGAATAAAGTCCTGAATCGTCTAGCCAGGAAACAGCTATAGAACAGGCAGGTGCAAACTCTCCCACGCTGCCCAGCAAAACTGCCTAAACCTGCACCTGAAGGGACTACTCTGCTGTGAGTGGTGTGTTCCGTCTCCATGGCCCATTCAATGCTTGACTAATCTTCAGGCTGCCAACAAGGGGGCCATTTCGTGCCAATCCTGGGGTCTGTATTTAAACCAATACCTTTTCAAAACAAACTGGACTGAGACACACCCCTAAACTTCATACAGGTAACCAAGCAAAGGGAATGTACTTTTTTGCTACAGAGCACTTATGGCTTTTGAAAGGGATACGGTAAACATTCTTCTAGCACAACAAATAGTGTACATTTTAGCCAGACAAGCTGGCACAGCACACTCAAGAGCATGGGATGTTGAACTAAAGGATGAATACCTCAGAGGCAGCTTCTACATCTGTGTCGTCACTTAGGGACTGAGAATCCTCGAGGTCATCAGTACACGTAACCTCAATCACCTGGGAAGATTAAATAAATTATTAGAATTGTATGCAAATCTCACTAATGACTTTTCTAAAAATGTGTTCATGGATTTTTCTTCACATCCTTCAAACATGCATGTGGGTAACTTTATTCATGTGACTGGTCTTGCTGACCATCGACTAAGTTTGCAGGATCAGGCCTAAACTGTTAAACTGACTGTGCACAAAGTGCTCACAAAAAAGTATAAGAAAAATGTTTTTCCTCTAATTTTTTTCATTGCTGAATCTTAAAGTAATGGCTGTAGTAGTGGTAGAGAAAAAAATTCAGAAGTATGATTTTAAGCTGATTGTGTGCCTTGAAAAATGACTTCAGTAGGTCAAAACAAGCAGAGACAGAGGACTCCCCACAGCTTATAGCTTCTGAAAAAAGTGGTTCTAATGGACATCCCATCAGAGACTATTGAGGGGGAGTCCTTTACTGAGGAAGACTTACAAAGTTGGCTGGTCATTGGACTGCCTGTTCCCAATCATAGGTGTGCGCAGCACATTTCATTAGGGTGTGCAACCAGGGAGCCCCGCCCAAGCCCCGCCCCAATCCACTCCCTCCCAATTCCCACCCCCGACTGCCCCTCTCAGAACCCCCCATCCCCCTGCTCCTTGTCCCCTGACTGCCCCCTCCTGGGACCCTGCCCCTAACTGTCCCCCAGGACCCCACCCCATATCTAAGCCTCCGTGCTCCTTGTCTCCTGACTGTCACGACCCTTAGTCACATCCCCGCCCCCAGACAGACCCCCGGGACTCCCACACCTATCCAACCGCTCCCTGCCCCCTGACAGGATCCCCAGAACTCCCGACTCATCCAACCCCCCCGCTCCTTGTCCCCTGACCGCCCCCTCCAGAGACCCCCCCGCATCCCCTAATCACCCCCCAGGACCTCAACTATCCCTGTCCCAATTGTCCCAACCCTAGTCTAGGCTGACCAGATAGCAATTGTGAAAAATCGGGCCAGGGAGTGGGGGGTAATAGGAGCCTATAGAAGAAAAAGCCCCAAATACCATGACTGTCCCTATAAAATCAGGACATCTGGTCACCTTACCCTAGCCACATTCCCGCTCCCTGACAGACCCTCTGGGACTTCCACACCCTATCCAACGCCCCCATTTCCTGTCCCCTGACTGCTCCTAAGACCCTCTGGCCCGGCCACCTAACCATGCTGCCGCTCAGAATACAGTCCCCACCAAATCCCACCCCCTGGACATCCCCTTGACCAATGACGTGATGGCACTTACGGGGCAGGCGCAGAGAGCGCCAACCAAGCTGGAGCACAACAGTGGAAGTGCGCTATGACTGACATAAGTCAAAAGTCACATGTAGCGCTGGGGAGGCAGCGATTGGCTGGGTGGGGGGGGGGCAAAAGGGGGTCACGGTAGCAGCGTGGGGTTCACTGTGTGACAATTACAACAACTTTGTGCAGCTGCTGGGGAAGTTTGTACAGGCAACAAATACACCTGCGCGGGTGGGGGGACCCCTGTCACCCTGACTCATGGGTGCTGACTTTTGGTTTTGCCGGTGGGTGCCCCATCCTGCCCCCACCCCCTTATCCAAGGCTCTGCCCCCACTCCACCTCTTCCTGCCCCTGAACACCGTCTTCTTGCCAACTCCCTCCCCATAATGCCTCCCACCAGCTGCTCACTCCTTTCGGCCCCCTCCTGCCTTAAGGGCAAGGTGTGGGGGCTGGAGGGATATTCTGCCAGTTTTGAGGGGAGGCTATTTTCAACATTTCTACACTTTCATTCTAGTTATTGAAAATGTGTCTAGCATTGGTATCTCCCCTTCCTGATATTTCCCAGTTCTTGCTCTCTACCTGTGTCCCTTTTCCCATGTCTCTCTCTCCCCACTTCCTGGTGGCTCTGTTTAGCACCTGCTCCCACCCACGCACTTAAAGCAGCTGTCTCCCCCGAACCCCACCCCCTGCAGCCAGCCTAGAAACTACACACCCTGACACAGAGAGAAATTTAATTCAACAGCCCAGCATAGAAATGGCCCATTCATTCATCCTGTTGCGTGGCTGCTGTGTTGCTCCAGCTCTTCCCAATCCCAGGGCTGCAGCCCATCCCGGCTTTGACTCCTTCACACACTCTACAGCTTTTGTGGGAGGGGAGCCCCTGGTGGGACCATGGCCAAAGGCAGGGAAGTGGAGGCCAGTTGCTTCCTCCGTGAGGCTGCAGCAACCCAGCACTCTGAAGCAAGAGCTCAGGTGTCCCAAGGTGAAGCAGGGCAGTATCTCCTGACTTGAAGTTGATACAGGGGGATGGATGCAAGGGAAGGAATTCCCCAGGAGCTGGGGAAAGGGGGATCCAGGGGAAGGGAATCAATCCCTCCTTACGCTGGGAGGAGGGGATAAACATCCTCTCTTGGAGGAAAAACCCCTCAGGCAGGGGCTTGATCTGGGAATGGGGGAGGGGGAGACAGCTTTGAGCTGGGCAAACATTACTTTCCCAGGCATGAGAGAACCGTGGAGGGGTGGGAGCTCCCAGAGCCTGCCTGGGAGGGGTCTGGGGAGCGTTGGGGCTTAGGGAGGCTGCTCATTTGCAGCTGGGGCTGGGGCTGCAGTGAAGCCCCTCTGGACAGGTAAAGAAGGGGGAGGGGGTGAGCTGTGGGCCCCAGCCCATTTTCACTCATCAGACACAAGGGAGATCTTTTCTTAAAAGGAGCCATGTCCTTTGGTTTGTCCCCCTGCCCAGCACTAAGGGGATCTACAGCTGGTTTCTCCTGGCTGAAGGGGGAGCACAGGTCCTGAGGGAAACACCAGGGTGGGCTGAGACTGGCTGGCTCAGTCCTTGAGAAAGCCCCTGGCCCATACTCCCCCCAGCAACCCCCTGGAGCCAGCCGAGAAGCTGCCTGCCCATCTCCCCCCAGCCCCCTGCCGAGAGGCTGCCCACCCTGTCTCCCCCACCCTTCTGCAGCTAGCCCAGAAGCTGCCATGCTCTTCCTCCTTCCCCCTCCGAGCCTCCAGCGGGGAAGGGGGGGAGGAGCAGCCTTAGCAGCCACACCGTGTTCCCGATACAGAAGCAGAACAGGAGAAGAGAAATGAATGGCAAAGGGTTGCAACGTAAATTAGATCAGCTAACACAGCCGTACTGTGTATCACTAGGAGATACCTTTTTGTCACTCTCTTTCCCCACTTCTTCACAGTCCACTGTCTCCACTTTGACGGCAACATTGAATTGATCCGAAGCAGATTCATTGAGGAACCACAAGTCATCAGTAGTATCTGAAACAATGGCAGTGTCTATGTCCTAGTAGAATGGAGATGGGGGAAAATATGCATGCATTAGGATATTAGTGATTCAACAGGTCTGGGTATGCAGAACTCCAGTGCTCCAGGGCGCATAACTGCAGTCCTAATGCATGCTCTCCTCTTCTTTTATACCAGACTTCTCTCCACTCAAACTCACTCAGTGACTCTTGGGGTGACAAGCAATGCAGTAGAACACGCTGAAAAATGGAGACAAGTTTTCACACGTGTCCATTTTCTGACCCGCTCGACAATTCAGTCCCCTTGTTAACACTTCACACAGGCTAGCCACCATGCTACATATATCTTCATTATATATTAGTGACTTTTATCCCAAAGGATCCCAATGACCTCCACAGGCTATATGCACATGGCGCCACTGAAATACAGTCAACATTTTTGGCATGGAGAAGAAAACAGTGGGGAGCAGGGACATTTTGTCCAGACACACCGAAGCAAACCTCACATTCATGAAAAGACTTAACGGGGTAGATAGAAGGGAGAAACTGTAAGTCTTGGACAGACTCTGAACTGGGGGGGGGGGAAACACTACAGGAATATTTAAATGACCCACACAAGAGAGTGGAGAGGGAGAGAATACACTGCATTTTTAGCTGTTTAAAGTATCCATTTACCTGGTTGGTCTGTATGTCTGTTGACCAGTTACTTCTGGACTTGTAGTTGTTTCTCAGATTTCCTAAAAACCACCATGGAAGGCCAGCTACATCCCACTCCTCAAATACCAGATCCAGCTTGGGCTTCTTGCTTTTTGAGAGGTTTTCTATTAAGTCTTTGTCTGTAGAAGCCAAGTAGAATCTAGGTCATGACAGGCACATGCGGCTTGTGGCACCACCAAAGCAGAACCAATCCCAGTCCAATACACGGCGTATTATAGAATCTTTAACTCCATACCTTTCTGCCGGAGCTAGGTTAACAAGCCCTTGGCTGTATTTATTACAGCATCATACTGACATGTTGCACCTCCTGTACTTTTGGATGCTCACGTTGCTTAGCAGAGCAGTCACGTGCATTATTTACACGTTGTGCATGTGTGCACACGCACACAGAGTACAACCCCACTGATTCCCTTGACCATCCCTTGGCCACCACCACTACACTGCAGACTCTAAGTCACTGGTTCTCCACCAGCCCTTCCAGGAATGCCACTCTGTCTAGAACTGACAGCATAATGGGGATCTAAATTTGCACAGTGCTAGGACTATGAAAATGGATGCTTACTATTAATTAATATTATTATGGCAATTCTAGCCTCGTCTGCATTTTCATGCACATTTGCCCTAGGCCCCGGCCCCGCAGGGGTCCCCATGAGAATATATTATTCTACAGTATTGCAACTTTTTTTTATAGAAGGGGCCCCAAAATTGCTTTGCCCCAGGCCCCCTGAATCCTCTGGGCAGCCTTGCATTGAAAATAAGTGGGACTAGGCACATAGGAATTACCATCTCAGCTCAGAGGCTGTCTAGCTCAGTTTTCCATCTTCAACAGTAGCCAGCACCAACTGCCCTAGAAGAAGGTGTAAGAAACCCTGTAGTGGCTGATGTAGGATAATCCCAGGACAAGATCTCCCTAATCCTTTATGAAGATCGGTTTAAACCCCGAAACGTGAGGTTTTTAATCTCTATCAGACGTCTTTGTCTGCTTTAACTTTTATAGCTGGCCATTCTTGTCATCTGTATAACCTGTCCCCTTTCCCTTTTGTTAATTTCCTGATGCACTGCTCCCCACCCACCCCAGTCCTTGGTGCCTGACCCTGGGAGCCTTGGGGATGACAAGTAATATATAATTGTAAGGCATCAATATACAGCTGATGATGATACATATCTTCGTAACAAAGCCTTGAAAATTGCTTTTATAGCCCCTGGCCCTCTAAAATCTTCCCATGTTTAAAACAATGAAAATATAACACATAGGGATTTCCATCTTCAGTGCGTTGAACAGATGCTGATGAATCCTTTGACTCGCAACATTTAAGTCACATCTTTACATACGAATAAATCAATATTGAACAATGCTGAATAATATTTTTAAACTAGGCACAGAACAAGCATAACGTGGGCAGAGGCAAGCCACATTTCCTCTAGCTTTACCCCAGACTGGGAGAGGTTCCCTGGGATGAAATGGGAGATCTGCCTCCTAATCCAGCAATACGTTCTATTTAAGGAGAAGGGATGGGGCCTGGCAGCTAAGCAAGGGGAGTTTATTTTTCATGCGATTAAATCATGAAGCATCAGTAAATGCAGGGGGAGCTGGCCAGTTTGAATGCCGTTGGATTTGGAGTGTCTCAGATTAGGAGACAAGGCTATTATGAGGTGCAAGGGAACACAGTGAGGTGTGTGAAAGTAGAATGAATTATATTATAAAAATCAGAATGGATTAAAGAAATTTTGTATGTCCCTTTAAGCAGAAATAAGGAATATTGAAATATGGTTGTCAGGAAGAGAAACATTAAGGTATGAAACAATGGGTTCACTTAAGCTAATGGTGGGACATTAACAGAAGATCAGTAATAGTTAGTAAGGAAATAAGATATGCATGTCTAGCCCAGGTAAACTTATCAGATTCTGCTTGTTATGTTATGTTGTTAGGGCTTGGCTACACTTACAAATTTGCAGCGCTGCAGCAGGGTGTGAAAACACACCCTCTGCAGCGCTGCAAATTGCAGCGCTACAAAGCGCCAGTGTAGTCAAAGCCCCAGCGCTGGGAGCCGCGCTCCCAGCGCTGTCCGTTATTCCCCACGGGGAGGTGGAGTACGGACAGCGCTGGGAGAGATTTCTCCCAGTGCTGGTGCTTTGACTACACTTAGCGCTTCAAAGCGCTGCCGCGGCAGCGCTTTGAAATGTAAGTGTAGCCAAAGCCTTTGGTTTGCGCCCTTTTATCTGTATAAATAAGGTAGTTTGTGTCTTGCATGGCACTCACACATTATCTGGGTGTATCAGCAGAGCGCTTTGCTAATAAAACAGAGTGGTCTGACAAACTGTGAGTCCTGAGTCTAACTTTGACAGGTGCCTTTGCCTAGAATCCAGTCAAGTGAGTCATGGACATTTAGTATCATTGGGGTTAAATTGATGCTTTATATTTATACAACGCCTTTCCTCTCCAAAGCTCCCAGGATCAGGAATCCAGGACTCGGGTGGGAGGTGAGCTGTGCATCAGGAAATTAACAAAAGGGGACATGGTATGTGGATGACAGGAATATTAGCTAGAATAATTATCCTTTGTTTTGGGCTGGCGTCCTCCAGGCCAAATAGGGCTATCACGAGAAGCCTGGCAGAAGGAATGGAATCAAGCAAAGGAAAAATTAGACTGAATATGTGAAAGAGGAGATCTGTTACCCAGAGGCATCATTTCCCCAAGGGTAGGAGTAGAAGCCTCATCATTTGGCATGTTTCAAACTATTCTGGATGAAGTGCTAGGAAATAAGCTGCAGGAAACCATCCCACCCTGGGGAAGGGATGGGTAACTAGACCATTTCTAATGGTTCAGGTGTCTCCAGCATCTCTGGCCTCAGCAGTGACAATATTGACCTAGGGAGCTTTAACTGTACCATGCTATAATTAATCAGCTTCAGTGCTGTGTAGTGGGAGGGCTAAAGTCAGGCACAGAGTAAGTGCTACTCTTCCAACATTTGCCTTTCTTTCCTCCAATGCAAAAGTTATCTTTCTCCATTGCGGGGCAGATTTTACCAGCACATTTTTTGGATGATTAGCTGCAATGGAAGTAAACACCTTTTATTTAAAAAGTCACTAAGGCAAAGACTTGATGTGCAAACCTGAATGTTGGGTCCAAGGTCCTGGGTGTAAAATTCTGACATTCACTGTGGGCTTCTACAATTTGGTTTTCTCCCACACCTTTTAGAACTGTCTGTAAATTTCCTTTGTGAGGAAAAACTCTGCTGCATGGCTGGTTAGTTCATGAAAGATTCTTTGTTATGTTAAGAATCCATAATTATTGTTAATCCCCAGAGTGCTGTAGGTTTAACATGGTGTTTGACCAAGTGCTTAAAAAGACAAGAGGACAGATTTCCAAAAGGGCTCAGCAGCTCCCACTGAGAACAACAGCTTAGAATACTGTGCCCTTTTCAGAATCTTCCTATTTAGATGCCCAACCGGGAGCTGTAGTCTTTGGAGAATCTGGTCCCACGTTTGAGTGCTGAGCATTTTTGAAAATCTGAGCCCAGATTCCAACAATTTTATAGCCTAACTAGGAGAGTGGCCCAAGTTTTAAAAGTACTGAGCCACCACAAACTCCACTGCAGTCAATAGGAGCTGCGGGTGCCTTTGAAAATCAGGCCATTGCAACCGGGTGGGGGAAGAGAAATCAAACACAACGATAGCTCATCTCAATTGATTAGACTCTGCCTGTTGGTATGCATACTTCCACCTTTTCATGTTCTCTGTATGTATAAATATCTCCTGTCTGTGTGTTCCATTCTATGCATCCGAAGAAGTGAGCTTTAGCTCACGAAAGCTCATGCTAAAATAAATTTGTTAGTCTTTAAGGTGCCACAAGTACTCCTGTTTTTTTTAAGGAGGTACAGAGGCATCACAGCCGATGACCTGAGTGTGGGAAGGTGTCTTGGGAGACTGGAGGAAGAGGAGCAAGGCACTTGGAATAACCAGATGGTGATGTGCTGACCCCAGCCAGACCATAAATCAAAGGGGCTTGTGACAGTAACCTCAGCTGGCCTGGTGGTGAGCTCAGTGGAATAAATGTCCAATTTGTTATGAGCTCATAGGGTGTGTTTAAATCCTGAGGTTTGAAATGTATATTTTTAAAATTAATTTCTGGTGAAAGGTCCCAGATTGACAGCCCTGGAGTAAGGCCCATCTCTTAGTAATACACACAGCATGTCCAGCACAGGCAGCTATCCTCCACACTTCTCTGTCATGTGCTTTTTGGATCCCCAAACCTGGGGACCCAATCTAGCTCTGGATGGCAAATTGGGCCTCCGTGGCCCATTCTGTTCCTGGTCTTGCTGCTAAGACGGGGGTTGGCAGTCTTGCCCCATGGCTACCATTCAGTTAGAACTGGACAATACTTTTATTATATGAAATTACCAATATTTATTATATTCTCTAACACCTCATCAGTGGGCAGCACTTTGAAAATTAGCATGGTAGTTTGGAATCTAAAAATGTTGGGATTCTCCAAGCCTCAGGGGAAAAGACAGAACTTCCATCCTATCTCTGGGATGGTCACCTGGGTATCAGTGAAACAAAGCACAAGTGCATGTTAAATATAGGGACATAGTTTGTTCCTGAGAGACAGCAGCCCAGAATGTGTTGTTCATGCTGCAAAATCATGCACCCCACTAAAAGCACAGATTTGTGTCACAAGGCAGGATCCTGTGCATGGTTACTGCTGAACAGGGCCGGCTCCAGACCCCAGCGCGCCAAGCGCGTGCTTGGGGTGGCATGTCGCGGGGGGGCGCTCTGCCGGTCGCCAGGAGGGCGGCAGGTGGCTCTGGTGGACCTCCTGCAGGCGTGCCTGCGGAGGGTCCGCTGGTCCCGCGGCTCTGGTGGACCTCCCGCAGGCATGCCTGCGGATGCTCCACCGGAGCCGCGGGACCAGCGGATCCTCCGCAGGCACGTCTGCAGGAGGTCCACCGGAGCCACGGGACCGGCAACCACCAGAGCGCCCCCCATGGCGTGCCGCCGTGCTTGGGGCGGCGAAATTGCTAGAGCCGCCCCTGCTACTGAAATACAGAACAAACTGAGAGCTCTTAATCATGTCACATAATGGAAGGCGTTTAGATACTACCGTGAGGTGAGCAATATAAGAACCTGTACAGAATGCAAGAGAAAGAACACTCCAGAGAGTTGCCAACTCTCACTATTTTGTTATGAGTCTCGCAATATTTGGTGTTTTTCTTAAAGCCCTAGTTTCTGGATTCATGTGAATATGTGAGAATCTCAGCTTTTATATATATAAAAAAAATAAGTTTAATGGATATGACTCCAGTGCACCCTAAGGGCTCAGAAACAAGAAAACAAATAAAATTAATCCAAAACTTTAAAAAAAAATGGAAACTAATCTCATAATTTTTTAGACCAGATTCATGGTTTTTGAACTCTGGGGTTGGCAATACAGATCCTACATTGACTTGATTTAGGGATCGGGACTTTAGCTCTTTGGAGCAAGCCCTGTCCTTTTGTTCCCTGTTTGTCCAGTGCCAAGTACAATGCAGTCCCGGTCCAAGATCTGGGGTTCCTAGGTGCTGCTGCAGTACAAGTAATAAATAATAATTAGTCAATAAATAAGGGAAAGAATAAATTGCAACCTTCAAAGTGAATGCTCCCAATGAACTTCATAATTATTCTGCACTCTCCCTTTTCCAGCCACTTCTTCTGCCCCTCCTACAGTTCTCATCTCATTCTGTTGTTCTTGATGTAACGTAGGCCCTGCAACCAGAGCCCCACAAGTAGAGCTCTGAACCTATGCAGAGTCCTATTGAAGCATCTGCCAACACAAACCCAATGGGCTTGCACACTGTTATATAATTGCAACAAATCCTATACAAAGTGTGATGCATGGCCAGAAAAGGTTAAGCAGCTTGCATGCTAATTGACCCAGATTCAACCTTTAGGAACATATCGGTAGATAATGTTTGTGTTTTTGTGGGTTCACATATATATTGTTAGAGGTTAACAATGTAATCAAACAGTCCCTGTCTATGCTGTATTGTGGTAATTCAGAGATCAAAAGGAAAAATTAACATTTAAATGAACTGTAAACATAGGATATCACTGTATTCATCTCTCTTTTTATTATTTTCTACTTGCAGGTTCAATATTATTTATGTTTTAAAATTCTGGAAATCTGGAAGAGGCATGTATACATCTATGGCTTTGCCACCAGTGGCAGATATGATCTTGGCGAAAGAAAGGACCTATGAATATTATGGCTCATGTCCATGAGTTCTCCCTTGCACATGAGTCTGTCTCTAAGACCAAGTAATTAGTTGTCTGTTGTTCAAAGACAGACACACATTAAGGGAAAAATAGAATCACTCATTCACAGATCAAGGAGCTGCGGGATGAGTGGAAACCAAGGTCAGTCTGGCCACAGGCTAGGCTCTAGATTAGTTTCTGAGTTGAAGGAAAGGTGACCAGATAAACCCAAATGTGCATATGTCTAAACAATGGCTTTGCAGTTGCACAGATAAAATGTGTGCTGTCACCAGAAGATCTCTACTTCCGCTCATGTAGTTTCAATACTGGCAAATATATGGAAAAATAATGAGACTCATACAACCACCAAGATAACGTTTCACAATATTATTGAGATCCCCACATTGTTACATGCTTCTGAAACTTAGCCAATGCTAGACACCCACAATAGGAAATGTAATGCATGTGCATGCCATCAGAGATGCTTGCAAAGAAGACTCAGGAGTTTGCAGGTGGGAAAAGGTAACTAATGCTGATGTTAGGACTGGCCAACAGACTGTACGGATAATGATCTGAAAAAGAAAGCTGAAGTGGGTTGGGCATGTTGTACAGATGTCAAAAAAAAGTATTCCTAGACAAGCCCTTAACTGGGTACCACTTGGTGGAAGATGGAAAAGAGGACAACAGATGACACACAAGAAAAACATTGAGAAAGATGTCACTGTCATGGACACAGACACAGTGGAGCAAGAAATGTGGCACTAGACAGACAGAGGTGGAAAAACTGGGTTGCTTTGTGTCACAAGGCAGGAGAGCATCCAATAAAAATGTCTATCTTAATTAGAGGTATGCACTTTACTGAATATCATAGCTCACACTTGTTTTTGTGATTTTTTTCCAGTTTCAACAGTGTGGAACATTTAACTCCTCCCTTTATCTGAAACAAGCAAAGAAAGATCCTCTGAAATCATGACTGTGAGCCAAAAGATGATACACAGTAATGCTACTAGAGTTTACAATTCTGGGAAAGTAGAATATTCAGCATAATAAATATTTGGAGCTACATTTGCCTAGAAAGCCATGTGTTTGCTAGCTGTGACAGAGATGCAGCAGAGATGAAAAAGAGATGGAGTGAGCCATGAAGCTGCAAAAGAAAAAGAAACTGGCACTTCTGGAGTGATAAGATCAGGGGGTATTATCTTGGCAGGGCAGGAAGAGAAAGGGGGCAGGGGTCTGAGACCAGCCTACAGTTCCTCCATTCAGTGGGTTGCAGACAAGTGTATCCTGAGGGTTAACAACCCCTGGAGGATCAAATCCCCCCAACACCTTCACATATTTAAGAATGAGAGAAGAATGTGGTGTGCTAGGCTCCCTCCCTTGTTTCAGTCTCCAACTCTGGTATCTGGGAGTCCCCTAGACCAAATGTGCTAGGAATTATGTCTCCTGCTCTCATAGCAGGGCTCTGATCTGATATCAAAGGAGCAAATCTCAGTGCCCCAGGGTCAAATCATCACAGCATTTTTCTCAGCCTCTCTCTCCTTCCACATGTCACGTTCAACTGGCAACAACAGCACAGAAACCCATGTGATTCTGGGGTGCTGTATACACAGAGGAATCACAATCCCAGAGCTGTGTAATTCACAGATGCTACTAAAGTAGGAGGGCATTGCAAATACCAGGCAGCACAAAGAAATAATAGAAAAAGGAAGGCAGAAAGACAAGGGATGGGGCTGAAAATAACACCAGATTCAGCTGGGAAAAACAACAGCTAATACATCTGGGGAAACATAATCCCAAACACAGCTGCTCAATGGGAGGGAGACCTCTAGAAAGCACTGATGGTGAAAGAGACCGAGCATGGGCAGCAAAATAGGTGTGTGTGCAAATGATAATTATGAATCTAATTAAAGAAATAGTAATAATACTTTACACTTGTACAGCTGCCATCAATAGATCTCAAAGCACCTTACAAAAATAAACATAATTATCCCAATTTTACAGATTGAAGGACGTTGAGGCATACAGAGGCTAAATGACTTGCCCAGGGTTATACAGTAAGTACTGCACGTAAAGTTAGGAAAAAATGTTAGGTTACATAGGCAGAAGGAGGCCATCTCAGAGCAAAGGGGTGAGATTATGCACAGCTGTGGTGAGGTCACACAGAATACTGTGTTCAATTTTCTGGGCATTGCTTGAATAAACGTGCTCAGAAAAGATCAACAAACATGATTAGAGGGCAGTTCAGTAAAACCAAAATAATAGGATCCCATGTTTATGGTCTTTCAGTGGTGTTTGTATCTAGTGCTACATTTACAATTAAAGGGGGATTTTTCTTACCACCAGCACTGCACACTCAGCCTGGACTCTGAGGGTTTGCCCACACTACAAAATCACATGAGAATCCAGGAAGAGATAATCAAGTCAGCTGACACTGTGCTAACCACCAGATTGTAATCAGTTCAGATCATGGGGGCTGGAGCACATGACTTATGAGGAGAGGCTGAGGGAACTGAGATTGTTTAGCCTGCAGAAGAGAAGAATGAGGGGGGATTTGATAGCTGCTTTCAACTACCTGAAAGGGGGTTCCAAGGAGGATGGATCTAGACTGTTCTCAGTGGTAGAAGATGACAGAACAAGGAGTAATGGTCTCAAGTTGCAGAGGGGGAGGTTTAGGTTGGACATTAGGAAAAACTTTTTCCCTAGTAGGGTGGTGAAGAACTGGAATGGGTTACCTAGGGAGGTGGTGGAATCTCCTTCCTTAGAGGTTTTTAAGGTCAGGCTTGACAAAGCCCTGGCTGGGATGATTTAGTTGGGTTTGGTCCTGCTTTGAGCAGGGGGTTGGACTAGATGACCTCCTGAGGTCCCTTCCAACCCTGAGATTCTATGAAATTCCTATCAAATTGGAAATTTGATTGGAGGGAAGAAAAAAACCCAACCCAATGGATTCCAGCCACTTGGGCCTGATTCACTGTTGTCCTGCTGCCTGCGTCATCACTTCCCCCAGCGCAGAGGGGATCAAGGGCCACCATTGTGCCTTGGTAGCATTTTATCCTGTGCTGGTGTCATTTCACGTTCTCTGTATGTATAAATATCTCCTGTCTATGTGTTCCATTCTATGCATCCGAAGAAGTGAGCTGTAGCTCACGAAAGCTCATGCTGAAATAAATTTGTTAGTCTCTAAGGTGCCACAAGTACTCCTGTTCTTTTTAGGATTTCGCACACCCATCACCCACAGCACAGCTCCCAGTGCTGGCAAGGGGGGCATTGCAGAGATGACAGCCTTTACCCAGTGACTGAATGTTTATCATAGTTATCATGGTTTTCGTTGTTCAAGTCTCATGCAGTATCACAGGGGGGAGGATAGGGAATCCTGATAGGCTCCACTACTGTTTCTGCCCTCAGTTTCTCTCCTTTTCCCATCCTCCTTCCTCTGCTTGTCTCCCTCTTCCCTGGCTCGCTCTGTTTTTTCCTGTCGTCTCTTTCCATTTCCTTCACAGCAGCTGCTCCCAGTTCCCACCCCATGGGCTTCTGTTTTCCTGGGTTGTCACCTATCTGGTACCTTTATGGACCAGCATTCAATTTGCGTAGGGAAATGAAAACACAAATTGCAGTTCTCTTGAAGGGTTGCCAAGCAACTGATTCTACATTCCACTTCTAGAGCCCACACTTTGCAGTCTAGCTACAAGGCCTCTGCGTCTGCTGCTGTCCACAGGAAAAGAGACAATGGTGGTACAGAGCAAGCAGGACAATTCCTGTAATGTTGCAGGGCTACTGTTGAGCCAGAGAAGAGAAACCAGAGAGACTGAAAGCACAGAACCTCCCCCCCCCATGTCTGAACTGGGGAGCAGAGCAGAGGGGGAGTGGGAAAGCAAGGAAGCACGTTCACCTTGAACTGAATAATGGGCACTATTCCCAGGTCTTTGTAGTATATTCAAAACTATAACTGTGATTTGTAAAACCCCTACAGAAACACAGGCAAGGGGTTTCTGTAGGGAAGCATCTGGGACTTTCGGCGGCACCCTGCAGACAGCCAACAGTAAGATGGGGTGGGTGAATGATGGAACAGTCTGCTTTGTCTGTTTTTTGGGTTGTGTGTTAAAGGTAAGGATTTTAAGAATTCAAGTAGTGTGACTGTGCAACCTTCTTGAAAGATGTTATGTTCTTAATGATTTTTTTATATCCCATGAGCATAACATTCAAGAGATTACCCAGTTTTGTTTTTATAATATAAGTTTCTAGCCCTCATGGTTGCAGAGAAAATCTGGAAAACAGGAAGTGAATTCAACCTAAAGGCTCAGAAGCCAGCAAAGAAAAACCACCCAAACATTTATTGTTTTTAAAATTCTCATGATTGGGGGGGGGAGGGGCAACTCATGATATTTAAACTCTTGGGGTTGGCAAGACTCAATGCTTTTTCCTCATCTCTGTAGGTGAAGCTGTCCCCATAAAGCACTTTCCTTCCTTCAGGATGAAAGAAAGTGACGTTATTACATCACTGAACTGACACCCTATTAAAATAAATCCAGTTTATTTTTCCATTCAAATGTAAAAGACGAGTTTATAAAAACATTAGATAGAAACAAAAAAAAGAAATGATAAAACAGACGCAGTGTAACAAAACACAAGTTAAATTTCATTGCAAGTAAAAAGTCTATTATTTTTCCCATTTATGTTTTAAAAAAAAAAGGCAATCCATGATAGTAAACATTTATCTACTTTGCATTAAAAATGTAAGTAGGACAAAGTCCTTGTGCAGATGTTAAGACAGCATTGAGATAAAAATCATACATTAACAACAACCACTGCTACATAAACCACCACCAACACCTGCTATCAAACTAAACAAATCTTTAACATGTAATCCATTTTTCACTATTGATGCTGTTCGTTTACTTTTTGCACTTGGCTTGGGACAGGGGAACTAGTCCGTTTCACTTCCTTTTTTGAGTCCGTTTTACAAGCTGCAAGTTGTGCATGACCTTAAGTTCCACAGCACTGCAGGGGACAATTGGATTTTTTTAAAACCTGTTTTTATTGAAATTTAAAAGACATTTCTGAAAACAATTGTATTTCTATCAAGTTGGGGTTTGTTTTTTTTTAATTCCCACCTCTCACTCCCCCCCACTCCCATGCTTAAACATTGAGTCCAGGAGAAGCTGACACTGTCCCACTTTTAACAAAGAAATAGATAAGTAATCTAATTAGCCTGTGGCAATGTCGCCTCAAGGAAAGTGAGGGAAGCCCCATTAACAGAGTCACTTAAAACTAGAATTGGAGAAGAAACAGTAGGGAGCAATCCTGCACTGGCCCAGCTCCCCAGTGAACGGCCCAGTTTGGAGCATAATTTGACCTGACAGTACCTTTTTTTTTGTGTATTTCATTTGCTAATTGATATGTCAGACTTTTAACATCAGTTCAGGTGTACAGTAACTCCTCACTTAAAGTCGTCCCGGTTAACGTTGTTTCGTTGTTACATTGCTGATCAGTTAGGGAACATGCTTGTTTAAAGTTGTGTAATGCTCCCTTCTAATGTCGTTTGGCAGCCACCTGCTTTGTCTGCTGCTTGCAGGAAGAGCAGCCCCTTGCAGCTAGCTGGTGGGGGCTTGGAACCAGGGTGGACCAGCAGCCCCCTATTAGCTCCCCTAAGTTCCCATCTTCTGTCTCCATGCTGGCATAATCCACGTTCGCTGGGAAGCCATGATAAAAGTTCATCTTTTGCTGGCTAAAGAAGCCCATTGCCTGCTGGGCGCTGCAGGCTCTCCTGGCTTTCCCAAAGAACCCCTCCTCCTCGATAGCCACAAAGGCTCTGGCCACTCCCATAAGGTCTGGCTGCTGCAGGGTACGCTGTGCTGTGGGGAGGGGCTGGGGGCTCGGTAGGGGGCGCTGTGCTGTGGGGCTGGGGGCTGTTAGGATATAGATATTCAGGCCTGTCTGCAAAGGCCTGTACTTTAAGAATGTAGGTGTATTCTTATACTGGGAAACGTGTGGTCACATCCTCACATTCCAAACTAGTCATATTAAAATAAGGCAATTTGGGGCTGTTAGGAAGGTGATTCGATCTATCACCTCTAGAGAAAGGGATGAACCTAGAAATTTAGTTTGATAGTTTTCTGTCTGGTAAGAACTCGCATATCAATAGACACAGCTGCAGAACCCTTATGTCTATATAGATGTAGTTGTGAAATCCTCACTTCTGTATTGTTTTGTATGTTTATTTGCATGGTCTCTGTCTGGTTCTGTGATTGTTTCTGTCTGCTGTATAATTAATTTTGCTGGGTGTAACCTAATTAAGGTGGTGGGATATAATTGGTTAGGTAATCATGTTACAATACGTTAGGATTGGTTAGGTAAATTTGAGTCGAATGATTGGTTAAGGTATAGCTGAAAATATTACTATATAAATTAGGAGCAAAGAAAATAAGAAAAAGGAACTTGAATTTAAACTTGCTGGAAGTTCATCCCCAATAAACATCGAATTGTTTGCACCTTTGGACTTTGGGTATTGCTGCTCTCTGTTCATGCGAGAAGGACCAGAGTGAAGGAATAAGCTTCCCTAACATCTGGGTGCTGGTTGGATAGGTGAGTGGCTGCCTGTGAGAACCCCACGCCAACAGTCCCTGCAGCTGCTTGGAGGGGGTCTGGCGAACTCTCGTGATATGGTAGTTGCAGGTACTGGCTGTTTGTAAACTATGAATGGGCTATTAACCTTCACAGGGGGGAGGCTCCCCACTTTCGTAGGTGCCCGGAGGGGCCGGGGCACTGGGGTGTGACTGGAGCCCGCCCCTGAGATCCCTGCTCCCCAGTGAACGGCCATAGACTGAACCCAGCGGGGGGGGGTTGGACTGGATCCTAGGGCGGGGTGTGTCCGTCCCAGCCCGGGCTCCGCGGGGGAGGGAGTCAGAGCCGGACAGAGAGACCGACTGACCTAGCGCCGGCCCCCCCCCGACGGGGCGGGCTCAGCATTTGGTAAGACACCAGGGACCTACAGCTGGGGGCCAGGACTCCTGGGTTCTTCTCCTGCCCCCCCCCCGTCTGGTGCCAGGACAGGACTCCTGGGTTCTGTCCCTGGTTCTGGGAAAGAAAGGGGGTCTTATGGGGGTGGGGCTGGGAGCCAGAACTCCTGAGTTCTCTCTCAGCTCTGGGAGGGGGCTGGTGGGTTAGAGCAGGGGGCTGGGAGCCAGGACTCCTGGGTTCTGCGACTCCTCTGGGAAAGAAAGGGGGTGTGATGGGGGGGTTGGGAGCCAGGACTCCTGCGTTCCCCCCCCCCCCCCGGGAAAGAAAGGGGGTGTGATGGGGGGCGCAGGGAGCCAGGACTCCTGGGTTCTCTCCCCTTATTTTTGATGCGCAGGGCGCTCCCCCGTTAAGCAGCTCTGGAGTGCGGGAGGCAGGTGTAACGACAAACACCCCCCTCTTTCTAGCAGCTGCATTGCGCTTGACCAGAGGGCGCCAGGTAACCCGGAAGCGGCCCGCCCCCACGCACTGGGCAGAGCGGCTGCGAAGGGAGGGGGCCGCACGCGGCCGAACCCTAATGCAAGGGAGCTCCGCGGGGCGGGGAAGGAGCTGGGTGTCAGCCCCAGGTAAGGGGCGGGTCAGGACTGCCCCCCCCCCCCCGCCCATGGGAGCCGGGGCTTCCCTGGGATCCGGGACCCTGGCAGTCCCCAGGGGCTGGGAGCTCCGGATCCAGCGGCTTCTCCCCGCGGGGGTTAGGGGGACCCCCCCCCCTTGCCGAGGCTGGCCCAGGCTCCCTCTCCAGTGTGTGTGTGGGGGGGTCTCTTGCTCCTGCTCCCTCTCATGCGGAGTTCCTGAGCCCGCCAGCGCCGCTCATTGGCTGCCCGCAGGAGGGGGTCCCCCCTTCCCTCAGGGGAGGCGGCTTTCCCTGCCTGCAGAGTGCCCCGGGGGAAGGGGCCCCAGCTGTGCTCTGGGGTACGGGCCTTCCTCACCGTGGGGGGCGTTGCTGGCCGGAAGGAGTATGGGGCAGCCTGTGTGTGGGAGTGAGGTGGGGCGCCCTGCCCAGCCAGCTGGAGTTGAAGGGGGGCTGTAAGAAAGGGTCTGCTTCGGAAGATTCAGAGTTTCTTAGAGTCTAGCGCCAGACGGGACCATTGCGATCATCTGGTCTGCTCTCCTGTATAACACAGGCACCTTTGGAGAAGTCATTGGCTGGAAATTTCCCCCCCCCCCCATGTGTGTTTGGGGCTGTCCCTATGCTTTGGAATGGGGCCCTTTGATACCATACCCCAGGGGTTCTCAAACTGGGGGGTGGGACCCCTGAAGGGGTTGTGAGGTTATTACATGGGGGTACGCGAGCGGTCAGCCTCCACCCCAAACTCTGCTTTGCCTTCAGCATTTATGATGGTGTTAAATATATATAAATAAAACAAGTGTTTTTAATTTATAACGGGGGAGGTCACACTCAGAGGCTTGCTATGTGAAAGGGGTCACCAGAACAAACGTTTGAGAACCACTGCCATACCCTGTCTGGAATTCAGGTGGGGATGACCTTTGTGTATGTATAGGAGGTTGCACCTATATGACACAGCGCTTTAATGACTGATGCTGCTTCATTTGAGTCCCCTGGGAATTGTGGCAGCCTAAAACACAACCCACTCCCACCCTGATGTGTGCACAGATCTTTATTTTTCCCAAACTACTGTGGGTGGTAGGCAAGAGAAAACACTTGCTGGGCAACTGGGCAAGATGTGGGAGTTGGAGATGGTATCGTCCTTGCCTGAGTTAGACATTCCTGAAGTACCTTGTCTTACATGGCTGGGTTCTCTTTACCTGTTGCAGATTTGTAAATATGCTTTTTTTTCCCTCTCTGAAACCTTTGAGTATAGATGTTGAAAGAGGAAAAGGCAGTGCCCAAATGTGGTGTTACTATAAAGGGGAGAGTGAGATATGGGGCAAACTAACCAGCCAAATTATGCAATTTAAGGGGGAGGTTAGGGTAGATTTTACCTTTTTTCCAAGGGGTGGGACCTCAGGTCCTATGAGGCCACTTGCAAGAATTAAAATAGATATAGTCAAGCCCTGCTTAATAGGCACCGATTCTGTGGGTGCTCTGGGGCTGGAGCCATCCACATGGGGGAAAAAATGGTGGGTGCTGAGCAACTACCAGCAGCCCTCTTGTCACCTCCCACCCACCCCCACAGCACTTCCCACTAGAGTGACCAGACAGCAAGTATGAACAACTGGGACAGGGGGTCGGGGGTAATAGTTGCCCATATAAGAGAGCCCTGAGTATCAGGACTGTCCCTATAAAATCGGGACATCTGGTCACCCTGCTTCCCACCTACCAGCAGACCCCATAGATCAGCACCTCCCCCTCCTTCCCATGCCTCCCACCCACTGCAATTAGCTGTTTGGCAGCCTGCAGGAGGCTGGGGGAGAAGTGAGGTTGCAGTGCACTTGGTGGAGGGGGCAGAACTGGGTGGGAAGTGGCAGGGCTGGGTGGACCAGGGGCAGTAAAAGGTGGGGTGGGGGAGGGGCAGGGTCTGGGGCAGAACCAGGGGTCAAGTACCCTCTGAAAAGTTGGCATCTGTGCCCTGCTTCCTTTTTGGGTCATGTATGTTTGGGTGGTGGAAGGGGGGCATACAGATTCAACAATCTTTCTAATTTAAAGCCCAGTTTTTAGATCCTTACTGCAAATATGCACAAAGGTCACGTGGGGTTTTTGTTTAATAAAACCTTGGTAATATTTAATATTTCCTGCTCCTTAAGCATCTGCTACTGTGAGGCCTAATTTTTTCCCCTTCACCAGAAGCTTGGGAAGTTGTGTGACTGACTAGTATTCTTTGACTGTATTCAGGAAGCACACTGTCTGATGTTCTCTTAAATTTTCAATATATCGGTAGTTAAAGCTGTAGGAGGGACTAAGAGGTGCAGACTGGATTGTAATTGTAGATATTTCTGTAGATGGATTTACTACCTTTCTTAGCTGATAAATGAGGCTGTCTACATTACCAGCTAAATTTGCATTGCTGGGATCAATGCAGTGGTGTTGATTTTAGTGGGTCTGCTGAAGACATGCTAAATTGATGGGAGAGTGCTCTCCTGTTGTCAGGAGAGTGTCTCCAGTCAATATAAGTTGATTTACAGCAGTGTCTACACCGCACCACATTACATGGACTTCAGTTATGTAATTTATGTAACTGAACTAGCCAGGGTGGATTTGATTGGAAGACTCGATTTAATCATGGAGTTCTACATAAAAGTGCATTTTTGTTGGTTGTTATAACCTTAATAATAATCTTCACAACTCAGAAATAGATGAAGGTTTCATTTTTAGAAGATACACACTATATATTTTTAAGTGATTTATTTTGAAAACTTTTCAGATTACTTTTACAGCTACATCAGAAAATGAATGATTGTTTAGTAATTGCAGCAAAGAATCCTGTGGCACCTTATAGACTAACAGACGTTTAGTAATTGAAGCAGATATTTATGAAGTTACTGGGAGGTGAACTATCTCCAATTCAACAGGTTAATCATAACATTTGGAGGATTTTCTTCCCATGCTGTATCAGGAGGAGAGCATCACCAGACAGACATTTAAATTGTGTTATTTAACTAAAACAACATTAGGTATTCTGGATTTTTTTCTTCAACAGCAAACCTATAATTTTAACAAAACAAGCATATGAATATTTGAATTTAGTTAAACATTCTAGTTTTTTTAAATCAGGTTTGTTTTTATTAAATTGTTTTAACTAAAATAGTTAAATTGACTGTCAGCCTCATCAGCTTAAAACTTAAAATACTGGATTCTGTAGCTGACTCAGTCATCTTCACATTCATTTTCCTGTTTGTTCATAATCTGGAAGAGAAAAACAAGCTTTCCTGCTTTTTCAGGTCCCAAACAATTTCTCAATTTGGAATGAATTTGTCCAAAAGAAGAAGTAATAATCTCACTTTAACAGCAGTAGCTTCTTCTGCCAGTGTACAAAGAATATTTTCAACAGTCTGAAGTGCTTAAGTGACTTCCACCAGTTCACTGGTATGACTTTCTTTAAAACGTCATTAGCAAACATATATTTCTTGAATAATTCTTATTCCCAAACTGGCTCTCTTTTATGGCTTGCTGCCATTATAAGGTTTCCCTTCTAGTGAGAGAATGGTATGGTAGTTCTTAAATCAATAAAGGCTACACTCAGAAAGACCTCAAGACTTTTGGAACATGCTGCTCAAACAGTTTAACTTTTGTTTCTACTGCCTGTCCCTCCCTTCTCACATTTATGTCCAGACTTCTTCTCCTTGTCGAGATCTATTCCGTCCCCAACAATCTTCTATTCATTGAGCTTTTTGAAACTTTGCACTTTTAGAGAGGGGTAAGGGATTGACTTTGCAGAGGGACAGTAGGGTTGAGGTCTGTTATTTCTCACCTCCTATATAGTTATTTCTTTAACAGCAAAAATGTTTTTAAATAACAAGCATGTTATCTCTGGAGACACAAATTCCACAGTTTGAGAACTGCAAAACTAAGCATCTCTGATGGTATCTTCTTGACTGAGCACTGAGTCCCATTGGGTAGATAGAAAGATTAACCTAAATAATCTGTACAGAAGCCCCTGGAACCACATAAGATTGAGTTCCTAATCCATGAACTATTGGAACTCATTTACAAACCTTTTCTTAAACATTACATGAATATATTGTCTCATACTATAGAATTTACAATCCTTATTCTATGATGAGAGATCTTTGAGCCATAATGATCTTAATTAAAACTATATTTAGATATGCTTTTTGAGGGGGAAAAAACCTTTTATCAAAAAAATCCAATTTAAAGAAAAAAGAAATAACTTTAAAAATTGCTTTTCTTTAAATCATTGATTTTTATCCACCCTGGAACTAGCGTGCGTAACTTAGATCGATTTACAGTATTAGTGTGGACCGGCCCTGAATAATGGTGTTATACTGAAGTGCAACAATTCCAAATCTGTTTTCCTTATGATAATACCATATGGAAGACAATATTTACTTTCCACTTTATTCATTTGTGCTGGATTGGTCAAGGACAGCATTGATGTAAACAATTTGTAATCTTGAATCATGATCATAAAGGGAATCATTAGCACAAACAAGGCTTTTATGACATAAATTCCTGTGAAGACAGTTGCTTGCCTCTTCTTATTGTTTTAAATATTTAATGAGAGTTGACTGAATATTTACTTACCTGTATTACAAATAATACCGTGGACTATTTAAACTAATTAAATCTAATTTACCCTTTGTTATTAGTTTTTAATACTTTCTACATTTCTCTTCTTTTACAATGAAAATAGGTCAGTTTCACACTTTTCCCTCTAAGTATTATCTTATCAACTTAAATTTCTCATACAATAGCATGTTTGTTTCATGCATACAGCAGGGGAATTTTTTTAAATATTTTCTATGGGAATTAAAAAATTTGTATTTCTACTAGTCTTGGTTTTTGTAAAATATTTTTACAAAATCCCAGTTTGGAGCATAATTTGACCTGACAGTACCTTTTTTTTTTTGTGTATTTCATTTGCTAATTGATATGTCAGACTTTTAACATCAGTTCAGGTGTACAGTAACTCCTCACTTAAAGTCGTCCCGGTTAACGTTGTTTCGTTGTTACATTGCTGATCAGTTAGGGAACATGCTTGTTTAAAGTTGTGTAATGCTCCCTTCTAATGTCGTTTGGCAGCCACCTGCTTTGTCTGCTGCTTGCAGGAAGAGCAGCCCCTTGCAGCTAGCTGGTGGGGGCTTGGAACCAGGGTGGACCAGCAGCCCCCTATTAGCTCCCCTAAGTTCCCTGTGCAGCAGCTGCCTGCAGTTCAGCAGTGTCCCTCCCCCCCACTGCCATGTGCTGCTCCTGCCCTCTGCCTTGGAACTGCTCCCCGAGACTCCTGCTTGCTGTGTCGGGGGGAGGGAAGGAAGAGGGGGGCTGTCAGGGTGTACCCCACTTACACCATCTTCCATAGAGCAGGGCTCAGGATAGCTCAGTGGTTTGAGCATTGGCCTGCTAAACCCAGGGTTGTGAGTTCAACCCCTGAGGGGGCCATTTGGGGATTTAGCTGGGGATCTTGGACTATAGATGACTTCCTGAGGTCCCTTCCAACCCTGACAGTCTATGAAATGCTCAGAGTTGCAAGGATGGAGTCTCAGCAAGCTGATCTAATTAACAAGGCAGTGTACTTGAGGGAAATGTGCATACGTCTCTCTGTTCCTGCTGCCTTGCAGAGTGAGAGTTAACCCTTGAGGGCTCAGCCAATTGCTAGTTCATCATTTAGTGGTAAGGGAAATAGCCCACTCTCTGACTCCTCCACTTCAACAAAGCTTCACAATCATCATCACTGTGTACCAGTGTTAACTTGTTTGTTTAAAACTTTGTGTGTGTGAGAGAAAATTTCCCTGGAACCTAACCCCCTCATTTACATTAATTCGTATGGGGAAATTAGATTCGCTTAACATTTCATTTAGTCGCATTTTTTAGGACCATAACTGCAACGTTAAGTGAGGAGTTACTGTACTGAGTGCTTAAAAGAACAGTCAGCTACAGGCACTTCAGTTCTGTGCAAGGCAGTAATGAACTGGTATATCTCAATGGATGACTACTTACATGTACATCTAAGTGGCATTTCATGGCTGAAATGTTCATTCTGCTATCTACATTGTACTTTAGCTTTGTGAAGAGACCAGTCTTTCAAATGAAAGCAATATGCTGCAATCATTTGTTTGAGAGTCTGTAGTCTCATTGCTATGTGAAATGCTGCATAAAACTTGTCCCTAACTGAAAAAAACAGACTGGGAATAGAATTCTAATCCTGGTTCTAATGTCCTCTGTGGCATTTGGTGAAGCATGTGATCTTACACTATCATTAAATGGGAATAACATCTATTTCATATGGGTGTTGTGAGCTAAACTAGAGAAGGCTGTAAACATTTCTGAGCACTAAACGCTAAATACTGTAATGTTGTTGTGCCTCAATCTTGACCAGTAAGAACAGCTTCCAGGGGTGAGAGCATAGTTCAGGTTCCATGTCGATTCAGATCTTGGCATATATGAATCTGCGAACAAGGGGGGCAGTTGAGATGGCTTTTGAATGGGAACACCTGTCCACTGGTAAATGTGCTAAAACCAGTCCACCTCATCTCTGAATTAAAGGAAATTTGGGATGGTAGGTCAAAATATAAGAATCCAAAGCATTTCAGACAGTTCTTGTGCTGACTCTACTGAATTTTGGACCAAGTGTTGCAGAATACTAATCTCCTAAATATTAAGGAACAAAGAATCCTGTGGCACCTTATAGACTAACAGACGTTTTGCAGCATGAGCTTTCGTGGGTGAATACCCACTTCTTCAGATGCAAGATGTCTTGCATCTGAAGAAGTGGGTATTCACCCACGAAAGCTCATGCTGCAAAACGTCTGTTAGTCTATAAGGTGCCACAGGATTCTTTGTTGCTTTTACAGATCCAGACTAACACGGCTACCCCTCTGATACTAAATATTAAGGTTTCAATAAAAACCTTTTTGGATCCTTAAATATAACCACATTACTGAGTTACTCAGTGATTCTCAGATTGCTTGTTTTGATGAAACACATTGTGATTTCCCTGTTTCTATGTCCTACCTGCCTAGGGCAGAGCTAGACTTGTACTAACAAAGGACAGATAGAGGTGCTTTTGAAACTAATAAATGATTGCCTAATAACTAGTTTTCATCAAACCAGTTTCTGTGTCAAACTTGTGATCCTCCTCAAATATCTGTTCTCTTATAGGCCTTTGGATTTTGCGGGGTTAAAGAAATGGAATACAAGGGCTTTTGGGGGATGGAGTGGCAGTGAATGAAATGCTTGTAAACAGCACTAAATTGAAAACTACTGATGTCAAACACAGAAAAGTTCCTCCCTCTAAGGGAAATTTACCAAAACACCCCCCCCCCCCAAAATCCCCTCTAGTGTGTGGTTGAGAACACTATATCTGAACCTGGATCCATAAAAGCTAGTAACTCAAAAATCAAAGTTATATATGTAGGGATATTAAAGAAGGTTTATATTAAACATGGTTTATATGAGAAACGATTTATTGATTTATTGTTAATTGATACTTTATAACTTAAGGTTTATGTTAGAAGTAAATTTGTGATTCCTAACACTTGGCCTCTAACCTGCAAGCCACCAGCTGTCTGTGTAAAGCCTGCTCAAAGAGATACTTTGTATAAAACTTGTTATACATTACTTATCTCTAAGTAAGCCAAAACAGTAGCTGTTATAGTGTATAGATAGAGACCCCCACTCTCTGTAAGTTTTCATCTCACTTTATCTTTGCTTGTTAAAAGACAGGGAGTCTCACATAAATTGGTAACAAAAGGTAAAGAGACAGTGAAATAGATGTGATTAAGATAGAGAATGTATGTGAATGCGTGCCTAGTTTAAATAATGAATGAATGGGAGTTACCAGCCTGAAGAATTCAGTGTCCACTGAAGAAGGTGTCAAGTGGGATCAACCAGATGACCCCCACCCCCTCAAAGGAAGGAAAAACAAGCATCTGACAACATGGAGCCAGCCACCTGCTGATTGATTTAGCAACAGCAAAATGAAGCAACTCTCATGAACTGACACAGGAATAAATTCCTATAAAACTGGACTCTGAAGACTGAGGCCTTTGAGTCTATGGTTCTGCTGCCAGCCTGCAGGAGCATCAGATGCATCTGACACAGACTCGGCTCCATCCTCATGACCAAGATACCTGGCCAGTAACTTGGCATGAGCAACATCTAGGCTGGTAACTATAACATCTATACAGAACCTGAATGAATGATTCTGTGAATGTGTGTGTGTCCTGTGTGTCTGTGGAATAAGTAGTAATAGAAATAAGTAGTAAAACACCATTGTTTACTGTTGTCTTTTGTTTTGTTATGGTATTTACAATAAGTGTGGCATCTTTGCCTTATCCCTCTTAATAAGTTCCTGCTGGTTTTTATTATATTGGTATAACATTTAGAAGTACAGTACATAAGTGACAGAAATTATTCTGGTATTAAATGAGAATTGAGTATTTTTTATTTGGATTTAAATGTCAAGAGCCCATGGATAGGGAATCTTTAAGTGCCTTTGATATGAACTAAAAATATAACTGATTTCCAAACATAACTAGAGAATAGCAGCAATCCAATATAACCACACCAATTTAATCTTAATCTTGCTTTAAACTCCACACTCGTGTGTGTGTGTGTTGCAGGAAACTAGGATTTTATCTTGTATAACAGAGGTCACAGTCCCAGTACAGTTTTCAGGATTCAGGTTAGTGGGTTATGAGATACTTTGGCGGTTGATTTATTACAGATTTTAGGTCCCAGGCTGGGCTTTCAGTAACCTTCTAAAATGCACATATTTACAGTACATAGTATTATATCAGTCTCCACTAATGACATTACTACATGATTGACACTAAGGTGGTGGTAAGTTGAAAAACATGGGGCTAAATGCCTCTCTGATATAAATCAGAGTAAGCCCATCAGTCTGAAAACAGATTATTCATCAAAATACAGTGTAATTCAGTGTACTTCTGTGACTTTAAAATCTCACTTTCAGTGATCTGAAGAAGGAGCTTCCTCCCCAAGATTTTAAGGAAGGATAGACACAAAGCAGAAATTGGTTTCAGTGCTCCCCAAATATGAGGATTTGGTGAAAAATCATAAAAATGACCGTTTTGGTTTGTTTATTTATCTGCTGCTATTTCAGACCAAATTGAAAAGTGGGATAAATTTTCAGGGATGGGATTAGAAAGTATAAGCAGGTGGAATCTGCCACCCTAAGGGAAAAACTCTGTAAAGTGCAGGCTGCAGTGGCATTACTTGGGATGTCAGTGTACAATGTGGTCTGATGTGACCATTTACACTAACAAGAAATCAAGATTTCAATAATGTCACTTCATTGTGATGATGGAGATACCCTGAAAGCATCTTACCTATCTCTTAACAAATATTTTTATAATGAAACCCTTTGGAAATATGTTCATCCCCCCCATCTCTTTTAAAACTGGCTTCCTATGAGTATTTCTGCTACAGCAAGAGACTCTTCCCCACTGTCCTATTTTGCTGCTGTTAAGCTTTTAGCTTACTGCAAGAGCCCACTCTAAGTTAATGAGAATTCCTCACTTATCCAGTTACCCCAACAACAGGACTTTTTGATGGTCAGTTGACTCTCCCAGCAACTTCACTCTCTTGTTTATTACATAGTCAAATACTTTTGGTGAGTAGGTATCCTTATGGGATTACCGGAAATGCACCTTCCAAAAGCATAATATTGATGGGACATTGCTTTGTTTTTCTCTTCCACTCTAAGGCACTATGCTCCATCTGATCTCTCCTATTTGTTTCAGACTGCCTTTTGACCAAACTAGATTTTCTAACAAAATATACAACTTTTGAGCCTGTAAAGATAGGTGGGAAGCTTTAGGGGACTAAGTAGCATGGAGCCAAAAGGCTCATGCTTATGGGAGCACAATTTAGGCCTAATACTGCTCACTTTACTTGCATGAGTAGTCCCATTGATCACCTTTGGACAATCATGTGAGTAAAGTGAGCAGTTTTGCCCTTCATCTTTGTGCCTTTCTCATAGTATCTTGGGAACCTTTCCTCTTTGCTTAATCAACTCTGATCTCTAGTAGAAAAAATACTAGTCATTAAAAGCTGCTTCAGTTGGTTGTCCCACTTTTTGACCTTAGTTACATGAGAAATCTAGTGTAAGGAAACCACAGTGGTATGTGCCCTTATAATTTAACTTGGAAGGATAGAGAAATGATGAAGTAACTTCTATTAAGATATTGTTGTCATGCACTGGTTGCTTTTATTGTAAAATCTCTACTTGAGGTATCTAGTCTTCCTTGATGTTTAATATTGTATCTCATTGGATTACTGTCACAAAGCCATTGTACTGTGCAGGTAGAAGTATTCAGGGAGTAACAATCTGTGAAACTTTGTAGAAACATCAGTTCCAAACTTTTTTACCTCCGAAGTGCCACCTATGTTCTAAGTATCTTTATTAGAATAATGTTGGTCATGATGCATTAGGGTTTTAATATTATAACCATGCATGTTAGATTTCAAAAGTAGCACTGATGTAAAATATTGCTCTGTGTAGAAACGTAGCTAAAAGCTTTGAAGACTACATACAGCTAGTTTTTTGAAAGAACCCCTCCCTCCCACTTTCCATGCACCCCAAGTACACCACCAGCCCACTTCCAAAAATGCATTTAATACAAATAAAGCATGTATGAATTTATTTATTTTAGTGCATAAACATTAATCCAGTGACCTTTAGCTCTGTTAAAAATTGAATTTTTTTCATATGGAACATATCAGAGCTTTTAAGGTTTAAAACAGCAGCATTTCCAAAAGAGTGCATACCCCAAAATATGTATTTAACTAATGCAATGTAATGAGTGCTCACCTAAATACATGATTTGCATTTACTGTGAAACTATATAATGACTCCAAATAAATCACTCTTGGTTTTATTTAGCAGCAGGAGATTATTTGGTGATAGTATCAGTGAAATATAAAATCTCTTAAGTAAACTCGATACTTTTGTAGCAATATTCAAACTAGAAATCTTAATACACCTCTACCTCGATAGAACGCTGTTCTTGGGAGCCAAAAAATCTTACCATATTATAGGTGAAACCATGTTATATTGAACTTGCTTTGATCCACCAGAGTGTGCAGCCCCCCCCCCCCCCCCGCCAGCACTGCTTTACCACATTATATCCAAATTTGTATTATATCAGGTGGCGTTATATTGAGGTAGCGGTGTACTTTACTTCCCATAAAACAAATAGGAGTCAGTTAAGTTGGGCAACTTCCAAGGTAGAAAAATGAGATTTCAAATGCATTTGTTCAATTAGCTTTAAGTAATTTACTAAATTTACCCTTCTTGATTATCTGAAGAAGATGTACATCTCTCACTTGTGATGTACAATAGGCAAAAACCCTAGCTCCAAACATCTGCATTTTAAAAAGTGGAAACATTCAGTTTTCCATGATCATGTTCTCCTGGAAAGTAATATGGAAGCAATAGCTTGGAAATACACAGCATGAATACATATTACCACTGGATGGTGGGGCTTAAATAACGAAAGCTCCATGCAATAGGTAGGTCTGAGTAGGTGTTTAACAGTGTTCCTGAACTGTTTAAAAGCAGTTCCCAGTGTTCCATTTAATATGCTTCTGAACGGAGAACTTAAAAAACATTGCAGCCAAATAAAGTGACAGTGAACATAGATATTGGTTAATATTGAACATTAACGTTTCAGGTTTTTTAGTTTAGAACATTTGCATGAAAGTGTTTCCTTTGCATTGGTTGGAAGAAAAATAATTCCAAGTATGTCTGCAGAGTGTAAGATATCAAATGCTGGCTGCTGCACTGAGTTTCTGCTTGACACAATGGAGCATGAGGTAGGCCCATCAGGGAGCTTGGTCCCACTCTGTGATTCTTAGGGCAGACTTGTGGATGTAAGTTGTGGTAGCTGGCAGTGGTCCCCCGGGGACTGTGCCAGTTGAGGATACCTAGACAGTAGCCTGCTTCTGCCACCCCAAAATGTCCCTTGTGCTGCACCCAGGTCTGGAGTGTGTGTGCTTGTGTGAGAAGCGGAGGGTGATGTAGAAACTTGCTGTGCTGGGACCATCAGGAGAATTCTCCCCCGTGCCAAAGGAATCCTTAGCAGACTACCTATGTCTGCTTTCTGGGCCCTTTTTACTTCTAGAATGAACTAGAGAATTTTGCCCCATAATACCAGTGCTATTTGTGGTTCAAGCCCTTTGAAATAATCACTAACTATTGCATCACCTCTGTTATCCCCGTTTCACAGATAGGGTAACTGAGATAGAGACGGTGATTTGTCTCAAGTCCCACAATCAGTAGTAGAGTGAGTGAATCATGCTCAAGTCATTTAATGTTGATAAATATCATGGAATTGAGAGAAGTTGTGAATGAACCTAATACCTGTAGAACAAGTCAAATTGCAAAACTATCATTAGAATCATAGAATTGTAAGACTGGAAGGGACCTCAAAAGGTCATCTAGTCCAGTCCCCTGCACTCATGGCAGGACTAAGTATTATCTAGACCATCCCTGAGAGGCGTTTGTCTAACCTGCTCTTAAAAATGTCCAATGATAGAGATTCCACAACCTCCCTCTATTCCAGTGCTTATCCACCCTGAGAGTTAGGAAGGTTTTTTTTCCTAATGTCCAACCTAAACTGCCCTAGCTGCAATGTAAGCCCACTACTTCTTATCCTACCCTCAGAAGTTAAGGAGAATAATTAATTAGATTAATAAGATCGGGACTTTTTAGCTTGGAAAAGAGACGACCAAAGGAGATAAGATAGAGGTCTATACAATCATGACCGGTGTGGAGAAAGTAAATAAGGAAGTGTTATTTAGTCCTTTTCACAACACAAGATCTAGGGGTCACCAAATGAAATTAATAGTCAGCAGGTTTAAAACAAAGAAAAGGAAGTATTCTTCACACAGCCTGTGGAACTCCTTGCCAGAGGATGTTGTGAAGGTCAAGACTATAACAGGGTTCAAGAAAGAACTAGATAAATTCATGGAGGATAGGTCCTTCAATAGCTCTTAGCCAGTGGTGTCCCTAGTGAGCCTCTGTGTACCAGAAGCTGGGAATGGGCAATGGGATGGATCACTTGATTTCCTGCTCTGTTCATTCCCTCTGGAGCACCTGACAATGGCCGCTGTCAGAAGACAGGATATTGGCCAAATGGACTTTTGGTCTGATCCAATATGGCCATTCTTTTGTTCTTATCCCATAACCACTTAGTTTTCTTTAGAGCCTTTGGTGAGAGACCCTGTCAAAGGCTTTCCGAAAATCACAGTTCGCTACATTGACTGAATCATCCTTATCCACATGCTTGTTGAGATCCTCAAAGAATTCTAGAAGATTGGTGAGGTACAAGTTCCCTTTACAAAAGCTGTGTTCACCCTTTCCTAACACAGCCTGTTCATCTGGGTGTCTGATCATTCTTTACTCTAGTTTCTACCAATTTGCCCATTGCTGAAGTTAGGCTCAGTGACCTGCAATTACCAGGGTCGCCCCTGGCGCCCATTTTAAAAATTGGCATTACATTAGCTACCTACCAGTCATCTGCAACAGAGGCTTGCTTCAGTGGTAGCTTGCATACTACGGCTAGTTGTTCTGAGAGAACTCAAATTCTGAGAGAACTCAGAACTCATGGTTGAACGCCACCTGGTCCTGCTGACTTTCTTCCTGTTTAACTGAACAATTTGTTCTTAAACCTCTTATACTTGGACGGTACTTCAGATTTGTCACCCAATAAGGACATCTCTGAGGTGGGACTCTCCCTCCTGTCCTCTGCAGTGAAGACCACTGCACAGAGTTCACAGATCTTCTCTGCAATGGCCTTGTCTTCCTAGAATGCTCCTTTGTCAGCTAGTGGCCACACCACCTCTTTGGCAGGCTGCCTGCTGATGTACTTAAAAACATTCTTATGTGAAGGGTTAAAATCCATGTGCATTTTATATAACAACTTGGTCTATGGATTGTGCCAGCTCTTTTCTAGACCCAAAGTCCAGAGTTTGCTCAAGAGACCAGAGGCCTAGCAAATAGCGATTAGCTAAGAGAAAGCTGGGGGAAACAAGATAATGGCCTTTGCTAAGATATGCTTGGTCAGTAGAAATGCCAGATGTTGAAGCAAGAACTGAATAATTGTTTCATCTAATGGTTCAGATTGAACAAAGGATCCCTGTTCCTATTGTGTCAGTCTCTTCTGTAGGGAACGTTCTTCCCACAGATCCAATCTTGAGTTTATGAGAAGTTGGCACATGTCAGTATAAGATATGGCATCCTTCCACCTCTCTTCCCAGGGACCAATGCCTGCCTTAAGACATAAAAGGGACAATCTTTATTGCCATGTACTTTCACTGTTTCTTTGCTTTAACCCCCAGGAATGTTAAATGTGGCACTGCCTACCCCGTCACTTTCCCCCACCCATGGAAAATCTATATATTCTATTGTAATCAATTGACTGACAGTGTCTCTGAGCCTAATAAGCAAGGTGACACTTTGCCAGCGCTGTGTGTAATAAACTCCTATGCTTGACCTCTACACGGTGTGGATTTATGTCCTTCATTATGCTTAGTTTTTGTATGTTTAGCACATTGCTTCTCAGATTCTTTCTTGGCCCGACTTGTTAGACTTTGAGACTTAACAGGCCAGAGTTTGTGCACCTTCCTATTATCCTCACTAGGATCTGATTTCCAAATTTTGAAGAATGACTTTTTGCCTCTAACAGCTTCCATTACGCCGCCGTTTACCTAGAGTGGCGTTCTGCTGGTCCTCCTATTGTCATTTCTGATTTAGGGCCTACGTTTCATCTGAGCCTTGTGACAGACCCAGACCAGTGGGGTACAGGAGTCTGGTAGAGGGCAAATATACTGGTCACTGGATAAGTAGTTTTCTGTTCCCTGAGTGACCAGAGCAGGGGCTGCACTAGAATAATCACAAACCTGCTAGAACCAATTAAGGCAGACAGGCTGATTAGACACCTGCAGCCAATCAAGGCAGGGCTAGTCAGGGCACCTGGGTTTAAAAAGGAGCTCACTCCAGTTTGTGGTGTGCGTGTGAGGAGCTGGGAGCAAGAGGTGCAAGGAGCTGAGAGAGAGGGTGTAGCTGCTGGAGGACTAAGGAGTACAAGCGTTATCAGACACCAGGAGGAAGGTCCCGTGGTGAGGATAAAGAAGGTGTTTGAAGGAGGCCATGGGGAAGTAGCCCAGGGAGTTGTAGCTGTCATGCAGCTGTTACAGGAGGCACTATAGACAGGTGCAATCCACAGGGCCCTGGGCTGGAACCCAGAGTAGAGGGCAGGCCTGGGTTCCCCCAAACCTCCCAACTCCTGATCAGACACAGGAGGAGTTGACTCAGACTGTGGGTTCCACAAGAGGGGAAGATCACTGAGGTGAGCAAATCTGCCAATAAGCGCAGGACCCACCAAGGTAGAGGAGGAACTTTGTCGCAGCCTCTAATTGCAGTGTTTTTAAACGATCTGCATGCTGCTTGCAGGCTCCTAACACTTGCCACAGCAGCTCCTTTTAACTTCCATCCAACCATCTGTACTTATGCCGATAGGTTGACTTTAGGTCTTTAACTTTGATCGGTAGCTGAGAAGATGGTAAATTGGACAGAAACCTGTTCGACAAACCTTCATTTCCTTATTTCCTGACTTCTTTATTCATCACCTTTTCCTTATTTCCCGGCAGATTGACTAGATCTGGGTGCTAGCAGGGGGACCTGACGAGCTCCTTATTTTCTGATTTCTTTCGGAAGCACTGAACTTGCCAGGGCACAGTCAGATTCTGGATGCTCATGTAAATGTAACACCTCATGCTCAGCTTTAGTTCTGTTTCTCAGCTCTTTTGGAAAATGGATCTTTAGTCTGACATATAGCATCCTTGCATTAGGAGATGGCTAATTAATAAGACCATAATTCTTGGCAATCAAATGGAACCTGAAGTCCATAGAAGAGCCCGAAAGGCCCTTGGGGAGTGGAGTGCAAGTTGAGGAAGACTTCCCTGCACAGCTTCTCTCTCAATTCTTGTTTTCCTGTATTGAGCGCAAAAGTCAGGAATCAGCTCAGGGTAGGGTTATACCATGTGTGTGCAGTGGTTGGACAAGAAACAGCATGAGTTACATAGACTTCTCCCCACCCAGCCTACGTTCGATGTATCTTGACTGAGCCTGCCGCCCACCATCCCAGAGCAGAAGCCTGAGCCCCACCGCACGTGGGGAGGAGGGGAACTCTGGCTGGTTACCGGCTCCTGCAGTGTTTATGACTCCAGAAGGGGGTAGGGACCAGCCCCTGCAGGCAGCCCCAGGGACGAGCCGCTGCTTTGCTGCCTCTGACTCCCCCTCAATTACAGCCCGGGAGGCTGTGGCCACAATAAAAACCCCTGGTGGCCACACTTGAGAAATGCTGGAGCTTCACAGTAAACAAATCCCAGCAGGTTTGTCACTCCCTGTCCCCCACCCTTTCCACACCCTGGGGATTTCCTGCCCTCTCCCACACAGACCAACCTTCCTGGAAGTTCCCACCCCCTATGTATTTACTGCCCTTTCTCCCCGCCACAGGAACCCGCCAGCAACTCCCTGATAGTCCCTCCCTCAACTGGCTCCACTGCAGCCATTTCCCTTCCCTGGCCCCTGGAAGGACGGAATGAGCTGGAGCAAAACATGGATGTTGCGCTGCAGCCTGTTAGGGCAAAAAAGGCAACTGGGGACATGTCAGAACAGGAAATAATTTCATAGCACAATTCCCCCCAGGCTCTTTCCTTGCACACGGATATTCCAGCTTGTCCTGCATGGGACAGAAAAATTCAAATCTAGGGCTGTCAATCACAGTTAACGTACACAATTAACTTAAAAAAAATCATGATTAATCTGTTTTAATCACACCACTAAAGAATAGAATACCAATTTAAATTTTATTATTTTTTGATGTTTTTCTACATTTTCAAATATATTGATTTCAATTACAACACAGAATACGAAGTGTCCAGTGCTCACTATATATAGTTATATTTTACAGTGTAAATATTTGTAATAAAAAGTACTGTAGTGCAATCTCTTTATCAAAAAGAAAACTGATCAGAGAGGGGAATCGCCTCATCTCCCTGCTCCTCCCAGTGTCCACACATGGCCAACACCACATTCCCCCTGTCATAGTATGGCTTCATCATATTCACGTGGTACACCCGGTGGTGGTGTGCCCGGTTTGACAGCTCCACCACATAGTTTACCTCATTTAGTTGCTTGACAACCTTGAAGGGCCCTTCCCAGGCAGCCTGGAGTTTGTTTTTCCTCACAGGGATGAGAACCATCACTTGATCCCCGGTGGCAAAGGCGTGGGCCTGCGCCATGCGGTCGTACCAGACCACCTGCTTCCTCTGGGCTCGGGCCAGATTCTCCCTGGCCAGGCCCATGAGCTCGGCAAGTCTTTCCCGGAAGGTCAGGGCATACTCCACCACTGACTCGCCATCGGGAGCACCCTTCCCCTCCCATTCGTCTCTCATCAGGTCCAGGGGCCCCCTTACCCGCCTTCCATATAACAGTTCGAAAGGCGAAAACCCAGTAGATTCCTGGGGTACCTCCCTGTACACGAACAGCAGGTGAGGTAAATACTTGTCCCAGTCCTGTGGGTGCTGGTTCATAAATGTTTTTAGCATCATCTTTAGCATCCTGTTGAACCTTTCCACCAGCCCATTGGTCTGGGGGTGATACGCTGAGGCCCAGTTCTGCCAGACCCCACACTTCTCCCACAAGCACCGGAGCACGGTTGACATTAAGTTAGACCCCTGGTCCGTTAAGACTTCCTTGGGGAACCCCACCCGGCTGAAAATGGTCAGCAGCGCATCTGCCACGGTGTCTGCTTCGATAGAGGACAAGGTCACCGCCTTGGGGTAGCGAGTGGCAAAATCTACCACCACCAGAATGTATTTCTTCCCCGAATGGGTCGTCTTGCTGAGAGGTCCCACTATGTCCATGGCCGCCACCTGGAAAGGTTCTTCTAGGATGGGCAAAGGCCTCAAAGCCGCTTTCCCCTTGTCCTGGGCCTTCCCCACCCTCTGGGAGGGGTCATAGGATTGACAATCGTGTCAGACATGGGTAAAGACCCTAGGCCAGTAAAAGTTCTGTAGCAGCCTCTGCCTGGTGCGTCGGATTCCCTGGTGCCCTGCGAGAGGGATGTCATGGGCCAGATACAGGAGCTTGTGGCGACCCAACTTCTGGGGAACCACCAGCTGCTCCTGATCCCCCATGACTCCACTTCCCCGGGGGGAGCCCATTCTCGGTACAGGAACCCCTTCTCCCACAGGAACCTCTCCTTGTAACCTCTCCTCATGGTCTGTACCGCACTGAGGTCAGCCCGGTCCCTGGGCTTCCCAAGGAGGGATCATTCTGCAACTCGGCCTGGAACTCAGCAGCTGGGACAGGGATGGGGACCTGCTCTCTCCCGCTGGCTGGGTCTGAGGCCGCAGCCTCTCTGAGCCGTGTCCCTGGGCGTTCCCTCCCCACCAGGTTAGGGTCCTGCACCTCGTGCAGAGTACCTTCCCCATTGTCAGGTCGCAGTGCCCTGCGCCGACTCTGACTATGGGTCACGACCATGGCACCCCGGGCATTGCTTGGCCAGACCTCCAGGTCCCCCCCCCCATTAACACCTCCATGGGCAAATGTGGGTATACCCCCACGTCCTTGGGGCCCTCCTTGGCCCCCCACTTCAGGTGTACCCTCGCCACGGGCACCTTGAATGGGGTCCCGCTCACACTCCTCAGGGTCAGGTAGGTGTTGGGCACCATCCGATCTGGGGCCACCACCTCGGGCCGGGCCAGTGTCACTTCAGTGCTCGTGTCCCAGTACCCAGTGACCTTCCTCCCATCTACCTCCAGGGAAACAAGGCACTCTCTCCGGAGGGGCAGCCCCGGGCCCACCCGGTAAACCAAAAACTCAGAGCCTGGAGCATCCAGCCGCCCAGAGGAGCTGACCTGGGGCCCTCCTCCCTCCTTTGCAGGTGGTATGCGGCCAGCCCAGCTTTCCTGCGAACGCTGCCCCTCATCCGACTGGGTCTCTACCAAGTTAACCCGGTGTGGGGTCGGTCTGCTCGGTCTGTCCTTGAGCCTGGGGCACTGGGACTGTATGTGGCCCCTCTGGCCACATTAATAGCAGCTCATGTCCCGTTGGTCCCCTCGAACCGGTCGGTTGTCTCTGACACTGGGCGTTCCCCTTGGGAGGGGGTTCTCCCTATTCCCCCTTTGGGAGGTCCCAGGATGACTCTCTCTCTGCATCACGGCGGGCCTGTTCCTTTGGGGCTCCTCCCTGCCACCTCCCGACCGGCTCTTCACAAACTCATCAGCCAGCCGCCCTGCATGTCGCGGGTTCTCTGTCTTTTGGTCCCTCAACCACAGCTTCAGGTCGGATGGGCACCACTCATACAGTTGCTCCAGTACCAGCAGTTTAACCAGGTCCCCCTTTGTCTGGGCCCCATCTGCCCACTTAGAATCATAGAATCTCAGGGTTGGACCTGAGGAGGTCATCTAGTCCAACCCCCTGCTCAAAGCAGGACTAAACCCAACTAAATCATCCCAGCCAGGGCTTTGTCAAACCTGACCTTAAAAACCTCTAAGGAAGAAGATTCCACCACCTCCCTAGGCAACCTATTCCAGTTCTTCACCACCCTACTAGTGAAAAAGTTTTTCCTAATGTCCAACCTAAACCTCCCCCACTGCAACTTGAGACCATTACTCCTCGTTCTGTCATCTTCTACCACTGAGAACAGTCTAGATCCATCCACCTTGGAACCCCCTTTCAGGTAGTTGAAAGCAGCTATCAAATCCCCCCTCATTCCTCTCTTCAGCAGGCTAAACAATCCCAGTTCCCTCAGCCTCTCCTCAGAAGTCATGTGCTCCAGCCCCCTAATCATTTTTGTTGCCCTCCGCTGGACTCTCTCCAATTTATCCACATCCTTCTTGTAGTGTGGGGCCCAAAACTGGACACAGTACTCCAAATGAGGCCTCACCAGTGCTGAGTAGAGGGGAATGATCACATCCCTCGATCTGCTGGGAATACCCCTACTTATACAACCCAAAATGCCATTAGCCTTCTTGGCAACAAGGGCACACTGTTGACTCATATTCAGCGTCCACCGTAACCCCTAGGTCCTTTTCTGCAGAACTGCTGCCCAGCCATTCGGTCCCTAGTCTGTAGCAGTGCATGGGATTCTTCCGTCCTAAGTGCAGGACTCTGCACTTGTCCTTGTTGAACCTCATCATATTTCTTTTGGCCCAATCCTCTAATTTGTCTAGGTCCCTCTGTAGCCTATCCCTACCCTCCAGCGTATCAACCACTCCTCCCAGTTTAGTGTCATCTGCAAACTTGCTAAGGGTGCAGTCCACACCATCCTCCAGATCGTTAATGAAGATATTGAACAAAACTGGCCCCAGCACCGACCCTTGGGGCACTCCACTTGATACCGGCTGCCAACTAGACATGGAACCATTGATCACTACCCATTGAGCCTGACCATCTAGCCAGTTTTCTATCCACTGATGGGGAAAATTTGCCCCACCTGTCCAGCCTAGGTTATTATTTGCTTATAGCTTTTACTGTGTTAGGCCCAAAGGCCTATAGTCTAGACAACTGCGATATATAAAGCCAAGGTTTGCATTTTTGCTTTTAATATGTTTATCTGTACAGAGGGCATTCAGGGAAAATGAGGAACCGAAAAAAGGAAATAAGAAAAGAGTGCTCAGCTTGTTTTTAGATTGCTTTATGAATTTTAGCCTGCATAATGTAACCCCAAAGAAAGGGTCTTCAGACTGGCAGACCACCAACAAAAACTGCCCAGAAACAATGAAAGGAAACACCATATATGGAAGAAAACTGAAGTAGCTTGCTAATGTTACAATTGCTACTCCCAAATAAGGGAATTTTAAGTAAATGCTAATTTGCGGTTTTAACCTTTATAAGCTTGGTAAAAATCTGTAACAGGCAGAGGGGGGCTTAACCCTTACGGGGGAATACGCTACCTCTCTCCCTGCATGCATGCTTGTACTTAAGTAAAAGTGCCTCCGACCATCTGATCCAAAAATTCAAAGGTGTGGTCGATTTTTTTTTTTTCCCCACAACATTTTGGGGGCTCGTCCGGGATCCACAGATGACATCCCTGGATCGGAGGACCGCGGGCAGTTACCTCTCAGATGGGCCCAGGGGTTGGAAGGGAAGAGACCTTTTGAAATCTCTAGAGGGGTCTGGAGGAGGACTGATCCGTAGGCTCCGGCTTGGGGTAAGTCACAAGCTGGATCTGAACTTTTAACACCAGGCAGGCCGGACGCCTTTTTCTGAGGTTGTTTTGACCCGTGTAATTCCCGGTGTGGTAACGGGTCCCGAGTCGTTTGGTGGTGCCGGCAAGCTCAAGCCTCGGACCCGCACTCCTTTTCGTCCGAGGGAACTGATCGCCTTTTTAGGGGTTCGGGGGTCCCGGAGCCGCCAGGTCAGGAGGGACCAGAGCAGTATTCGCCCTGGTGACTGTGCCAGGAACGTGCCTGTATGTGTGTGAATGTTGGTTGTGGGAAGACGCACCGAACCTCCTGCGAAGCGAAAGCTCGTGACCGGGAGTGTCTCGAAAGCAAGCCCCACAACCCTGCTTGAAGAGAGACTGTAGAAGCTTCCCCGACTGGCAGGCCTTGGTAAGTGGCTAACCAGTCGAGGTGCATGTACATTCCCCGTCCCGTTACCCTTTTCCCTCTCCACGTCCCCATGATCCTGTGACTGCTCTTTGAGCACTGCCTTCACCGAAAGGCCGCAGGGTCCCTTTGTTTTCCCCCCGGAGCTATAAGCTCCCTTCCCTTCTTGGAGAGAAGGGAAGCCCCAGGGAAACCACACCGTCAGCTCGGAAGCTGCTGCAGCACCGTTGGCTTGAAGGCTGGTGCTCAGGGCTGAGGAGAGACATGCGGGGGCCACGGGCTTTTCTGTTAGCCCGCCCCGCCCCTTACCCGCTCGCCCTGTAGGTTTAGCAGAGGCGGTATCCCGAGCCTCGGAACCTGCTCCCTTGTGTACCTGCCATGGGCAGGTCGTGGGCCACTGGTGATAGAACCGGGGCAGTCCTAATAAGCGTTCCTTGTGTGATTTGGCTTGAGTGAGAGTAAGAGCTGGGGTGAGAATGGGGTCCGGAGAGTCAAAAGACATTCCGGTCCCACCTAAAGGCACGCCTGCTGCTTATATGTATGTGCATTATGGATCGTCGACGTGTAAATATTTAGAGAGATGGAATTGGTACACTAGGGATGATCTGAAACTGCAGTTTCCCCTGGAGGGAAGTTTCAACCTTGACAGAATTGTGCACCTAAGGGGAGCCCTTCTTGCCAACGCCGTACCTCAGGGACAGTTTGATGCGTATTTTTTGTGGTATGATGAAATGGGAAAATGGCGTCAAGAGTCTCAGGTTAGGGGGCTAAAGGATTCTCAGGAGAAATGTAAACAAACGCTTAGAGAGACACAGGAAAAATTGAGCCTTACGCATGGCCCTACGGACCAGCCAAGTGCTGGCCCGAAATCATCCCTTTTTCCTGTTCGCCCTATTAGGAAGGCGGCAGCTTCTTGTTTAACCCCATCAGCCCATCTCCCGATGTGATTGATCTGTTCCTGGAGTGCAGACAGTGGTCCACCAAGCCCCAGCCTCGGATGAGGAAGGGGACGACTCAGTAGGTCCCTCAAGGGAGGCCCCTGTCTGCTCTGAACCCCCTTCTTACACATCTACTACTACCCAGTTTCCTTCGACTCCGGGAGGGTCAGGTTCTGAATCGGAAGTTGAGTTCCTCAGGGAACTCAGAATCCATGCAGGTTTCCCCAGTGCTTCAGCAACGACTTGCAGAGTTATCTCAGCATGTCGAAGAGGCGATTGCACAAGCTGCAACTGACTGTGATTCTACTGACGATCCAGTAAGGTGTCTATCAGATGCCTTTGAATTATTAAAAACCTTTGTGAAATCACCTACCTCACCCCCGGCCTTCCGTACCCGATATAGAACACTTGTAAGGAAGGGTCAGGATAAAACGGGGGACCGATATGAGGAGTTGTCTAACCCTCAGACAAGGAGTTTACTGTTGCCTTTAAGGCAATTACCTGGAGATGGACGGTTGGTAACTGTACATGCTCCTTGGTCACCAGTTGATTTATATAATTTGATTGACAAATTTCCTAAAATTCGGGAAGATCCAGAGAAATTTCAGGAACAATTAAAAATGGTTGTGCAGTGTTATGATCCGTCCTGGGCTGACATGGATCAGCTCCTGCGAGCCATGTTACCCAGGGAGACACTCAATCATTTTCTTACCTCTAGCGGTTCACCTATTTGTAATGGCCCTTATGTCTTGGCCCTTTTGTCTGCCCTCCAACTCCCTTCCTCTATTGCTGTAGTAAAATGTTTGGCCCACCGGAAACCCTGCGATGATGTTACGCGAGGAAATGCCCTGGCGGATACTGCCGCCGGGCAAGCAGCCCTTTCCAGGTCTCTGGCTCCCACTGAAATATTCCCCCTTTGTGTACTTCAGCCTCTTTCTCCAGCTACGTCCTCGCAGGCCCTTGCACTTATGCAGGAATCTGCACCTGAGAAGGAGAAGGTTGTCTGGAAGCTATCTGGGTGCTCAAAACACCCAGAAGATGCTTTGTGGCGTGATCCAACTGGTCGCTTGGTTGCGCCCCAAGCTTTCCTTCCCTACCTGGCTCGCTTGGCCCATGTGAGTAAAGGAGGGATGATTGCATCAGTAACAAGACATTGGTATGCCCTGAAGTTTTCAAGTGTGGCTCAACAATATTGCAATTCATGTCCTATTTGTTTGGCACACAACAGCGGTAAACCAGTTCGCACTAATCTGGCAGCTCACCCTGTACCATGGGGGCCATTTGTGAACATTCAAATTGACTTCATAAGTATGCCAACGTGGTGTTCTTATGAATATGTACGTGTGTGTGTGTGTGTATTCTGGATGGCTTGAAGCCTACCCATGTGTTAAGGCTGATTCCATCACAGTGGCGAAAAAGCTATTGAAGGATTTTGTTCCTAGGTTTGGATTGCCTGCCTCTATAAATAGTGATAGAGGTACTCATTTTACAGGCCAGATTATGCAGCATCTTTGTAAGGCCCTCAATATCATGCAACACTTACATTGTGCTCACCACCCTCAAAGTGCAGGGGCGATAGAGTGTAAGAACGGGGAACTTAAGAACAAGCTTGCCAAACTTTGTGCTGAAACTGGCCTTAAGTGGCCAGATGCCCTACCCCTAGCTCTGATGCAAATGAGGAACACCCTGATGCGAAAGCATGGGTTGTCTCCACATGAAATTCTCATGGCCCGACCAATGAGAATGCCAGTCTCCCCACCCTTGCTTCCTAAGCAAGTTAATTTACAGTTAGATGGTGATGCTGTTTTAGATTATTGTAGGGCACTAATTCGTCATGTCATATTTATCCATTCTCAGGTTAAAGACGCCCTGCCTGAACCTGCGGATTCTGCATGCCACCCGTTGCAGCCAGGAGATTGGGTCTACCTTAAGGTGCACCAGCGGAAATCCTCCTTGGAACCTCGGTGGAAGGGCCCTCACCAGGTGCTGTTGGTTACTCACACGGCGGTCAAGTGCCAGGGATTCCCACGTTGGGTCCACGCCTCTCACTGCAAAAAGGTTACCCCACCTTTGGATCCCACTACGGCACCCTTCGTTCCCGAGATTCAAGACCAATTCACTAAAAGGGACTATAATCTAGTAGACAACCCTATCACACCTGAGCCCCAAGAAAAGGAGCCAAGATATAACCTCAGGAAAAGACTCTAAAGGAAAACTAGGAAAATGACTTATTACCAATCTGTTAAAAGACTTATTGCAATGGCTGATCCAAGAGCAAAAATCAAAGAATCACCCATGGTGCGAAAGTGGCTTATACTGTCCCTTTGGTTTATTTGTGTAACCATGTTTCTTTTGTTGCTTTTAAATTTTCATGATACCCTTATGTTTTTCTGGATGCTGGGGAAAGCTAGTACTCCCGTTACCCCGATCCCTATAACCTCTTTAAGTCCCCCCCCCCTACAAAAGACCAAACCAACCTTGTGCAAAACAAAACCAACCCCACCCACAAAGCCATGCCCAGCTCCAGTAAAGAAAAGGATAGCGCGATCGGCTGAGATAAAGAAGGGGACTAAGCCTTTGACCATTAATGATATAAAGAATTGGCCCTGGTATAAAAGACGCAATATAGTCCACTGGCAGGGGGGAACATGTGGGACATAGTCTTGGGAATGTGGTACCGAATGGCTGGTGGGATTTATCCCACAGGCTGCCAATTGTAAAAGGGACCAAGTACCATACCCATGTCAAACTATCCCTGAATTGTTGTCAGAACCTAAACCTTCTCTTCCAGCAGCCCCAACCAGGAAAATTGTTCCTACACTCCATCCCCGTCCCCACCGAGAAAAGGAAATGACCTTTGACAATTTTACATGGCCTAGGCCCTCTTTTATTAGCAATTTATTTTCTTATTGTTCAACCAAATTATTTTTTTTTCGCTCAAGGCCACCTCTACCAACGGGTAGTGGAGTGGGAACCTTTGGGAACTGTATATATCCATTTTAGTAACATTTCTGTTTATTATAATACCAAACCCACAAAAACCGTTGTCTTTTATGCAACAGTGGGGAAAGGATACAGATGCAATGTTATTTCCTGGCCTGTGTCAAACCCTTGATGCCCAGGGTGCCTTTTGTTTCCTAATCACCCGGGTGACGGTGGACGCTGTAACCACCCATAGACAATGTTCCACACAGACCAGATTTTCGTGCCAGGAAACTTTCCCCCTTACTGAAAATATTACATGTACTTTTATCCAGTTTACCCCCACACATACTATTAACGAGACCATATCCAAGCAGGGTGTCCACATCCACCCCCAGCAGTTGTGGTATGAAACCTTAGACACTACTGCCCCCGGGGGATTTAAATGGACTATACTTAATACTACATTAGGGACTATTAGGTTTATATTGCCTTGAACTCATTTTCAAATTGCCGCCATTTATCCTAATTGTTCCCGGGGGGCAGCCATCCAATTATTGTTACAACGCGTTTGGATTCGTAAGTCTAGAAAAAGGAGGGATCTTACTAATACATTATGGAAAGGGGCAAATAGTGTTGCCTCCGCTTGGAGTGTTTATAAGACCCATCAACATGAAAGCAGATTGGGACAATTGGAACAAGTGGCGGGGCTTATTTCCGGGGCACAGATCACTGGGGTCAGGGCTGGGGTTGGAGAACTGCATTTAATCTCCTCCCTTAGTGTTATTACTCACGACATGTTAAGCCAAATGATCTGGAGCGTCTCTGAAGCTGGGAAGGCATCGCAGTGGGACCACGCGTGTGCGGAGGTGCAAGGGTTCCTTAGTGCCCAATTAAGTTCCATTCAAGAAGACCTCAAGCACCAAACTTGGCCCACTGCCCTTACAGATACTTAGGCGTGCCGCCTGGTTTATGGCCTTGGAGACACACTTGGAGGTTCTCAGGATGGAACTGCCTAAGCTCACATTGCTCCTTCCAGACCTATGGTCCTGTGAAAGGTGTTTGGGCCCCCACATACCGGATTCTCCCTGGACTTTGGGGAGGTTGCATGTGGGACTGGGTAGTCCACCAAGATGTGTGGGAGGTTAAACCACCCCACGGCCCCAATCGGTTTTTGCTCGGTGCCACGGAAATAAGACCTGATCTTTGGATAGGATTAGGTAACTTGTGGACTTTATGGCCTTTGGAACCCCCTCAATTACAGTGTATTCGAAAACTTAGCCCTGGGGAGGTCATTACTATTCATGAGCATATATGTTGGGAAGGTAGCGGGAACCTAACAAACCTCACTCCCCAACCCATCGTCCAAGCCAATAACAGTTGCATAATAGTTAACTCGTCCGGCTTAAGGGATTCAATTTTTAATTTGATTACTGACTCTGACACACACGCAATTTATTGGCCAGCAGACAAAAAATACCAACTGTCTTTGTCTTTTATTATTCCAGTTAATTGGACTGCCCTAGTATCTGATCGATTCTCCTCTTTATTATCTCTCTTACCACAGATTGAACAAATTTCTCAATTACAGGGACAGATTCACGTCCTTGAAAACATATACCAAACTGAACTACAAGCCTTTCAAACAGCCCATAGAGTTACAACCTTCTGTACAGGCACTGACGTCCTCTGCTCTATTACTAAAATTTTACAATCCCAGACCCATAGATACATTTTGTGGGGTCTCCTAGGAGGATTGTTGCTGTGTTTTTGCCTTTGTTTTTGTTGCTTCAAGATGTGTTGTCCCTGCATGCATGCTTGTACTTAAATAAAAGTGCCTCCGGCCCTCTGATCCAAAAATTCAAAGGTGTGGTCGATTTTTTTTCCACAACACCACCTTACCGTCCATTCATCCAGCCCATACTTCTTTAACTTGCTGGCAAGAATACTGTGGGAGACTGTATCAAAGGCTTTGCTAAAGTCTAGAAATAGCACATCCACTGCTTTCCCCTCATCCACAGAGCCGGTTATCTCCTCATAGAAGGCAATTAGGTTACTCAGGCATGACTTGCCCTTGGTGAATCCATGCTGACTGTTCCTGATCACTTTCCCCTCCTTCAAGTGGTTCAGAATTGATTCCTTGAGGACCTGCTCCATGATTTTTCCAGGGACTGAGGTGAGACTGACTGGCCTGTAGTTCCCTGGATCTTCCTTCTTCCCTTTTTTAAAGATGGGCACTACATTAGCTTTTTTTCTAGTCATCCGGGACCTCCCCCGATCGCCATGATTTTTCAAAGATAATGGCCAATGGCTCTGCAATCTCATCGGCCAACTCCTTTATCACCCTCGGATGCAGTGCATCTGGCCCCATGGACTTGTGCTCGTCCAGCTTTTCTAAATAGTCCCAAACTACTTCTTTCCCCACAGAGAGCTGGTCACCTCCTCCCCTTACCGTGCTGCAGAGTGCAGCTGTCTGGGAGCTGACCTTGTCTGTGAAGACAGAGGCAAAAAAAGCATTGAGTACACTAGCTTTCTCCACATCCTCTGTCACTAGGTTCTCTCCCTCATTTAGCAAGGGGCCCACACTTTCCTTGACTTTCTTCTTGTTTCTAACATACCTGAAGAAACCCTTCTTGTTACTCCTAACATCTCCGGCTAGCTGCAACTCCAAGTGTGATTTGGCCTTCCTAATTTCACTCCTGCATGCCTGAGCAATACTTTATACTCCTCCCTGGTTATTTGTCCAATCTTCCACTTCTTGTAAGCTTTTTTTGTGTTTAAGACAAGCAAGGATTTCACTGTTAAGCCAGGCTGGTCGCCTGCCATATTTACTTTTCTTCCTACACATCGGGATGGTTTGTTCCTGCAACCTCAATAAGGATTCTTTAAAATACTGCCAGCTTTCCTCTACTCCTTTCCCCGCCATGTTATTCTCCCAGGGGACCTTGTCCATCAGTTCCCTGAGGGAGTCGAAGTCTGCTTTTCTGAAGTCCAGGGTCTCTGTTCTACTGCTCTCCTTTCTTCCTTGTGTCAGGATCCTGAACTCAATCATCTCATGGTCACTGTCTCCCAGGTTCCCATCCACTATTGCTTCCTTTACTATTTCTTCCCTGTTTGTGAGCAGCAGGTCAAGAAGAGCTTTCCCCCTAGTTGGTTCCTCCAGTACTTGCACCAGGAAATTGTCCCCTACACTTTCTAGAAACTTCCTGGATTGTCTGTGCGCTGCTGTATTGCTCTCCCAGCAGATATCGGGGTGATTAAAGTCACCCATGAGAACCAGAGCCTGCGATCTAGCAACTTCTGTTAGTTGCTGGAAGAAAGCCTCATCCCCCTGGTCTGGTGGTCTGTAGCAGACTCCCACCATGACATTACCCTTGTTGTTCATACTTCTAAATTTAATCCAGAGACTCTCAGGTTTTTCTGCAGTTTCATACTGGAGCTCTGAGCAGTCATACTGCTCTCTTACATACAGTGCAACTCCCCCACCTTTTCTGCCCTGCCTATCCTTCCTGAACAGTTTATATCCATCCATGACAGTGCTCCAATCATGTGAGTTATCCCACCAAGTCTCTGTTATTCCAATTACATCATAATTCCTTGACTGTGCCAGGACTTCTAGTTCTCCCTGCTTGTTCCCTTGTTCCTTGCTGGCGTATCCCTCCATGCGGATGGGTAGTTGCAGGTATGAGACCTCAGGGGTTTTATACTGACTCTGGAACCTCTCCCGGTACATCTCGGGAGCCAGCCCAAACTCGCACAGCAGGGCCTGCTTTAATAGCTTGTAATTCCCTTTCTCCGCCCCTTCCAGTTGGCGGTACAATGCCACGGCTCTGGGGTCCAGTAAGGGGGTGAGAACCCGGAGCCTGTCCGCAGGATCTACCTGGTACAGCTTGCAGGCCGTCTCAAAGGCATCCAGGAAGTCATCCATGTCCTCCCCCTCCTTACGCTGGGCCAGGATGCACTTATCAAAGCTCCGCGCAGTCCTGGGCGCCCCCCCCCACTCGCCGCAGGCGGGGGCCCGCTGCCCCTCAGCCTTGCCAGTTCCAGCTCATGGTGATGCTGTCGTTCTTCATGTTCCCTCTGTCTCGCGCTCTCTCTTCTCCCGGTCATGTTCCCTCTTGTTTCTCATGATCCTCCAGCTCTCCCAGTTTTAGCTCTTTCTCCCATTCCAGCCGCTTCCGCTCCACGGGTGCCGAGCGTCGCCGGGAGGATCCCCTGCTGGCCAGGGGGGCCACGGTGCCCTCGGTAGTCGCTGGGCTCCTCCTCCCCCTCCCCCTAGGCATAGGAATGGGGGATCTGGGGAAGCCCTCAGCAGCCGTCTGACCACTCCCAGCGGGGACAAACACTGGTGCCTGTGGTGCATCTGCCAGGCTGCTTCCCTCAGAGACGGGGATCAGTTCATTCAAGCGATCTCCCTCCTCCAGCTGGGCAATCAGCTGGTCTTTGGTGAGCCTTCCTCAGCGCAGCCCCCTCTGCTTGCACAGCTCCACCAGGTCGCACTTAAGCCGCTTGGCATACCTCTTCCTGCTGGCCACTTGCAGGCCGGGGTGCTCGCCGCTCCCCACGGTTTCCAGGGGGACCCCTAGTGTGCCAGTCCTTCAGGTCACCCCCTCTCTGCCAGGGTCGAGCTGCAGACTCCTCCGCCCGTGGGACTGCTCGCTGCAATCCCCTGGGGGACCCTGTTACTGCAAAGTCCTTCTCACTGGGCACACACTCCCAGGGGTTAATCACCCCTGCAATCGTCCCTTCGTTTTACTGCTCCCCAGTCACTTACTGCAGGAAGCGCCGTCCACGGGATGCAGTAGATCCCACTTCTGGCACCAGTTGTCACAGAGTGTGGGGGAGTCTGGCTCTGCACCCCTCTTCCTGGGACTCACAGTGACTCTCAGCCAGCCAGTAAAACAGAAGGTTTATTGGACAACAGGAACACAGGTGACAGCAGAGCTTGTGGGCACAGTCAGGACCCCTCAATCTGGTCCTTCTGGGGGTGCAGGGAGCTTAGTTCCCAGCTTGGGAACTCCCCTCCCCTCCCCTCCCCCCTGCCTAGCTCAGGTTACAGGCTCAGGTATTGTCCCTCACCTAAAGTCCTCCCCGGCTCTCCCATCCCCCATGCAGACAGTCCCTACTCCATCACACCCGGCTGGATGGGTTCCGTGTGGACTTAGGGGGTTCATGGGGGGCACACAGTGGTGAGCTGCAGCCAGTTCGCGCCGGTTCGCAGGAACTGGTTGTTAAATTTAGAATCCTTTTTAGAACCGGTTGTTCCAGGACAACCGGTTCTAATAAACCTTTTAAATTTAACAAAGGCTCGGGCAGCTGTCCACCCGGCCCCTGGCCCCAGCTCACCTCCCCCTCTCCTCTGAATGCTCTGCCCTCCTTCTCCTCCCCCTCCCCTGCTTCCCACAAATCAAATGTTCGCCGGAAACCTGAAACAAGGAGCAGGCAGGTAAGCTGGGCGGGGTGAGGGGGGCGGAGGGCTCTAGGGAGGCACGGTGTGCGTGGTCCAGTCCGGCTCCCCCTGCCCCCGGCCGAGCGCCCCCGGCTCGGGCTGGTTCTGCCTGAGCGGATTCGGCCCGGCTCGAGGAGTTGGGGCCCACGGCGCGGGTCGCGGTCCCAGCAGAGCGGCTCCGGCCCGGCCAGGCTCGGGGATTCTGGGCCCCCCGGCGCCGGTCCCGGTGCCGGCCGAGTGGCTCCGGCCCGGCCCAGCCAGGCTTGGGGAGTCTGGGCCCCGTGGCGCCGGTGCCGGCCACGCGGCTCCAGTCGGGCCCCGTGGTGCCGGCCGCGCGGCTCCGGCCCGGCCCGGGGAATCGGGCCCCGTGGTGCCGGTCGCAGTCCCGGCGGAGTGGACCCGGTCCGGGCCCCAGGCAGTGTGGTAAGGGACCAGGGGGCAGGGAGGGGGTGTTCGGTCGGTTGGGGGGGTGGATAGGGGTCGGGGTGGTCAGTTGGTAGGGAACAGGGGGATTGAATGGGGGCAAGGGTCCCAGGGGGCAGTCAGGAAGGAGCAGGGGTTGAATTAGGTGGTGGGGGGCAGTCAGGGATAGAGAGAAGGGGTGGTTAGATGGGGCGGGGGTCCTGGGGGGCCATCAGGAATAAGAGGAGGGGTTGGATGGGGTGGCAGGGGGCAGTTAGGGGACAGGGAAGGGGGGTGGATGGGGCAAGGGTCCTGGGGATGGGGTGTCAAGGAACGTGGGGGGGTTGGATGGGGTAGGAGTCCCCTGGGGGGATTACGGGGTTTGTGGAGGGCACAGATATGGATTTCCATGCTGTAGGGGTCCCTGGTGTGCTTAGAGGGTTTGTGGGGGGCACAGATGGGTTCCTATGGGTAGGGCACTTGGAGCTAGGGTTAGGGTTACTCTGGGTAGGGCACTTGGGGCTAGGGTTATGCTTCCCAAGGGGAGGTCTCTTGGTGCTAGGGTTAGGGTTCCTATGGCTGTAGGGGTCCAGGGGGGTTTAGGGGTTTGGGGGGCACAGATACCTATGTCCAGCCTGGAGGGGTCCCGGGGGTGCTTAGGAGCCTGTGGGGGGCACAGATACCTACGTCCAGGCTATAGGTGTCCCGAGGGTTTTTAGGGGTTCGGAAAAGGCACAGATAGCTAAGTCCAGGATGTAGCTGTCGCGAGGGGATTGAGGGTTGTGGGGTTCAGAGATACCTATGTCCAGACTGTAGGGGTCCTGGAGGGCTTAGGGGGGTTGTGGGGGTACAGATATATACTTCCAGGGTGTAGGGGTCCCTGCGGGGCTTACGGGGTTTGTGGGGGGCACAGATATCTACGTGTAACGAGGCGGCCTGGCTCCCCGCTGCACCTCAGAGGGCTGAGCCAGAACAGATGCCGAAGTGGGCAGAGCCACCGCCGCCTGTCCCCACCCCCCGGAACTCAAGGGGCGGGCGGGACAGGAAGTATAAAGGCCCGGTCCCAGCCCTCAGTTGATGGCTGGCTCCCGGAGAGGACAGACACTGGTGCCTGAGCTCCCACTGGGCCCAGCCTGCCCCATGCTCGCTACCTTGAGGAGCACTGTCCGAGCCTGCCCTGTGCTCGCTACCCTGAGGAGCTACCCGAGCTTCCCCTCGTCCGGCCTCCTGAGGAACCTATGGTGTGGGACTCTGCGGAAGACGCTGGCGATACCCAGGTACCAACAGGGAGGGAGATTGGAAATAGCCTGGGGGTAGCCGACCCCAGTCTGGCTCCAGGAGACCCCGAACCAATGTCAGTGTGTTTCGGTCAGGATCCCCACTGACGCAGCAGCAGACTGCCTGCCGCTGTTAGGGCCCCGGGCTGGGACGCAGTGGAGTGGGAGGGCCTGCGTCCCCCCTGCCACCCTTCCAGGGGTGGCAGACTCCCCCTCTCCCTGGCCTGAGGAGGCCCTTGTACTGCTGCTCAGCCCTGCGTGATGGTCTGAGCCTTGCCCCTGTGTTTGTTGCCCTGCCCTGAGCCAGGGCTTGGGCTATCTATAGAGTCTCAGAGGTGCTTGGGGAGTTGTGGGGGCACAGAAACCTACATCCAGGCTGTAGGGGTTCCTGGCAGGTTTGGGGGTTTCTGGAGGTCACAGATACCTACGTGCAGACTGGAGGGGTCCCGGGGGCCTTAGGGGTTTTATGGGGTCACAGATACCAACGTCCTGGCTGTTGAGGTCCCTGGGGGGCCCAGGAAGTTTGTGGGGTTCACAAACCTACGTCCAGGCTGTAGGGGTCCCTGGGGGGCTTAAGCGGGTTGTGGGGGCACAGATACCTACGTCCAGGCTGAAGGAGTCCCAGGGGGGCTTTGGGGTTTCGTGGAGGCACAAATACCTATGTACAGTCTGGAGAGTTCCCTGGGGAGCTTAGAGGGTTTGGGGGGGGGTACATATACCTACAGCCTGGATGTAGGAGTCCCGGAGGGACTCAGGGGTTCAGGGCTTACACAGATACCTATGTCCAGGCTGTAGGGGTCGCTGCTGGGCTTAGGGGAATTGTGGGGGCACAGATACCTATGTACAGACAGGAGGGGTCCTGGGGTTAGTTAGGAGCTAGGGTTAGGGTTCCTATCGGTTAGTTCAGGCCTCAGGCCTCATACCGGGCCTCTGAAACCAAGGTTTATATCTTAGGGCATCCTATTACTACAGGGCTTAGGGGCTTCTTGGGGGCACAGATACCTACATCCAGATTGTAGTGGTCTACAGGACAACCGGTTCTAAAAAACCTTTTAAATTTAACAAAGGCTCTGGCAACTGTCCACCTGGCCCCTGGCCCCAGTTCACCTCCCCCTCTCCTCTGAATGCTCTGCCCTCCTTCTCCTCCCCCTCCCCTGCTTCCCACAAATCAAATGTTCGCGGGAAACCTGAAACAAGGAGCAGGCAGGTAAGCCGGGCGGGGCAGAGGGCTCTAGGGAGGCACGGTGTGCGCGGCCCAGTCCGGCTCCTCGTGCCCCAGCCGAGCCCCCCCAGCTCGGGCTGGTTCTGCCTGAGCGGATTCAGCCCGGCTCGGGGAGTCGGGCCCCACGGTGCGGATCCCGGTGCCAGCCGAGCGGCTCCAGCCTGGCCCGGCCAGGCTCGGGGAGTCTGGGCCCCGCGGCGCCGGTCCCGGTGCCGGCCGAGTGGCACCGGCCCGGCCTGGCTCGGGGAGCCTGGGCCCCACGGCGCCGGTCTCGGTGCCGGCCAAGTGGCTCTGGCCCGGCCCAGCCAGGCTTGGGGAGCCTGGGCCCCGCGGCACCGGTCCCGGTGCCGTCCGCGCGGCTCCAGTCGGGCCCCGTGGTGACGGCCGAGCGCCTCTGGCCCGGCCCGGCTCAGGGAGTTGGGCCCCGCGGCACCGGTCGCAGTCCCGGCGGAGTCCAGGCAGTGTGGTAAGGGGGCAGGGAGGGTGGGTTGGGTGGGTGGATAGGGGTCAGGGCGGTCAGTTGGTAGGGAACAGGGGGATTGAATGGGGGCAAGGGTTCCAGGGGGCAGTCAGGAAGGAGCAGGGGTTGAATGAGGTGGTGGGGGGCAGTCAAGGATAGAGAGAAGGGGTGGTTGGATGGGGCAGGGGTCCTGGGGGGCCATCAGGAATAAGAGGAGGGGTTGGATGGGGTGGCAGGGGGCAGTTAGGGGACAGGGAAGGGGGGTGGATGGGGCAAGGGTCCTGGGGGTGGGGTGTCAAGGAACGTGGGGGGGTTGGATGGGGCAGGAGTCCCCTGGGGGGATTACGGGGTTTGTGGAGGGCACAGATATGGATTTCCATGCTGTAGGGGTCCCTGGTGTGCTTAGAGGGTTTGTGGGGGGCACAGATGGGTTCCTATGGGTGGGCTCAGCGGGTCCTCGGGGTCGGCGGCCACTGTCCGGCTCGACGACTCCTCTGGGTAGCGGGAGCGGGGCAGGCTCGGCCAGCCCTCCTCCTGGTATTCAGCGAGGGGGAGGTTGGATCGGCCGCTGCCTTCTGTGGCCTCCCCGGCGGGAGCTTGGTCGCGGACGTCTGGCCTTGCTGACGGCTGGCCCCACACTGAGCCTGGAGGGCCTGCCTTTATACTTCCAGGTCGGGGCTTGACCTTTTGCGGAGCGGGCCCAAAACCCTGTAGCTCCGCCCACTCTGGCCTCCGGCTGGGCTCTTCGCCCTAGGGTTAGGGTTCCAAAGGGTAGGGCACTTGGTGCTAGGGTTAGGGTTCCTATGGCTGTAGGGGTCTGGGGGGGTTAGGGGTTCGGGGGGCACAGATACCTACGTCCAGCCTGGAGGGGTCCTGGGGGTGCTTTGTGCCCCCCAGAAGCTCTTAAGCACCCCCGGGACCCCTCCAGGCTGGACCTAGGTATCTGTGCCCCCCACAGGCTCGTGCAGGTATTGTAGTTTTGAGAATGCAAAGGGACAGACACTGCCTCTTCCTCAGGACAACAGATCATGTTCACATTTACCTCTGTGAAAGTAGAATGAATTATATTGTAAAAATAAGAATGGATTAAAGAAATGTTGTATGTACCTTTAAGCAGAAATAAGAAATGTTGAAATACAGGTGCCAGGAAAAGAAACATTAGGCAAACAATGGTGCTAATGGCGAAACATTAACAGAAGATGGGTAATAGTTAGTAAGGAAATAAGATATGCATGCCTAGCCCAGGTAAACTTATCTGATTCTGCTTCCTTTGTTACCTTGTTAAGTTCTCACCCTTTTATCTGTATAAATAAGATAGTTTGTGTCTTGCATGGTGCTCACATTATCTGGGTGTTATTAGCAGAGCGCTGTGCTAATAAAACAGAGTGGTCTGACAAACTGTGAGTCCTGAGTCTAACTTTGACAATTTGGAGGTTCCACCGAGATGGCAACCGTCTTCACTAGGGCTGTGTGATTCCTGACTGTTTTTGTAGGACGACCCTGGCAGCCGGCACCTGGGCATTTGGCCCGAGCGGTCCTCCACCAGAACAGAAAGGTGCACGACCACAGTGAAGTCTACGCAATTGAACCTGTTGGTTCCCACTCTGTTCTGGTAGGGATCCCGGGATCTGACATCAGGAATCTGGTCAGGTAATTATTTCTGTGTTTTGTCCGGACTGAGGACTGTTCTGTCTCTGTGTCTATCCGTCTTCCTGTGGACTGTTTGAGTCTGGGTGCCATCTCCGTCCAGGGATTGGCCAACCAAGGGGTTCCTGTCCCTGCGGTCTGAGTGAGTGGAATCTGCGCAATTGCAGCCGCACCACACTTTGGGTAAATCCCTGGGTGTGAAAGCAAGGGCAATTGAGGCAGTAGCCTGTGGGCTCCTTTTGTGTGTTGCACTGGGCATTGCTCTCACGAACCCGAATTTCCTTCTTGTGCGATTGGTGTGTGAAGTCCTCCTGTATGGGTAACCAGACGTCTAAGTCGGGACAGTTCCCTAAATGAACGCCGGCTCATTTTATGTATTTAGGATGGGTCCAGACTCCTGTAAGAAGGGTCCAGACTCCTGTAAATTTCTGGAAAAATGGTCTAGGCTAACTCAGGGGGATCCCAAAACTCAGTGGCCACTGTTAAAATCTTGGAACAAGACCGAGTGAACGTCTTAAAGGACAAACTCGGCCAACCTAAAACTAAATTGGCTAAAGAAGAGGTTAATTGTTTCATTCAGTGGTGGGAAGAGGCAAATCGTAGCTGGACAAAATAAAAAAACTCGCCTCTCTCAAATATTCAAATAATAAGTTGAAAGCTTTATTAAAAGCCTCCTCTCCCACCACCCCTTTACCCCGTTCTCAAAAACCCACCCTGGATCGATCCAACCCCCTTAATACTCCCATCTCATTGTAAAAAGGACAAAAAGCCCCTTGTTCTGTTCCCCTTTGTTGTCTGCCTCAAAAACTGATTCTTTAGTGTTCCACTACCAATTCAGCAAAGCCCCCACCCTTCCTGGTCCCTTTCCTTGAACATTTATTTCAAAATTGTGAAGTGACCACAATATCACTCACAAACAGTTCATTGGAAAAAAAAAAAAAAGAGCAGGATCAGGCCCAGAAAAGCAGGCAAGCAACAGATAAAGAAACTGAAAAACAGGTTGGAAGCCCTAAGGGCATAGTGTAAGGAGTAAGAAAAGCAGTAAGTGCAGGCATGAACCCCTGGAACAATACTTAAAATGGTGAAATCTGAGGTGATAAAGGTATTATTTTGGGAGATAAACAAGTGATTTATGGAAAGAGAGTGAAAAGTTAACTCTACAAAGGCTGGAGAGAATTAAGCAGTTAAACTTTGTGAAAATGTTAAAAAGGACCATGTTAAAGAGAGAATTCTTGGTTTCTTTGCAGCCATTCTGAAGGGAAAATGGGCCCTTTTCCAAAAGAGTGCCTGTAAATAATCCAAATATATATAGAGCTATGTAAAAAAAGAAAAAAAAAAGTGTAAAGGAATGTTAAGGAAAAGAAAATGTGTATGTATCTATTTGTCTGTGAAAATATGTAAAGTTCTAAAAATCTAATCCAGCACATCTGGTTTGTAAAACTCCTGTTTTGTAGGTGTAAGATAAATTGGTTTTGTTTTTGTTTTTAATGCCACTAAAAATTCATTTGACTCTTAATTCAAAGTTGCAAAACTGACAGACCTTTTTGCAAGACACAGGTAATTAGTGTTGTTTGGCTTTGGGATTTAGCATTTAACCCTTAAGGGGTAACTTGATTCTTTATAAAATTTAAAATGTTTTTTAAATAAAAACCAAGTCATGGCTGCAATAGGGCAGTCAAAATCAGGAGACTAGGGAGAGATTCTGGAGTCTTTTTGTTTGGTTGGTTGTTGTTGGGGTTTTTTTTGTGTAACAATAGCAGATAAGAGCTGTAGTGAAAGAATAAAAAAAAAATTTAACAGTGCCCCTCTGAAGCAACAGCAGAGGTGAGGTGCACAAAACAAAAAGAAGCAATGTTAAAAATACAGAGCCTTAAAATGGCTCTGTGTAATCAGACTGTCACTTTTGATAAGGGTACATGAAAACTCTGTAAGAAAAAAGAAACAGTTACATTGTATGTAAAAATTGATATGGCTAATGTTTAAAAAAAAAAAAGTTGTAGTATAGAAGGAATGTGCTTTTTCCCTAGGACATGTGCAGTGTATATTGTAAAAAGGGGTAAAAGAAATACAAATGAAATATGCTACTGAATTAAAATCCTATTAGGGCTCCAAAAAGAGCCGCAATAGACTGTTTTCTTTTTCAGATCTGTGTGTGTTTTGTAAGCAGGAGTTGAAAGTGGAAAGAAATCAAAACTCTGGTGGAAGTTGATTGTGTCCCTTTTAAGACAGAGTCTCTGAGCTCTGCTGATGGCTTTGAATCCAAAAGCCAAGCCTGTGTTGAAGTAAATTACCTAACTGATAAAGGAAGGTGAAAACTGCCAGCACAAAAGAAATTGCCTAAATAAAAGACATGGTATAACAAGATCCCTTTAAGAGATTTGATGCTAAATGTTATTGTTAATATTAAACATTGAAATAAATTTAATGTTAGTAAGTACCCCTGTAACAACGTATAGTGTGTATGATTTTTGGAAAAATCCTTTAAGGTAATATGGTAATGATGCTTCTCAGCTATTACCTGTGAATAAACTTAAAGCTTAACACAGCAGGAAAAACATTACAAACTTGGTCTGCTATATAAGAAGAAAAACTTGAGGTACACCACCTCATGAATTTAATAACTAAACAGTGGAATAATTTCCCCATAACCCTTAAAAAGTAAAATCCATTAAAACCTGGCCTGCCTATATTAAAAAAAAAAAAAAACCCACAGGAAAATATGGGGTAATTCCTCTGTTTTCCCTGCAATCAGCAAGGGTATTTGTAAAAGAAAGGAATATTTTAAGCAACAATCAATGCCACCCTGAAAGGGGTAGAAAAATGTTATTTTCGTCTTTCAGAAAATCAGAAAAAGCTAATACCAGCTACAGAACAACCTATTACAAAAACAAACAAGTTAAAAAAAAAACATACTGCAATAGCTATGGAATGTACTAAAATGCAGATATTTAGAACATAAGATGTTTTGGGTAATATCAGAAAATATTAAGGTTTTAATACATCTGTTAAAGCAAAGAAAAAAATAATTGTTTAATACCTATCAATATAACTGGATGCAGTATGTCTCCAGTAAGGTAAGACAAAATTTGTTAAGTGAAGAAATTGTTAAAATTGCACACCAACAGGCTCTGGAAGCAAAGAGATGGAAAGTTAGCCCACTCCACAGATTGCACCTGGGATCCTTCTGGCTACCTCAAACCTCAAGCCAGTAGGCTGGGGAGGAAGGGAAACTATTGGACACTAAAGGTTGTACCAAGTGAACTCCTCAAAAGTGGGTATGCTTATCCATGCCTGTTGCTCCAAAGCCCTGTAGTAAAGACATCTCACTAGGATCCTGTATGTGGAATAAAATTAATAATTAGACCAAAGTATTGTATAATGGGCAATGTGTGTGTTAATTCTTGGAAAGAAGTGTTTTAAAAGAATAAAAGTGTTAGCAACCCACCAGTAGACAAATGTGCATGTAATGTAAGTACTGTGTTTACCAATAATCACATTTACTATTTGCCACTACCAAAAAGTCTCAGCTTACTGTAAGCACTGATTTAGCTGAGTTCTCTATCAGTCTTGGCATTAAATGGCAAACAGTTACCAATTATCTGTTTAAAAAGGTAAAAAGGTAACATAGTTCCTAAAAACAAACAAACAAAACAATGTGGGAAACAGAACCATTCATATTATCTGGATGGACTCCCACAACTACTGGCATACTAATGTTACTACCCCTAATTGTTTTTGGTTTTAAATTGTATGTGTTTAACTGAAATGTTTAAAATATGCTGGTGAATAAAACAAATGTATGCAAAGCTAGAGCCTCAGGCCCAAATCACCTCCCAGTATTTTTACTACATAAGAAGTGACACTGGCGATTGATAATCTTAGTGTCAAAAGGGGGATATGTAGGAGCTGGACTTTATAATGTATAATTTGATTTCATCCTGCTAGCCTTCCTTTTTGAATAGCAGAAAGAAATTACCCTCTGGGACTATAAGATTCTGTTTTCCCATATGCATTACAAATTGGGCCCTCTCTAACTCTTTGTTTTAAGATTTAGGTAGTAAGAGACAGGATTCTCTATTGTGTCTATGTTAAGTAAATTAGAGAAACATTGAAGGCCTGGGTCTCAATGTAAATTGTCTTGGTTATTAATTGTAAAACTTAGCAAGGTTTAATTTGCAATGCCTTTTTGCTCGATATAAAATACTACTGTTTGTATTCTCAATCTGTTTGTGTGAATGAGGAATGAATGCATCAGGAAAAGATAAGGTGTGAAGGCCATTGTTATAGCCAGAGTCAAGGAAAGAAGCAAAAAGACAGAGTATCAAAGAATCATCAGGCACTGCTTACTACCCAGACAGCTGTTAAACTGTCTGGCATCCGCAGCATGAATACATGCTTTGCCGTGTAAGAATGCACCACCCCCAGTGAACCAATCATCACCTCAGGACCACGCAGAGTCAATTTTGACTCCAGAAGATGACGTAGAGGAACAGCCTGCAATACCTTACAATCTATGTTCTCATAAGGGTTGCCAGAAGCAGACGACTACCTAAAGCAAGGCCCAAGAAAAAGCAGTAGTGAGCCTAGCGCCTGCTGCCTGGTGGACATAAAACTGTGACTACAGTTCCCTCAGTTGAGGTTGTCAGAACCAGAAGGGCCCTGCCTCCAACATGTGGTGCCTGTTCCTCGGCTGTTGGTGTCTGAAGGTCTGGGGAGTCCACAATGACAATTCTTTTATCCAGCAGCAAGTATGGATAGCTCAGACCCTTAATATTTCTAAATGCTGGGTCTGCAGCCACATCCCAGCCCACTCTCAAACTGATGTTCCTGTCCTGGCTATCCCACTCAATTCCCCAGACCTCACTGGAGGACCTTGTCCGTTTAACACAATATGGAACAGTAATGACACTTGGGAAGAGACTATTGGCAGTTCCTTTAACCCACTTGGGGGAGTAATACACCAGGCAAAAAGGCTCCTGAGGTTAAAAGAAGTAGTTAAAATAACGGCAAATAAAACTGAAGAAAGTTTAAGAGCCCTGGCCAAAGAAACAGGGGCGATCCGACAGGTGGTCCTCCAAAACCGTCAGGCATTGTACATAGTGCTGGCGGCCAAAGGAGGGACCTGTGCTCTCATTGGAAAACAATGTTGTGTGTTTATACCTGACGATACCAATGAGGTAATAGATCACACTAGCCACTTAGAACAAATCGCATATCTTCCCCATGAAGAGCCAAGTTCTTTATGGAAGTGGCTAAGTATTCTCTGGCATAGGAAACTGGTTGTTTCAGGGAGCCCTGACTATCCTGTTTGGAATCCTAATAATTTTTGTATGTTTTCAGTTAGTCTCCTGTTGTACCCAAAATTGTGTAAGGCATGCCACTCAGGTGACTGCCCCAGAACAGAGTGCTAATATGATGATTTTGAATATTGCTGATGAACAAAGAGATAAAGAACGGTTAATATGTGGAACCCAGTAAAATTTTGGTCATGGCGTGAGCTTGACCAAAAGGAGGTATTGTGAAAGTAGAATGAATTATATTGTAAAAATAAGAATGGATTAAAGAAATGTTGTATGTACCTTTAAGCAGAAATAAGAAATGTTGAAATACAGGTGCCAGGAAAAGAAACATTAGGCATAAACAATGGTGCTAATGGCGAAACATTAACAGAAGATGGGTAAGGAAATAAGATATGCATGCCTAGCCCAGGTAAACTTATCTGATTCTGCTTCCTTTGTTATCTTGTTAAGTTCTCACCCTTTTATCTGTATAAATAAGATAGTTTGTGTCTTGCATGGTGCTCACATTATCTGGGTGTTATTAGCAGAGCGCTGTGCTAATAAAACAGAGTGGTCTGACAAACTGTGAGTCCTGAGTCTAACTTTGACAGGCCCGAACCCGCTCTTGGTGGCCCTGGTTGTCACTCTTGGCTCCTTGAGAGACAAACATTTGCAGACACACTTAGAAACTAAGACCATGTTTGCTAGACTGGTACGCAAGCCGGTGCAATGGTCTGGGGAAGGGATAATCCTCAGTCTCCCCCTTCCAGCCCCCCATTCCCTTCTAGGGTCATTTAACACACAAGGGCTTACAATATTATAGATTCCAGCAAGGATTCTATAATATTAATTCTCTTTGGGAAATGTCATGTGATAAGTCATATGAATTTCACTCCTCTGCCATTTAAGAATGAACTGTATATAATTTATTTCAGCCATGTTTGGAAGTCTTCTCTTCCCCCGTTTTGAGTTTTGATGCACATTAGGGGGTATCTAAATGCCATTTACCAGAGGTAAAAATTAGAGGTTAGGATGGATATTAAAAAAAAAATCCAAACTTGCATGTTGCAAGTTCCAGCTTTCTTCTGCTGGCCACGGATTTCCAAAGAGCAAAGTCTAAACTACTCTGAACTCTGGAGAAAAAGAGAAAGAGGAAATGTTAATTTGTGATTCTGGTCTTTGCAGGTTAATCCACTGGGCTTGATCCTCAGCTGGTGTAAACTGTCCAAGCTCCACCAGCTGTTGATCTGGCCATTCACTTTTACCGGGCCTAAATCCTGGGATAGAAACTCAATCGTACTGTTAGGTAAAAAGCAAGTCCTACTCACCTCTCCAGCACCCGAGTTTGTGCGGAGTTGGTATAGGGCTCAGAAATCTGTCAGAGACCAGACAACAATTCGTTGATCAACGGGCTCACACCATCCTTAGCTTAAGAGAAAAGCTTCGGAGTAAGTGTGGCAAGTTTATTAGGGGTGAGCATCAATGTTTATACACAGAAGTAAACAAAGTGATTAACAGATCATAATGGTCATGCATAATCAATGAAGATTCTACAGGATAAAACAGGTTAAAATGTAAATTAGAAAAGACAAAGGAGGAGATGGCTACTTGTTGGGAGGGGGAGGTGTCATGAGTAGTTCGCAGGTCAGAACTTTGATTAAAAGTTTCAGATAGAGACATCAAGTCTGGATTAAGTTTAAACTCATAAAAAGTTCAGACTCAACATTCCTCCATTTGTAGCTTTGGGATAACTATTTACCAAAAGCTACACCCCATTTTAAGGAGCCAAGGGCCGCTTGGCAATTTAAGCCTGGGCCAACTCGAAGAGAGTAAGGCCTTTGGCTGAAGTAGGAAAAGAATAAACTGACCCACATGAGTTTATGAGGGAGGGGACACACTGGATACAGCAACACAGTATTATAAGGATTACTATGGCCCCAACAATACCCACCAAGAGGTTTTAACCCACCCAAATCCAGGCAGCCAATTCCATAAGGCTCCCCACCAATCATAAGGTGGCTGGCCAGAGGAGTAGTTCTTAGCCATTTCCCTTAGATGTTTGGTACGTTGAAAAGTGTCAGGGTAGGTGTCATTTACAAAAACACAGCATTCTTCATAAGCAGAAAATAAACTAAAAAGGCATAATAAAAAACATACAGTTGTCAGAATAAAAGGTCCTCTTATTTTTTTCGAGTCAATTTAAGTCTGATGTCTGAAAGAGGTAAGCTGGTCCACTGGTCAGAGGCAGTGTCCTCAGTGGTGGCAAGGGCTGCTGGTCCGTCACTGTGGTCCACTACGGCTGGCTTGACGTGGGAGTGGTGGATCCAGGATTTGCGTCCTTCCAGGAACACTGCAGTCTGGGTTGTTAAAAGAACCTGGTGGGGTCCAGTAAACCTCGGCTGGAGGGCGTCGCCACGAACGAACTTTTTGGCCCAGACGAAGTCCCCTGGTTGGAACGGGTGGATCTGTTCTTCCAGCGGCACGGTCTGGGAAAACTGCGAGGCTTTCCAAAGGGTACGGAGGCGAGCCTGTAGGGAGAGAAACTGGCACGCGGTCATATGATCCCCTCCCAATAGTGAAACATCAGCACGTGGTAGCGCCCCGCCTTTGAAAGGGGGGTGTCCATAGAGCAGTTCAAAGGGGGATAATCCCAATACACGGGTTGGGCGAGTACGAAGGTGAAACAGGACCAAGGGAAGTACCTGAGGCCACTTTAACCCTGTTTCCTGACAGTATTTAGCCAATGTAAGCTTAAGCTCCCTATTCATACGTTCAACTTTCCCGCTAGACTGGGGGTGGTAGGGTGTATGAAAGGAGTGTGAAATGCCCAGTCCTTGTTCTAAACGGCCAAGGACATTACCAGTAAAGTGGGGTCCGCGATCTGAATCAAGTATGAGAGGGATGCCAAAACGGGGTACAATGTCTTTAGGGAGGATCTTCGCCACTGTGGCAGCAGTACAATTAGCAGTAGGAAAAGCTTCGACCCATGAAGTCAGAGGGCAAACCAAAACAAGGAGGTGCTTTTTTCCCAAAAGCCTTTGGCATATCTGCAAAGTTAATTTGAAGATGTTGAAATGGAACACCAGGCGGCGGTCTTCCACCCTTAATTTTGTTAAGAGGCGGAGCAGGTCCATTTCGCTGACATGTGCTGCATGCTTTCACTATTGACAGGCAGTAGGGTTGAATGCCTGGAGCATACCAAAAGCGAGCGATGGTGTTCACAAGGGCGTGCGTGCCGTAGTGACCCCCCTTATCATGGTGCCAGCGAACTGCCACGGGGTATGTGGAGCGAGGGAGGCAGGCTCGGCCATCCGGCATAAGCCAGGTCCCTTTGACCAGAGTGGCTCCGAGGCTTTCCCACGACTGTAGTTCAGCAGCGGGTACCAGTACAGGGTAAAAGCATACTTGCTATCAGTAAAAATGGTAACGGTCTTACCAGCGGCCAACTGGCAACCTCGGGCCAGGGCATAGAGTTAGGCGGCTTGGGCTCCCCAGTTGCCTGGCAGTGAGGCGGCCTCTTGAATGTCCCATTCAGAGGTGACTGCATAACCATTAACATAGAAGGAGCTTCCGTCCGAGAAGAGGATGCAATCAGGGTTGTCCAGTGGCACGTCAAACAGGTTGTTCTTTATCTGTAAGATGCTATGAACTACTTCCACACAGTTGTGCTGATCCTGGAGGACTGGCAGGTCAGGAAGCAAGGTAGCTGGATTAAGGGGCCCACATCTTTCAAAAATTAGGTTAGTGTCTTCTAGGAGTTCGGCCTCTAGCTGCTGCTGACGATGGGCCGAAAAGACTTGGGCCGTGCCCCTACGCAGAAGGGATGACAAGGCATGAGAGGTCCAGACCGTGGTAAAATGACCCAGGGTCAGGCTCTTTGCCTTTGTGATCAGCAGGGCAGCTGCTGCCAGAGTCCGGGTGCAGGATGGGGTTCCCTGAGCGACAGGGTCGATCTGCTGGGAGTAAAAAGCAAGCGGAAAATGGTGGGGCCCGCTCAGCTGGGTAAGGACACCACTAGCAATTCCGCCCCTCTCGTGGACAAAAAGGTGAAAGGGTTTGCTGTAATTGGGGGGGCGGAGAGACATGGAGGAGGCCACACTGTCCTTGAGTAACTGAAAGGCTTGAATCGTGTCTGGGGACCACTGCAAAGGGTCAGGAGCAAGGTTAGCAGTGAGTCGGTGGAGCGGTTTGCTCAACTCCCCGCAGGACGGCAACCAAGGGCGACAGAAGCCAATTAATCCTAAGAAACCTTGAAGTTGTTTCTTGGTGTTTGGCAGAGGGCAGTTTTGGATAGTCTTTATGCGGACTGGGTTCATTTGTCTCCCCTCTGGGGTTAACAGGAAGCCCAGATATCGGACCTTCTGTGAGACCCACTGAATCTTGTTAGGGTCTACCTTGTGGCCTCTGGTGTGTAGGTATAATAAAAGTGCCTTACCATCGATGCGGAGGGCGGCTTCTTCGCGGTTACCTAGTAGGATGTCATCTACGTATAGGACTAACGTGGATCCCTGCCGACTGGTGAAGCCTTCCATGTCATGGCGGAGGCATTGGCTGAAAATCGTGGGGCTGTCTCTGTAGCCTTGAGGAAGTCGTTGCCAGACATAACTTTGTCCCTTCCAGGTGAAACCAAAGAGATATTGAGAGTCTGGGTGCACAGGAATGCTGAAAAAGGCTGATTTTAAGTCAATAACAGTGAACCACTCAGCATCCCAGGGGATTTGGCTGATGATAGTAGCTGAATCAGGAACTACTGCATGAAGAGGGACCACATACTGATTAATAACCCGTAGATCCTGTACAAAGCGCCAACGAATAGGGTCTCCGTCCTTTTTAGGAGGCTTTTTGACAGGCAGTATAGGGGTATTACAGGGAGTGCACTGAGGGCGGACTAGCTTTTGTGCAATGAATCCCTCGACAATGGGGCGGATGCCCTCCCGGGCTTCCAGCGACAGGGGGTATTGGGGAACTGACGGGGGGGCTAAGGAGGGCTTCACTTGAATCCTTACTGGCTCTGCCGAAAGGAGCAGGCCAACATCAGTGTCAGAAATTCCCCAGAGGGTTGAAGGCAAGTCAGAGAGGTCAGGGGAGAGAGAGGGGGGGGTTTCCCAATTACCCTGAGTTAGGGCCGAATCTCCTAACACTGTCATCAATAATCCTACCCCTTCAGGAGTGCAGGTTAAAGTAGCCTCAAGCTTACAGAGTAAATCCCGGCCCATCAAAGGGATCGGACAAGCTGGGGAAAAAAGAAAACGGTGAGAAAAACATTTATCAGCATAAATAACATTTAGAGGCAAAGTGAGTCCCAGAGACTGTGGGTTGCCTTCCACCCCAGTTGCAGTTTTAACCTCAGAGGATAGCCAGGGAGAGGGGGCATGATTTAAAAGAGAGAAAGTAGCTCCAGTATCAATGAGGAAACAGACAGGCAGTCCCTGGACTGAAAGGGTTAGATGAGGCTCTTTGCTGGGAGGGGAGAAAGTGAGGAAAGAGCCGGCTAAAGACATTAAGGAAATAAGACCATCACATTGTTTGCCTTCGCCCCCGGGGTACCGTCATTGAGAAGGCTGAGTTTGCTGCAGCTGCTGCTGTTGCCCGTAGTTGATCCAGGCCTGAGGAACGGGCTGGGCTGGTGGTGCAGGGGTGTATTTGTCCCTGGTGTAAGTATCTGCGGATGCGACCGGACCCTCTGGGCGTCCCCAGGGGCATTCACGTTTAAAGTGACCGGGCTGTCCGCACTGAAAACAATTTCCTGATGGCTGGGGTTGCCAGGACCCTCTTCCCCGAGCACCCTGAAATTCCCTGCCACAGCCACGGCTTCTGCCTCGAATACCACCGCGAAAAGCTAAAGCCATCAACTTATATTCTTCCTTTTTCTCTTTCTTTTTACTACTTTCCCTTTCTTTCTCCCATGCAAAACTCCTTCCGAGGTGTGCCCCTCCAATTCCTCCTTATCCCTCTGCAGAGATTCCAATCTGGAGTCCTGCAGATTCCCCTCTGCGCTCTGGAGAGAGTCCCCTTGCGGAGGAATAGGGGCAGGTGCAGTGGGGACCAACTGACGAGTTAAAACACGCCGTGGTTTACACCCTTCATCGAAATAACATGGAGGGGGTTCACTCTCGGGAGAATACCTGACTGCCATAATTTTTAAAGATTTCCACAGCTCTGCTGCTGTGTCCCAACAAAACCAGTAACATAACTGTCCCAGATGGTCTTTTTCGATCTGGCTCCTTACTCCTCTTAAGGCAGCCTGTTCGAAAGAGCCATACGAAGGCCACCTCATTTCCGGGTCGGCCAATACCGCGGTATACCCAGTCCAATTCCTTACACACAGTGTGTACAACTTCCTCCTAGACATTCCTGTCTGTACTGGGAGTTTCCCTTCATTCCATAACTTATTTACAATCCCCAGCGGACTCTCAAGAGGCACGCTAGTCCCTTGAGCCATGGTGTCTGACAGGAGCCCTTCCAACTGGCGTTTATCCTGCTGTCCAGTACACGACCCCTCAATATTGAATTGGCTGGGAGAAATCTCCCGTGGCGCCTGCCAATTCGTATATGAGTGGTCTGACCACTGGACAGAGGCACCGCACCAGAAGGAATCCCGGACGAGCCCCCAAATTGTTAGGTAAAAAGCAAGTCCTACTCACCTCTCCAGCACCCGAGTTTGTGCGGAGTTGGTATAGGGCTCAGAAATCTGTCAGAGACCAGACAACAATTCGTTGATCAACGGGCTCACGCCATCCTTAGCTTAAGAGAAAAGCTTCGGAGTAAGTGTGGCAAGTTTATTAGGGGTGAGCATCAATGTTTATACACAGAAGTAAACAAAGTGATTAACAGATCATAATGGTCATGCATAATCAATGAAGATTCTACAGGATAAAACAGGTTAAAATGTAAATTAGAAAAGACAAAGGAGGAGATGGCTACTTGTTGGGAGGGGGAGGTGTCATGAGTAGTTCGCAGGTCAGAACTTTGATTAAAAGTTTCAGATAGAGACATCAAGTCTGGATTAAGTTTAAACTCATAAAAAGTTCAGACTCAACAGTACCTGAAGAGTTTAATCTTCAATAAATGATACACTGAACTGATTTATTTTTTACTTTCTTTCTGGCGCAGATCCTCACCTGATATAAATGGGCATATCTATCTATCTAAGCTCTACGAGGGTAGGAGGCAAGAAAGAGAGAAACAAAGCGATGTTTCTGTATCTAGAGAGAGAGAGATCTTTTTCTAGGCAGACAGAGGGATTACACTCCTATTGGTTTAACAGACCACACACTGCCTCCGATAGCTTTTTAAACATTTACTTATTGCTGGAAGGTGCCTCTAGAGAAAATAAAGTGCTATGGTGCAAGAGATGTGACTGTGATGCAGAGGATGAAACTTTTCTATCTGAACTCAAGGGTAGATTCACACCACAGGAAAGTGGGAAGTGGAATTACTTTTACCTTTAGGTTTAATTCTGCGAGCATAATTTAGTGCAGCTGTCGTCACACATTTTTGTATAAATGCACATGCAAGCCTGAAAGAGCATGTAATTAGTACAAAATGTTTGTGCTGCACTGGGTGACTTGGAAATGTTATCTATAATCAGATCAGTTGCAGAGAGGAGTTACCTCCCTGATTCTCCTCTCCTTAACTTCTCCAAAGATCTAGAACTGCCTGTGTGCCCTCAACCTTGTCAACAAACCACAATGTGCTGATTAGGAAGCTTCAAAGGTTTAAGTGAAACAAACATATTCAGCTCTTCCAGGAGGAGCCTGAGTGAAGGAGGAGGAAACAGTCTGGAAAGAGAGAGATTTTTCTTTCTTGTGACTCTGCTGTGTTTATAACCATCCCACCAACTATTCTGTTCCCCAAAATGGTAAACAGGAAGGCATTTGTATAGTACAAGAGGGGAAAAACATCAAGAGCAACTGATTTTCCTGCTAAGTTACTGCCTTATTTTGATGTACAATTACAAGGTGGCACAGAAATTGTGGTCAGATAAGTCGCCTGGTTAGGCATTAATTTACTGGTTTTCGGTGTCTGTGGGCTCTGTTTGTAGACATCAAAATCACGCTGCCAACCGGTCCCTCTTTTGTATTACCCAGGGCAAAGGGGCTTCCAGCATTTCACCACAAGAATGTTACTGGACTGAGTCTCAGTATTTCTGCCGGGCTCGTGTTACACGTCTGAATGATGACAGAGAGAGGTCTGTTTAAGAGCTTAGATCAGATTAGGTGAAGGTTTCTAACCATCACAGTGACGTTTTGGATCAGCCTCCCGAGGGGACCAATGGGGGCAAAAAGCTGAGCTCGATACCTTCATGGAGGGGATGGTATGATGGGCCTGCCAACAATGGCATGTCGCTGATCTGCGACTGCTAGCAGCAGATATCTCCAAAGGCTGGTGATGGGACACTAGGTGGGGAGGGCTCTGAGTTACTACAAAGAATTCCTTCCCAGGTGTCTGGCTGCTGGGGCTTGCCCACATGCTCAGGGACTAATTGACCGCCAGATTTGGGGATGGGAAGGAATTTTGCCCAGACTCAGATTGGCAGAGATCCTGGTTTGGGGTTTTTCTGTGCCTTCCTCTGCAGCATGGGGCATGGCCTGGGTCATTTGCAGATGTAAACTAGTGTAAATGGTGGATGTTTTTTGTAACTTGAAGTCTTTAAATAATGATCTGAGGACTTCAGTAACTCAGCCAGAGGTTAGGGGTCTATTACAGGAGTGGATGAGTGAGGTTCTCTGGCCTGTGTTGTGCAGGAGCTCAGACTAGACAATCATGATGGTCCCTTCTGGCCTTAAAGTCTGCAAGTCTATAAACTGTCTTGCATTGAACTATCAAAAGAACTTATAAGCGTTTAGGAGGAGGGACTGGATTTTTATTAAGTATGTCTGCTGCCTCGCTCAACTGGCATTTGTGAAAGAAATGAATTTGTTTCAATCGTTTGTAATCACATGTACTGTGACGTTTGGAACCGCATCACTGTCCGCTTTCAAATACAAACACATTTAAAGGAAGAGCACTCTCATTTAAGCATAGGTTGGCTTGTATCCTACGTACAGGGATCAGAACCACACTAAACCATGCTTGTTGATATGGGTGTAACTAGCAGGGTGTCAGTCAGTGTGGACAGGGATTTTTTTTCCCCTGAAAATTGTGCTAGTGAATTTTCTTGAAGACTAACTTTTTAGCAGTGTACCACTACGTTCGACTGTTCGCCTCAAACAAAACCCAACCCCACCACATTCGGGGAGACGTGGTTAAACTTTGATAATAGCTATGTATCAACAGAAGTGTCACTAGTACAGGTCTGTTCCAAGTGTGGACCAGGCTATATTACAAAAGAAGTTGCTGTGGTGGAGGAGCTGGTTTCACATTAATTCCCAATATGGTTAAAACACTATTTGGCCTTATAGATGGGCTCAGACGATGCTGTTAGTACCTGACAGAAATTGAGGCTTTATCAAACAGTAGAATGGATTTAGCAGTAGTTTATTCACTTCACCACAACCAGTAGCTTGTTCTAAAAACAGCTTCTTAGGTTGGTTTTAGGACTGCATCTTCCTCCCCAGTTTAATTCGCTTCAGTAGCTTCCAGAACTGATTAGCTGATTGCCATATTTGGGGTCAGGAAGGAATTTTCCTCCAGAGCAAATTGGCAGAGGCCCTGGAGGTTTTTCGCCTTCCTCTGCAGCATGGGGCACGGGTCACTTGCTGGAGGATTCTCTGCACCTTGAGGTCTTCAAACCACGATTTGAGGACTTCAGTAACTCAGACACAGGTTAGGGGTTTGTTACAGGAGTGGGTGGGTGAGATTCTGTGGCCTGCGTTGTGCAGGAGGTCAGACTAGATGATCATAATTGTCCCTTCTGCCCTTAAAGTCTATGAGTCACCCTGTCTTAAACGATACATCTTTGCAAATGCTTAGACACCGCAGCTCTTCTCTAGCTTATACAAGTGCAGCCAGGAGACTGAACGCTGTGAAATACTGACCAGACACTCCCTCCCCGAGCCCAAACGTCCACACCCCCTCCTTTACCCCTGCCCCAGGTCAGAGCCTGCACCCCTCACCCAAACTCCCCACAGCCTGCACCCCAAACAGGGCCGGATTAACCTTTTGTGGGCCCGCATAGGGGCGAAGGAGACATGGGGTGGGGGGGCAGAGTCCTCAGAGCGAGGGGCAATGGGAGATGGGTCATGGCACGGCAGGGACAGCCCCGCTCCACCCAGCCCAGTACAAGAGCACTGTTCACAACCCGGGAGCCGCCAGATGCACACTGGCCAGCCCAGCCCTGCGCTGCCATTGTGCTTCTTCCCCTGGGGGAAGGTCCGTGCTGCACCATGCTACCCCCCTGCCCATTGCCACAACCCCAGAGACCCCCACAGACCACCCTGCCCAGAAATCCCCTGACCCCCCAACACCCAGTGCCACGCCCCCCTCTGACCCACCCAATCCTCCCCGCCCAGTTCCCCTCTGACCCCCTGCGCCCAGCGCCACACCACCTGGAGACCCCCACAAAACCCCCCAGCCCCCCTCTGACTCCTTACACCCAGCACCACACCCCCCAGAGACCTCCCCCAAACCCACCTGCCCAGCCCCGCTCTGACTCCTTATGCCCAGCGCCACACCCCCCAGAGACCTCCCCCAAACCCCCCTGCCCAGCCCCCCTCTGACTCCTTACGCCCAGCACCACACCCCCCAGAGACCTCCCCCAAACCCAGCTGCCCAGCACCGCTCTGACCCCCATGCCCAGCACCATGCCACCTGGAGACCCCCCCGCCCAGCACCGCTTGAACCCCCTACGTGCGGCACCACCCCCCGCCCAGAGACCCCCACAAACACCCATGCCCAGCACCCCTCGGACCCTCTACGGGGAAGCAGACCTGGGTTAATTAATTAAAGTGGATAGTGGTTTGTGAGTTTTTCAGTTTGAGAAGCACCCTATACAATACCCTAATGAAGACAAAAATAACCAGGCTGTGATCCCATGCAGCACTTAAGCACGTTTAACTTTAAGCACAAGTATCCCATTGATTTCAAATGGAGTACTCGCATGTCAAAGTTAAGTATGTGCTTAAATGCTACTGTAGTTTAATTGTTTGCTAGCCTTTCATTTTAGGAAATCTAAGATTCAAACATAGGGCCTGATCCTGCAAACCTTATTACTCAAGAGAGCAGTCCAACTGGCATCAGAGGGACTTCTGCTCATGTAAAGATTACTCACAGGAGAAAGAGTCAGCAGGATAGGGTACAAAGTGTCGTTCATGATAAAATCCATTTTCCAACCTCAATTTAATCCCCTATGCAAGTCTACAGTCTCCATCTAGTCCCCGTGCAAATCCACCTTTCCTGCAGAGGGATTGTCACAAACGAGGTTTTGAGAGGCTTTGGTAGACTGTTATAGGGAACCTCAGACAGTGCCTGCCTGCACTTGATCTGATCCTAGCCAAAACCATTCACCTTTGACACGTTAAAATCCTGGCAAGTCCTAGAACACTGGCATGTTTGGGGATCTGTTGTGCTGTTATACAAGGCACAGTCATATGCAGCTGTAGCCACCTGCTGCTCTTCCGCTGGATCATTTATCAGAGCAATCAAACCTTTCACAGGATGAATTAACAGTGGGGATTCTTGCATTGCCACTATTGCTTCGAAGTCACTGTATTGTCACAGTGGCTTCCTCCCTCCTCTGCCACCTTAGATTATAGAATTTAAAAAATGATTCCTTTAGGAGTCTGGTTTTCTGTTAATCATTTAGCTGATCAAAAAGGCTCCAAAAAAACTTGCTTCTTTGTCCATGTCAACTATGTCCTCGTTACTGACAGAGACAAAAATCTTATCATCCCTTTTTAGCTGAAATACTCCACCTTGATATATGGAGTAAAGCCCATATTCTGCCTTTTTAGACCAGCAGCTAGTTCTTGCACTTTTCATGAGAAGGATAGGCTCTGGATATGTCGTCAGTTTGTAAACATACTGGACCATTTGCTTAGGGTTTCTGCTTAGTGCTAACGGATCTGATTCTGAATCCTCGTTCTCAGGTTCGCTGAATCGAAAGTAAGTTTGAGAGTAGATGTAATAAAACCCTGTTCTGGGTATGATTAACTCCCCATTTTTCAACTCCACATTATAGAGGAATGAATGGTCTTTCCTTGAGGGTTCCCAGGTATTTATTTTCTGCCCAACACCTCTTCTGGATGAGGAATCTATTTGAGGGGGAAAAAATAGAGAAGAATATAGAGCTAAATAATGCTGTGTGCAACAAAGTCCACTGTCTCTTAGCTGATGAGACTGTTTTTCAAAAACTAAATAAGAGCAATGGGCCAGATCCTGCATCCATTGGCTTCAGATGGTCCCGGATTGGGCCCAATCACTCTTAAAGGGTATGTCTTCACTTGCTGGTAGATTGGCACTGCTGCAATCGATGCAATGGGAGAGCACTTGAGTACTCCACTGCCCCAAGAAGCATAAGGGAAGTCGACGGGAGACACTCTCCCGTCAACACAGCACAATGTAGCCACCGCGGTAAGTGGATCTAACAACAACAACTTCAGTTACATTATTCACATCACTGAAGTTGCTTAAGTTAGATTGGTTTACCGCGGTAGCGTAGACCAGCCCATAGATTTCAAGTTTCATTAAGTAGCAATTTGGCACATCACTTTGTGGGGACTTATTTTAGTTTTGATCTTTGAATCCTTCCCCACTGCTGCCTGAAATACAGAATGAAAATTAAACCAAGTTGCCACGTGGCTACTGAGCAAAATAATGTGAGAATCCTAACTCAGCCCTGGGTTTCCCCAGAAGATTTGGGAACTTTAGCAAGTCCTTCAATAAATCTGGTGTGAATTTAAATTTTTTTATGTGCTTCTAGGCCCTCATACACATATATTTCTCCAAAAAGACACTGCAGAGGAGATAGGCAGAGTTACAAAGAGGGAATTTTCATTAAAAAACACAACTAAAGACATAGAAGGAAGGTGCACCATAGATACCCAAGTTGAATGGGGTTGATACTACTACTAGAGTGAGCTGAAGAATTATTTTGACCAAAACTAGAAAATCTTTGATTTTTTTAAAGCTCTCTCTGTTTTCTGGCCAAAAAAATTGCATTAAGTCCATGAGAAACAATCAAAAAAAGTGTGCCTAGAATAATCAACAGTCAATATTCATTTCTGGAAAATCACAAAGCACACATATTCAGTGACCTTTCCCTATTTTGTATCCATTTTCTTCCTTCATCAATATAGCAAAATATCTTACTTGATGTGGCTAGAGAGCTCTTCTTATTGCGGTTTCCAGTTAAGTGAGCTGCTATTCTGTGTCCATGGTTCTGAGATCCCTGTTCTTCAGTTCCTGGAAGAGTTAGAGACATTTCAGTTACATGAAGATGAGAAATAACCATTTTAAATCTCAAATTAGAATTAGAGAAACAACAAAGCCATTGTCATCTCCATGGAAATACGTGACTGCCTAATTACTAAATTGACGGTATTTGAGGAGTTATGTGTTTGTCAAAATATTTTATTTGACCAAATCAATGAGAGATTGAAGTGTAATGGTTGATATGGTCAAAATTTCTCTGAACTTCCCATACTCTCTTTGAAATGCCTTTTTAAGCCTTCTATATCTTCCCCCCACTCAAAACCAGTGCCCAAACACCCTGTACTAAAAATAAATATGTGCTCATGGAAAGGGTAAATATCTTTTAAGGCCAAATTCTGTGGTCTTTACTCAAGCAAAATTTCCTCTGACTTCTTGAGCCAGAATGCTTCTTGATAGTCCTCCAGGGGTGCATCAGTTTCAGAGGAGAGCTGTGCCCAATCCTTAATTAATGTACCTGCACAACAACAAAGTACTATTTGTTCTCTGAAGCACGGAGAGGTTAAACGAATTGCATAAAATCACTGAATCAGAGACAAGAACAGAAGCCAGGCACTTTTCCTGAATCCTGGTTCCATACTCTAATAACTTGACCACATTTCCTGACTGCTTAATATGTCTCTTAAAAGAATACCAACTAATAACTGTTACTCATCTCCCATGCTTTGCTGCAGAAGGACTGTACAACTGAGTAAGAAATTAGGAACTATTCTCTACAACTGGAAAACATGTATGGAACCACTGCACATCTGCTATCATCGCAGTTTCTTTTTTATGTGCTAAATAAATGTGTTACATTAAAAATACCTTTCACCGCAGATGAAATGTTTTCTTCATAGTTTCTTGATATCATCTGCAAACACACGTAAAGAAAACTGTTTTCTTTCTAGGAAATCAGTAGAGCAGTGACAAAGATGCCAGAAACACAACTATTCCACACACTCTTATATGCCACATAACTGAACAAACTCCAGCATTTGACCATCAAACAAATTTGATTCCTATTTGTAAATAAAAGTGGACATCAAAAGGAAACTGTATCATTCATTTCTCACAACAAACTGTTTTGCAGTAATTTTAAATATCTGGGGCCAAACTGCAAGGGAGCTCATCCAATTGAGTGTTAAAGTTCTTTGTAAAATCTGGCCCTCAATAAGAGGAAATATAGAGTTCAGGGCATCAGATTCTGTTTGCAATTACTCCAGTGTAGGTCTGGAGAAATTTGATTGTGGAATAATTCACTGGAGTTACTCCAGATTAACTCTGGTACAACAGAGGAGAATTAGATCCAGCAGTTTTCACAGTGGCAAAACCATTGATATATGAATAACGGCAGGAATTTATCTGGCTTAGTCTTTGTCTACACTGCCACTTTCAGTGCTAAAACTTTAGTCTTTCAGGGGTGTGAAAAAATGCCCCCCTGAGCGACAAAAGTTTTAGCACTGAAAAGCGCCAGTATACACAGCGCTTTGTAGCTCCCGGCGATAAAGCTACCACCCCTCGCCAGGAGAGCTTTCCCCCGGCGATACAGCGTGACTAGGCTGCCCATGTCACAGCACTGCTGCAGCCGCGCTGTAATGTGGGCAGGGTAGACATACCCTTATTTACTGTAGTAAATCTCATACCCTGTTCTCAGGCAGTCTATCACAAAACTTACATTCAACATCTTGAGCTAAGATTCATGTGAAAAGTTCTCACTCATAAATTCCTGGCTTTCTTGAGGTTTTAATCAGATCCCACCTTATTTTCATGTAATTTTGATGTTAGTTCTTTATTAAGCAAAAATATTCTGTCACTTGAAGCCATTACTATTTCTCCACTGTAACTCATGGTTCCAGTGTCATGGGAAGGGTATTTTGAATGCACTGGAATAGTTTCCATTAAGCAATGATGGCTCCTCAATCGTAATAGCTCCATGAGAACAACAAAAGCATTGTCATCTCCATGGAAATGTAAGAGACACTGCCATTATCTAAGGAATACTGAGATTACACAATGTAATGGCTCTGGAATACCTTAATCTGCATTTAATTGACCAAACAGCTTTCTTTCTAGCAGAGTGTTTATATGGATATGGAAACAGCTACTATATGAATATGCAGCAATTGCTTCTCTAGGAAATTCTGAATCCTAAGTGTCTTCCCAGTGGTAGCAGTGTTAGAAGTTGTAGTGCAGACAGGGTGAAGGGCCTTTCTCCAACTATGTTGTATAATTGCAGGACTACACTGGTGCAGAAAAATATTTATGAATTTTCCCATTGTAAAAACCTACTAAGTTAATATAGTGAACCAAATTCTGCCTTCAATTATACCAGTTAAATTTGGAGTAACTCCGTGGACTTCAGTTTGGGCCAATATTTTATTTAAAACAGACCTCCAGTGCATCACTGTATACTAACTAAATCACTATTAGTTTACTAGATCAGTGTTTCTCATCCTTTTCAATTTGGCAACCCCTTATTCAAAGTAAAACTTCTTCAAAATTACGTTTGTGATAAAAGTGAGAGTAAAGTATCAATGATAACCCTATATAATTTATTAGTGTGTATGTGTGTGTATTTTGAAAGGCTGACACACAATACCTGACCTTGAAGGGTAAGGCTGTGTGGGGAATGGGGGGGAGTGAGATTTCCAGTTTAGATTGTAATAAAACCGTCAAGGCTTCATGACATACCTGTTCTTTGTACAGTTGTGAGGCAGGAGGTGAAAAGTGGTTTTCTTTATGATAACAGAGACTGTGGGCAAGATTTTGATCTCACACCTGTTACATTTCCTGTGGCTTGAGTGGAATCACTCCTGATTTGCTAGTGTGAGTGAAAGAAAATCAGGCCCTACATCTCCATGCTCTGTCACAAATGAGGAGAAGGATAGACAGACATTCTAAATAGTGGGCATGCTAGACAAACATTAGTGGATGAAGCCCTCTTTGGGATGAACGTAGTAATAACTGGTCACCTGTATTTTCTGTTTCCTAAATACAGTGAAACTCTTAGTGAAATGACAATTTTTGTTCTCAGAAGAACTTCACTGCAGACAGAATTCCTTTATATCTGGAATTGCGATTTGACCACTAAAATGCAAGGAAACAATTTGGGATTTGCATTTTATTTCACTAGTTGCAGCTTAACTCTCTGAACCATCTGGATTGTTATAACCAAGCTCCATTGTTTAGTTTGTGTGAAAGTTCCAAAGTACCTTTTTAATTAATTTTCCTAGTTGCCACTTCAGTTGCCAGCAGGGGTCACTCTCTCTTTCTTCATTCTCATTTACATCCACATGTTTTATGAAAGTTCCCAGATCTTCCCCAGTGAGACAAGCAATGCCACTCTTGGAATACGTGTCCTGGAGCTGTGGTAGAAGGCAATAAGCTAGTTAATTCACTTAATGTGCAGATATATGATGCATTTCTAAAACTCTTGTGTTTAGGAAAACTTTTTCTGTTCTAAGTAACACCAATATGCTACAGCAAGTTTATTTATTTTTATTTATTTTATAAAGGAGAGTTAATCCTGACTTTACATACTTATTTAGTTACAACCAGATACCTAATATGCAAGAATACACTTACATTTTTATTTCTATATGGTCATAAATTGGACATCCAGGACTCAGCTGAATACGTTTATGCACTTGCAATATCTACGTCACTAATGCTGACAATTATTTTATCAGCTCTGACATTGTTAGAATTTAGTTCCTCCACTGAGGACTGAAGATGAGTCTGAACATCAGCCACTAACCCACTCCCCATGTCTGCACTTTGGGCAAATTCCACCCCAGATTCAAACCTTGCAGCTTGGGGCATTTTCTGTAATGGAAGGGGGCCAGAAGACCACATTCAAACCTCTTCCCTATGAATTTTGAGGAAGCTGGCATTCAGATCTGATTCCACATCTCGGTCTTGTGACTTGGGCCCATCTCTACATCATTCACCTCTCTAAAGAGAGAATTCCTTCTTCTGATGTGTAAAGAGAAAGAGTGAAATCAGAGCCCCACTGAAGTCAATGGCAAAAGTCCCAATGTCTTCACTGTGGTCAGGAATAACTTTCCTAGTTATAGTTTACAAATAGTAGTTTAAATAGTTAGTAAAGAATATAGTGAACAACGAAACCCTTCCTCGAGCTCTGCTGCTTCTGCAGGGGATAACCCATTATCAAAACTGAAGCTGGCACTTGTTGCTTAATGTAAAAACACAGTAACCTAAGCAGCCTAGAGAGATCTCCTGATCCCATTGAGTTCAATGGTTCATCATCATCCACAACCCCTGTTAAGACCTGTATGCCCGTAAAGTTTGGAAAGGAAAGAAACTAGTGAACATACAAAGCATTCAGGCTGGCTGCTTCTTCTTGATTTAATAGTTTAAATTGAACCATTCCTATCTTAAAGGATTTTTGTTTGTTTGTTAATCTGCTGCCTCTGGAAGTTAATGTACTTAACATGTCACAGTTTAAACTATTCTTCAAGCTTGGAACATTCAGCACCAGAGAACAGGGGGACTGTTCTCCACCCCTCCCCACACCATTCCCATCCTTTCCCGTCTGCTTGAAAACAAAGGAGGCAAGCCACAGATTTCCCGCTGTAGCAGGATGGAGAGAATTCAACCATCTGACCCTGCAAATCTTACCTCACTTAACCTCAAGCTCCTGACCTTTGTGCAGCAGCATCTACAGAGAATTCTCTTATGTTTAAAAATACTACCCTATTCTATAATCATTGACACAAAATGCTCTGACGGACAGGAGTATCCCTACAGGCTTTTGGATCATTACTGCAGAATAGACTAGTATTTTTAATATAAGGCCTCTTACTTTCGGAACTTTACTTAAATTGGTGGAAGTAAGCTATACACCTTTATACTAGTGTAACTGCATCCATGAGAAGGGGTTGGTTTTTAAACCAATATAATTAAATTGATACCAAATCTGTGTGTAGACCAGCCCTTACCAGACCACTCTCCTACCAGATCTAGGGACCAGGAAAGGAGAGGGCGCTTCAAAACTTTTCTCTTCAATCTGGAAGCAAACAGTACTGCCATTTCTGCTTTCTGCTTACTTGTCACACACTTAGCCCCTGAGATAACTTTACTGTACTAGTACCTGGTGTTGCTGCAGTATCTTGCATCTACAGTGTTTAATGCACTCTGCAAACGTGAGTGTGGCAGGGAAGTATTATCCCCATTTTAGAGGTTAGGGAAATGGAGGTGCAGGGCATTATGAGTCTTAATGAAATGATATTTGTACAGCACTTTGAGATCCATGGAGGGAAGGTGCCACAGAAATGTTAAGTGGAGTATTATTAGTGAAGTATTTCTACAACTTCACCCATTACCTAAGGGCAACATTTGGATTATGCTTTTAAAGTCAATGAAGTCTGTTTTCTTCACTCTCCTATATCCTGGATGTGTAATTAACTCTACCGGGCTGAGTAACTGCTTTTCAGCACTCCCCTCCCATAAGCCAAACTAGGCTGTTCAAAAAGCTTTAGCCATCTTATGATCAACAGATGGTTACATTTAGCTAATCAGATGACTATCCATGTAGATTGAGAAAAATTACCTAGCATTAAATAAGATTTTTAATTTGTACAGACAGCTGAAAGGATCTGACCCCTGGCCAGTGATGATTATTTGACAGAAGTCTCGAAATACAGATACTATGAAACAGCAAAAAGAAGGGAAAAGAGGGACCAGGCTCACTGATAAATATCACTAACCATAACCCACAGGTACAATTAAGGTAACAAACTGTATTTACAGTTCTAATATAGCGATACCTTACATCTGTGTGCAGGAGAACAAAAAGGACGTGTGTAATAGAGACACCATATAATATTATGCAGATACTGTACTTAGGCTATTTTCAGCCCAACAGAAATCCCCTTCAAAGGACTGGAGTCAGCCTTCACACCACAAAAGGGTTAGTTATTCTCCTGCAATAATAAGAGCTATATCTGAGGTAAGAATTGTTGGACGTGGTTTATTCAGGATAGTAGAGTACTCTTTCAAAAGTTCAAACCATACATAGTTGGAGGAAAAGCAACTAGGAGAAGGTGCTGTGGTTACTAATTGCTGATGTTCAAAAGTTTGATAACAAAGAACTTTGAACCAAGTAGACGAGGGTTGGAACAACTTTGCCTACATTTCTCTTATCGCCAGTACAGTGTAACCTATTTTCTTAAGACAAATGAAATGTTTCTGTAGATTCCTAATTTCACCAGATATGAAGCTATCAGAGCAACAAATTCAGCAGACAGGTCCCCAGATTTATACACTTAAGAAGTCTGGTATTGATTGTAGAGTGGTGCAAATCATCTGATAAGAATTTCCCAAACCATCTGATTTAGCCATCTCAAAAGAAGCGGTGAGTAGAGTACTACTAAATTTTGCAGGTGGTAAATTCAAGGGTTGCAATAGTATTTTATACTTATACAGCACCTTTCAAATGCAAGGATCTCAAAACCCTACAGAAATGATATACCTAGAATGCTGCTTGTGTTCAGCCACCTCTGGAGCTAGGGAGAGCACCCAGATGGACAGCACACTATAGTAGGGATGGCAGGATAGGAAACGTGGATGGACACCTAGACAAACCCACTATCCCTACAGAACTGCCATGGGGTCATGAATGTCCATATAGGACCATGGTTTTTAAAGTCTTGTGCAAAAGTCAACCAGCCAAACGTTGCATGGACCTTCAATTATTACTTAAGAAAAGATAAATGGCTGAGCTGATATATGAACCTGTGGTTGCAGAGTGTGGAAGGCGCAGCCCCCTCCACAGACATTCCCCAACTCTCTGCGTGGGGGCAATGATCAGCTTGTGTCTGCCTGAAATTCTATCAGGATTAGTCACTGTCTGAAAGCAAAGTAGTGTCGTTGGGTTTCTCTTTAAGCGTGTGACTATTCGGGTGAGAAGGCTGACTCTCCTCCTAGCCCCGAGCGCTACTAATGTTCCAGCAGTGCTGACAAGGCACAAATTGGAGAGAAGAAAGAGCGACTTTGGACCATTAATGAAAAGCGCATTTCTGTTTCGGGGGGGGGGGGGGGGAATAAAAGTCTAAGGTGAATTTTTAAAACCTCTCTTTTCGTGACCTTCGTGTTCTGCATAAAGAGCAAACAAACCCAGCCTAACCCACTTCTCCTACAATGAAAGCAAAAGCGCTGGATCTCAAAGGCTTTTCTGCTACAATAAACACTGCCACACTACAGTTCAGCTCGGGCCCAATCCTGCTCCCTGCAAACACTAGGAGTTTTGCCACTGCCGTCAGTGGGAACCGGATCACTCGTGCAGGAACCCATACAACCTTCCTTTGAGCAGGACAAGGGCACACACGATGCGTTGGTTTTTCGTGGCTAGATTTGCAGGGAGAGTGAGAGAGAGAACGAGGAACTGCCTGTAGGCTGGCCAAATCAGCCTGCAGATTGAGCAGTGCTGGATCCAGCAACCTAGATCGCCGCCGTGGTACTTACCTGTTTCAGCTCATTAGTGAAGTAAAGGAAAGTCACCGCCACGCAAATGGATTGCAGCAGCACAGCGGAGATCAGCACAAGCCCACAGGTCTGGCCAGTGCTGGGGCCGGCCCTTGGCAGCCTCATGGTGCGCCCACAAAGAGAAGACACACAGACTGGGAGAGCGAGCGAGGCAACAAGGGAGGTTGTTATTGTTTGCTGTGTTTGAGGTGGAGCTCTTCCTGGTTGAGCAGGGCTGCAGACTTTGTCTCTCATGCCAGAACTAGAGAGAATTTGTATTGGGGGCGAGAGGCACAAACATGGACAGGATCCAATTAACTCCCCCCCCCCGGGAATTTCCTGGCTGCCCAGAGACAGTTCAACCCCCCCCCCCCAACTCCGGCTTCTCCCCTCCCTGCCTGACACCCCCCCCCCCAATCCCAGCGGTGCCGGGGCGGATCCTGCTGCAGCTCCCCGGGGGCCGAGGCAGCTCCGAGGCTTCTCCCAGGTTCCCCGGGGCAGAGTCACTTTCCCGGCCGCCCGCCCCCCCCCGGGGGTCTCTCACTCACCGGTTCACACAGAGGCGGCAGCGGCAGCTTTATTCTCCTACCCCCAGCAGGGCTCACAGGGAGCATGCGCAGTTTTACATGCTGACCCCTCCCTTACCTGGGCTGGAGAGGGCGGGAGCGCCCCGGGGCAGGCTGGGAGATGTAGTTCGGGTTGCGGTTCCCGGCTCTGGGCATGCGCAGATCAGGGGGGCGGGGCGGAGCGTGATCAGCTGCTGGATGAGCGCCGCGTGGCTGCTCCATTGTGAGCTGGGAGCCTGGGCGGAGCAGCGCGGTCTGTGCCGGGGCCCGTTAATCCCGCCCCCCCCCCCGTGCCCGGGCCGGGCCCTGCTCCCGCTGGGGCCGCCCCGGGCTCCGCCCCCGCTGCGGAGCTGCAGCCTCTAGGTACCGGAGCGAGCCCGGGGGGCGGGGCCACTGACGTTTTCCAATCCCGGCTTCTGGCAGTCAAAGTTTAGGGACACCTACAGCATGGGGTTGCGTCCCTGACTGTCTTGGCTAATAGCCATTAATGAACTTTTTTGAACCCATTTATACATTGGGCCTTCTTAACATCCTCTGGCACCAAGTTCCACAGGTTGAGCGTGCATTGGGTGAAGAAGTACATCCTTGTGTTTGTTTTAAACCTTCTGCCTGCTAATTTTATTGGATGACCCATAGTTTTGCTTCTTGCTTGCTTATATATACCTGCCCCTGGAAATTTCCACTACTTGCATCCGACAAAGTGGGTATTCACCCACGAAAGCTCATGCTGCAAAACGTCTGTTAGTCTATAAGGTGCCACAGGATTCTTAGTCTGGTTCTGTAAAAGCAGCAAACACGGCTACCCCTCTGATACTTGACACCATAGTTTTATGTTATGTGTGTTGTCAGATGCTACCAGTGCGGTGCTCTGCTCTATTCAATGTTGATATCAATCGGCTGCGTGCGTGTACTCCCCCTGTGTGCTGTCCCAGCTCTGCAGATAGCTGACACAGCAGACAGGGCCGGCTCTAGACACCAGCCTACCAAGTACGTGCTTGGGGCGGCACCTCGGGACGTAGCGGCGATCGGGGTTTGGTTTTGTTTTTTTTGGTTCGGTCGGGCGGCACTGGGGGGGCGGGGCATGGGAGGCGCGGCGCCGTGCTGGAGGGGCGGGGACTTGGGCGGCGCGGCGCTCCAGGGGCGGGGACTTGGGCGGCACGACGTGACGCTCAAGGGGCGGGGACTTGGGCGGTGCGACGCGACGCTCGGGGGGCGGGGACTAGGGCAGGGCGGCACGACGGGATGCTCGGGGGGGCGGGGACTAGGGCGGCGCGACGGGACACTCGGGGGGGCGGGGACTAGGACGGCGTGACGGGACACTCGGGGGGCGGGGACTAGGGCGGCACGGCGTGATGCTTGGGGGGCGGGGACTAGGGCGGGGCGACGTTCGGGGGTGGGGTCTTGGGGGATGCTCGGGGGCAGGGACTTGGACGACGCGATGCTCGGGGGCGGGGTCTTGGGCGACGCAACACGGGGGGGCGGCCCTCTTTGTTTTTGCTTGGGGCAGCAAAAATGTTAGAGCCGGCCCTGCCTATGGTATGTATATTTATCAGGCTTGAAACATCATGCAGTACTAACAAATTCTGTTCACTTATTTTTAGTAGATCAAGAGAAGTTGTGTAGGTTGATGACTGAACTGGTAGAATATTGCAGCACTCAGAACAATCACTCCTTCAGACCAAAAGTGGGTGAAGCCTGTTGTGCCAAGTTTGCAGGTGAGACAGAATTCTTGCTAATCCTTAAAAAAGGAAAAGTGATCTGAATTTCTGAATTGCAAAACTGCGGCATGTTATAAAGGATAGATGGCAAAGTCCAAACCTTTAAGAAGAGAGATTTGTAAAATCCTTTATATGCTGCAAAACATTGCCATATTTCATTTTGTATATGGCTTCTGTTTAGTTACAAACAATATGTGACAGTCTAGGCTAGAAATTAAGGGATGCCTCATGCGTCTGAAAATCCATGGAGTTTTAGGAGGGGCAATATAGTGATCTAAACTGGAATTCAGTGAGGCTACTTGAGTGAACTCCCCTATTCCTAAGCAGTTTTATATGTTATCCAAAATATTTTTTTTCAGGTGCATCCCAGAGGGGAGGCTTGACTGAGTCATTTATTTCAGTATTGTTGCTAAAGGAGTTGGCCGATGAGATTGCAGAGCCATTGGCCATTATCTTTGAAAAATCATGGCGATCGGGGGAGGTCCCGGATGACTGGAAAAAAGCTAATGTAGTGCCCATCTTTAAAAAAGGGAAGAAGGAAGATCCAGGGAACTACAGGCCAGTCAGTCTCACCTCAGTCCCTGGAAAAATCATGGAACAGGTCCTCAAGGAATCAATCCTGAACCACTTAAAGGAGGGGAAAGTGATCAGGAACAGTCAGCATGGATTCACCAAGGGAAGTCATGCCTGACTAACCTAATTGCCTTCTATGACGAGATAACTGGCTCTGTGGATGAAGGGAAAGCAGTGGATGTACTATTTCTGGATTTTAGCAAAGCTTTTGATACAGTCTCCCACAGTATTCTTGCCAGCAAGTTAAAGAAGTCTGGGCTGGATGAATGGACGGTAAGGTGGATAGAAAACTGGCTAGATGGTCGGGCTCAACGGGTAGTGATCAATGGTTCCATGTCTAGTTGGCAGCCGGTATCAAGTGGAGTGCCCCAAGGGTCGGTGCTGGGGCCGGTTTTGTTCAATATCTTCATTAACGATCTGGAGGATGGTGTGGACTGCACCCTTAGCAAGTTTGCAGATGACACTAAACTGGGAGGACTGGTTGATACGCTGGAGGGTAGGGATAGGATACAGAGGGACCTAGACAAATTAGAGGATTGGGCCAAAAGAAATATGATGAGGTTCAACAAGGACAAGTGCAGAGTCCTGCACTTAGGACGGAAGAATCCCATGCACTGCTACAGACTAGGGACCGAATGGCTGGGTAGCAGTTCTGCAGAAAAGGACCTAGGGGTTACGGTGGACGAAAAGCTGAATATGAGTCAACAGTGTGCCCTTGTTGCCAAGAAGGCTAATGGCATTTTGGGTTGTATAAGTAGGGGCATTTCTAGCAGATCAAGGGATGTGATCATTCCCCTCTACTCAGCACTGGTGAGGCCTCATTTGGAGTACTGTGTCCAGTTTTGGGCCCCACACTACAAGAAGGATGTGGATAAATTGAAGAGAGTCCAGCGGAGGGCAACAAAAATGATTAGGGGGCTGGAGCACATGACTTATGAGGAGAGGCTGAGGGAACTGGGATTGTTTAGCCTGCAGAAGAGAAGAATGAGAGGGGATTTGATAGCTGCTTTCAACTACCTGAAAGTGGGTTCCAAAGAGGATGGATCTAGACTGTTCTCAGTGGTAGAAGATGACAGAACAAGGAGTAATGGTCTCAAGTTGCAGAGGGGGAGGTTTAGGTTGGATATTAGGAAAAACTTTTTCACTAGTAGGGTGGTGAAGAACTGGAATGGGTTAGTGGAATCTCCTTCCTTAGAGGTTTTTAAGGTCAGGCTTGACAAAGCCCTGGCTGGGATGATTTAGTTGATTTTGGTCCTGCTTTGAGCAGGGGGTTGGACTAGATGACCTCCTGAGGTCCCTTCCAACCCTGAGATTCTATGATAAGAGTTCTGCCAAAGAAATCCATAAACATTACTTCTTGTAGCACTTGAATTTTCCTTGGCGGTCTCCTATCCAAGTACTGACCAGGCCTGCACCTGCTTACATGATTGGACATTGGTGTCAAGATCACAGTCCAGAGTTGAAGTTCTGAGTTACTTTACTATTTGAATGAGTTGGGGGGTTGTAACCGGGTCCTTTCCTGGGCTGCCTCCCTGCTGAGCTCTTTCTCTCTACCAATAAAGCACTATGAGGCTTTTCTTACTGCAGCACCCGTGGCTTTTATTTACAGACAGTTCCCACCACCAGCAATACTATTTACAAACTTTACAGGGAGTCTCCCTTCAGCCTGGAGACTGTCCCTTCCCTGGCCATTCCCCCCTTACACTGGCTGCCAGCCAGCCTGCCTTTATAGCTCATCAACGAGCAGGCCCACAGGTGCAGCCAGTTCCAGAGGCCAGGCACCAGACTTCTCCCCAGCCCCAATCTATTTCTCCTGATTGGGGCTGGCTGAGCAGGGGCTAATTAGGTGCTTTTGCACCAGCCCCCTGCTACAGGGGTTAAAAGAGATGTTGAGGAATTTGTGTCAATTAGAAGCTCAGGCTTTGGGGGGGGAGTGGTCATTCAGCTACCTAATTAGCTAGTAGGTAATTTAAAAAAAATACATAGCATTTGTATAAACACCCAGAAAACACAACTAATGTTACAGCAGAGATGTTATAGTTAAGACTGAGACAGCAGTTAATAAAATTTAATTGCTGCTTTAAGTGGTACAGTTGATGCTTAATTAAATTGTGTGAAGATCTCTTTCCCCTCCTTTTGTGCTGGGATGCAAAGAACTCCCCTTGTCAAGGCCAGGTCATGGGTAGTTAGATTTTAGTAGTTGCAGCCAGAGTCTGCAGTCATGCAACAGCAGTTAGGAGTCAGCTGAGTCAGGATACCTGGAGATCAGAAGACAAACAAGAAATTGGAACCAGAGTTAAGCCCAGATCAGGATACCAGGAGGCCAGAGCCAGGAAACAAACTGGAGGTCCAGAACCACAAGTCAGATGCCAGGATTCAAGCTGGGTAAGGATGCCAGGAAATCAAGAAGCATAAGGTGCACAGTCCAGAGCAGGGTGGAGCTCAGTTGTTTTGGATACTTTTCTGTGCTTGCTGCTGGCTTAAGTAGGGCCAGTGGGCCAATCAACTGCCCAAGGGCTTGACCAATTGGACATGTGGGTCTGGTCTGGTTTTGGGGTGTGGGGGGTCATTCTGAGGAGGGATGGGGGTTTGCTCCAGTTTGGCTTGGGGAGGGATGTGGGTCTGGTCCGGTTTTGGCGGGTGGGGGGTCGTTCTGAGGAGGGATGTGGGTCTGCTCCAGTTTGGCTTGGGGAGGGATGTGGGTCTGGTCCAGTTTGGGGGGGTTAGGAGTCGTTCTGAGGAGGGATGTGGCTCTGGTCCGGTTTGGAGGGTTGGCCCGGTCTTTTGAGGACACAGCTGGGTCTGATCCTGGTGTCTGTGCCTCTCTGCCTGCAGGGAAGGACAAGGAGCCGCTGGAGAAGCTGTACCAGGTGGGCCCGCTGCTGGGAAGTGGTGGCTTTGGTTCTGTCTACTTGGGCACCCGCCTGTCGGACAGCGCCCCGGTGAGTAGAACCTGGACAGGGACCCCCCCATTCCACCCCTGCAGCCTGCTCTATAGAGCTCCACCTTTGGTGAGAGACCCGTCCCTTACCCCATTACATCTCCTTTGCTTTGCCCTGGCATAGCCACCATCTTGCCTCCCCTTCACTGGTCCCTTGTTTGCCTCCCCTCTTTCTGGGGTTGCCTGACCCGATTCTGATTGTCTGGGCGGCTCTGGTTGTGTCCTAGGTAGCCATCAAGCACGTGGACCGGGACCGGGTTTCTAACTGGGGAGAGCTGGTAAGTGTCTTGGGCAGGGATATGTGCTGTGGCTCTGCATTGCATGGTCTTGGCTCTGTAGTGAAGGTGTCGTAGGTGTCACTGAGTCCCCGGGCGCTGCTCTGGAACTGCTCCCCACAAAGCCAGTCAGGACTTTGGGGAGCCTCCTCTCCCGTGGAGCATTCAGCAGGCCCCTCCGTGTGCTTCCCACAGCGAGTCCACCCCGGCGGGGTCCTGGGGAAGCCAGAGGGTCCTGCCCCCACACTTTGCAGTCAGACGTGATTCTCAGCCAGCCAGTAACACAGAGGTTTATTTAGATGACAAGAACACGGTCCAAACCAGGTCTTGCCGGTACAGACCACAAGACCCCCCCTTAGTTAGGTCCATCTGGGGCCCCAGGGAGGCCACCGCCCCACCGGGAGGCCCGAGCCTCCTCGGGGCTCCCCTCCATTCCCCAGCCAGCTTCCAAAAACTCCCAAACCCCCTCCAGCCCCTCCTCTCTGGGCTGAGTCTCTTTCCCGGGCCAGGAGGTCACCTGATCTCTTTGGCTCCAACACCTTTAGCATCCCCTTGCAGGGGGGAAGGGCCTGGCCATTAGTTGCCAGGCAACAGAGGGTCAGGCAGAGCTGAGCCCCCCCCTCCCCCCCGCAGTATTCAGAGGGAACATTAAAACCAGTCCCACTTCATCACACCTCTCCCCCCTTCGAGAACGAACTGAGCGGGGTCACTTCAGCCAGTGACCTGGGGAAGTTCCCAGGGATGCCCCAGCATCCCCCTCTTCATGGGGGAAGAGTTGCACCAGCCAGGCCCTTCCAGTTTCCTGCCCCCCTTTAGGTCGGGGGTGCTCGATGGCACCCGTAGTCTGCAGGGAGGAAGGGCCTGGCCATTAGTTGCCAGGCCACAGAGGGTCGACCAGAGCTGAGGGCCCCCCCCAGTATTCAGAGGGAACATTAAAACCAGTCCCACCTCGTCACAGTAGCTCTTGACTTGGTGGGTGGGTTTGCCTGCCTCTGATGGAGCTCTCCTTTCTCTCTCTGTGAAGCCTTGCGGGAGCAGAGTGCCTATGGAGATCCTGCTCCTGAAGAGAGTGGGCTCAGGCTTCCGGGGGTCATTCAGCTCTTGGACTGGTTTGAGAGACCGGACAGCTTCGTCTTGGTTTTGGAGCGACCGGATCCTGTGCAGGACCTGTTTGACTTCATCACGGAGCGGGGTGCTCTCCCCGAGGGAGCAGGCCCGCAGCTTTTTCCACCAGGTTGTGGAGGCGGTTCAGCACTGTCATAGCTGTGGGGTATTGCACCGGGATATCAAGGACGAGAACATCCTGGTTGATCTGAACAGCAGGGAACTGAAACTCCATAGATTTTGGGTCTGGGGCATTACTCAAGGACACAGTGTACACTGATTTTGATGGTGAGTGTCTGTTTCCATCCCCTTCTATTTTATCTGCGTAGGGAGGGAATCCAGGGAAATTCCTCTTTGAAATGAGTTGTTCCCTGCCTGTAAATGTGCAGTAACTTCCCAGCCAGGGAATGGTTTGTTCCCTCCTCCCCCTGGCATTCTCATTTGCTAAATATACTGTTGTGTGATGTGCAGCTTTGATACCTTTGGGGTTTTCCTCCCTGCCTTGTATCCAAAAAGCATTTCACAAATGTGTTTGCCCTTTGGTTGGGTGTTAACCGGTGGTAGCTGCCCATGTCATGCAGGGGCTGGGGGCGGGGCACATGGCAGAAACCGGGTGTGAACTCACAAGCATCAATCTCTGGAGTCCCTGTGAGCAATAAGAGGAGAAAGTTGGGCTCTGGTTCCAGTTATTTGGTTTTCTCTAGGTCCACGACATCTGTAGCATTTCAGCAGGGGTCTGGCTGGTATTCCACCCTCCAGGGGTGGTGCAAACAGGATCTGCCTCACCTCCTAGATGGAGAAAGATTGAGTGAAACCTCTCTGCAGTCATGGCTGCTCAGGTGCTGGATCCTAACCTAATCTACCAGCTAGAATGCAGGGGAGGGGAAGTCCTCCCCCTCCCCCCTCAAGGATAAAGAAGAGGGCTCTTGTGCAGTTTCTTTCTGTGGGGATGGATGGACATCAATGTGGGGAGGGGATCAAGAGGAGAAGCTGCTGTCTCCGCCATCTCGCTAAATTATTTGTTTCATTGGAAAGTTGCATTTTGTCACGAGATGAATGTTGTGAAATAGGATCGGTGGGAGATCTGCTTACAGCTGGCTCCCTTTCCTCTGCTCCTCAAAGGCACCTGAGTCAGATCTTTGGGGAGGGGGGAGCTCCAGACCCAGGGAGGACTGTTTGACCTTGGTTCAGGGATCTGCGTGGGGGACAGATAAACAGAGCAGCAGGCATTCTTTCTGACCCACTAGAAAGGCAGATTCAGGATAGGGCCCTTGACTTTCAAAAAACCAGATCAGTTTGTTGTTGAGGGTTTGTTTTTCTTCTGCCCTGCTGGATGGGTGCTGCATTTTTTGTTTTTAATGTAACGGCTCATGACAAGGGATGGGTTTGCCCCTCCCAACCACCCATCTCCTGCAGAATTTCCCAAGCTAGTGGTGCCCCCTGGTGGGACATCAGGTTTCTTTTTACAACCCAAAGTTTGTAAACAACAGTCAAGTGGCCAGAAACCAGACTAGGAGCTCTGACCTCAGTCTCCTCTTCCTGCCAGAAGGGAAGAGATCAGATACAACAAAGGCAAAGGGCGTAAGCCTCTGCAGAGGCCAAAACAGGGTTCCAAGCATAATTATCACATGCACAACGGTACAAACTAAAACCACTCCCTTGACGTTGTACAACAAATCTTTCTCCCCAGCTCTGGAGAAGGCAGGCTTTATCCCTGCCTGACTCAACAGTAGTCAGTGCCAGAAAAGGAATAAACTCTTCTTTGGGTTAAGCAAGGAAACCCTTTTATGTAGAAAGGACTGTAAGGTTGTCTGGGGTCCTTGTGCAGTAGACAAGGCCTCAGCACCTCCCCAAATGCTCTGGCTGCACTGGGTCACCATGGACTGAAGCATCTGCAAGCTGCCTCTCTCTTTACCTCACTGAGAAATGGTTACATTGACAGAGATGAAGTCAGGATAACGGTGGCCTTAAGAAAGCTGTTACGTATTGTGGCTTGTATTGCAGCTGGGAAACATGGTTGGTTGCACTCCATTTGGTTCTGCTTCATTTGTAGTCTATGCCCTAGCACAGCTGCTGGGGTTTAAATCCCAATCAAACTGGGCTGAGAGTTAAATAATATTAAGATATTGCAACCTAAGTTTGGGGCTGAAGTACCAGACTTGGTCTCTTGGTCACCCTGATAACACCTGAACAAATCATTAATATCTGGTTGCTCTGCTTAGGGTAAGAGATGAACTATTTCTGCTAACCGTGCTCCTCTGATCTCCTCTACAGGGACCAGAGTGTACAGCCCCCCAGAATGGATCCTCAATCACCAATATCATGCCAGGTCAGCCACAGTCTGGTCTCTGGGGGTCCTGCTCTATGACATGGTCTGCAGGAATCTCCCCTTTGAACATGATGAGGAGATTATTAAGGGCCGGGTCTGCTTTCCGCAGAGCGTCTCTCCAGGTGAGCACACTCCTTGGTAGTGTTAGAGTTGGGCGAACCGCTGCTTAGCCTGAATGCCACACTGACAGAGCGATAATATGACGACACAGAGGTGCATTTACCATCACTTCATGCAACCAATGAGACATGCAAGGCATAGTCTGTGATCTAGTGGTCCCTTCATGTCTTAAACTCAATGAGATGTTCCATGCTATTGAATCCCGGGGAAATGCTGGGGACCCCGCTGTCTTCCCTGCCTTAGACAGCTGCTTCAGAGCTCACTGTTGTCGTTCACTTCAGCACTTGACTCTCCTGCCACTCGCTGGGGTCTTTAATGTGGCTACTGCTGCTGGCTGATGAAGCAGTCTGACAGAAAGTGGAAATGACAAAAGAGCTTGAACCGAGTAGCTCTCCGGTTTCATCATCTCACTGGGGAAGGGAAAGTTGATTTTTGCTATTAGCCTGCGTATGAATGACGGGGGAGGATGGGCTGCTCATGGACTTGCCCTGCTAATTTGCTCCCTTGTGTATTTTTGGAGTCTCCATCCAAAGATGGGACCTGGTTCACCTACGTACTAGGGTGGGGGAAGTAACTAAGAAACCATATCTAGGGCAGGTCTACGCTCCGGCCGGAATCGATGCTGTGAGATCGAGCTGGGGGGGGGTCAATTTATTGTGTGTAGTCTAGATGTGATAAATCGACCCCTGAGCGCTCTCCCGTCGACTCCTGTACTCCAGCGCCATGAGAGGCTCAGGCGGAGTCGATGGGGGGATGGCAGCTGTCGACTCACCGTCTCCCCACTGCTAAATGAGGGAGGGAACCTAGTGACAGAGGATGTGGAGAAAGCTAGTGTACTCAATGCTTTTTTTGCCTCTGTCTTCACAGACAAGGTCAGCTCCCAGACAGCTGCACTCTGCAGCACGGTATGGGGAGGAGGTGACCAGCTCTCTGTGGGGAAAGAAGTAGTTCGGGACTATTTAGAAAAGCTGGACGAGCACAAGTCCATGGGGCCGGATGCACTGCATCCGAGGGTGCTAAAGGAGTTGGCCGACGAGATTGCAGAGCCATTGGCCATTATCTTTGAAAAATCAAGGCGATCGGGGGAGGTCCCAGATGACTGGAAAAAGGCTAATGTAGTGCCCATCTTTAAAGAAGGGAAGAAGGAAGATCCAGGGAACTACAGGCCAGTCAGTCTCACCTCAGTCCCTGGAAAAATCATGGAACAGGTCCTCAAGGAATCAATCCTGAACCACTTGAAGGAGGGGAAAGTGATCAGGAACAGTCAGCATGGATTCACCAAGGGCAAGTCATGCCTGACTAATCTAATTGCCTTCTATGATGAGATAACTGGCTCTGTGGATGAGGGGAAAGCAGTGGATGTGCTATTTCTGGACTTTAGCAAAGCTTTTGATACAGTCTCCCACAGTATTCTTGCCAGCAAGTTAAAGAAGTCTGGGCTGGATGAATGGACGGTAAGGTGGATAGAAAACTGGCTAGATGGTCGGGCTCAACGGGTAGTGATCAATGGTTCCATGTCTAGTTGGCAGCCGGTATCGAGTGGAGTGCTCCAAGGGTCGGTGCTGGGGCCGGTTTTGTTCAATATCTTCATTAACGATCTGGAGGATGGTGTGGACTGCACCCTCAGCAAGTCTGCAGATGACACTAAACTGGGAGGAGTGGTTGATACGCTGGAGGGTAGGGATAGGATACAGAGGGACCTAGACAAATTAGAGGATTGGGCCAAAAGAAATATGATGAGGTTCAACAAGGACAAGTGCAGAGTCCTGCACGTAGGATGGAAGAATGTTGTTTATCACCTGAACCTGTCAAAAAAAACCTGCCAGAAGAGCAACACAGTATTTTCAACAGCAGTGCTTTCATGGGAGTTGATGTAGGTGAGGTAACAGGGCACAGCTGAGTTATGTTCATGACATATTAACCAGCCGGTGTCATGAAACAAGTTTCCCATGCATTGTTGACTGTGGGAAAACATAAGCCAGTAGTGTGATTCTTTTCACTTCAGTCATAACCATCCTGCATCCCCCATTTGCTTAAACACAATCTGATAGTTAGCATGGGATTTATGTTTATGATGTGTTTGCTCACAGAGGACTCTGGACAATGATCAATAGAAACTTGTTCCCATTTGACTATTCAACAAGGACTGCATGTTTAACAGGTAAAGCCATGTCATCGGGATCTGTGTTTCTGGGGTTCATTGTGTGCCTGACAGATGAATCTTTTGAACTGTAGCCCAGTGGGCTAGCTTGCCTTTATTATATTCACTGCTTTGCATTATATTCAGCAGTAATGAAAGAAACTTACAGGCCTGTATCCTGTAAGACATTAGCTTCAGCAAGTTAGCATAAGGCTTGAGGCCTATGAACTTTCAACAGATAAACTTTGCACAGATAAACAGCCCCGTGGAAAATTCCAAGTATTTGGGGAGCTGAAAATAGAGTTTCAGGGAAAGTTCTCACCACAGGTACGTGATTCAACCACAGAAGTATCCTGGCAATGAACTGACGTACATAACAGGTACATGAGATACATCTAAGGCTCGCCTGCTTGCTTGCCTATATATTTTTTTCTTATAAGCTTATTTTCTTATGGGTTTGATTATTTGTTTTGTTATAATAGGTTTATAGGTTTATATTAGAGTATATTTTGGCTGTCATGCAAGAGACCTACCGGTCACATCCTGTATGTTGAGCTAAGGCAAAGTTAGCATACATATGTTTGGGACCTTTCACCTAGATAGATGGTGATGATCCAAAGCATAAGGTCCATGTATGGCTGCAACCCATAACATAGAGGATGCACTGAAGTAGGTTGGCATAGGAGGCTGCCTAAGTTCATATCCTTTTAAACTTAACTGGTCTACCACAACTTGGAACTTGGAAAGAAATGAAATAACTGGTTAGGACAGAAATAAAAAAAATGTGATACCTAATCACAAAAGGGCCAGGGTAACAAATTGATGTATATGATAATAAATTGAAATTATTGATATACTAACCTAGAACAAAGACACTCCAACATTAGTAAGGTGAGGAAATACAAATAAGGAAAAGGGGGAAAATGCCCTACTGAATATGCATCAAACATAATTGTGTCAGTGTAACATATAAAAATGGCATCTCAGCACAGAGGCAGTAGGAGAAGGAGATGTATTCCTTGGGAGGTGCCAGAATGATGGCCACTGGTGATGATGGGGAAGTTGATGGTGGTGAGGAAGATGATGGCTCACATTTCAGGTTGTTCTACAGGAGAGGGTGAGAGTATGGATGTGCAGATGTACATTCTGTAGTATCTCTATCTACTGTACTAGTCCACTATCCTCTCTCTACGGGTATGTCTTTATTGCACAGTTAACCCAGGCTCTAACCCAGAGTTTAGCCCAACCCCATCCCCCCTCCTGCTCCCATCCCCAGTCCCACCATCACACAGGAAAACCACTCACCTGGGTTTGGAGCTGTTGAAGACGGAGCTGGGTTTGGAGGTGCTTGAAGCCTGAGCCAGTTTACCTGGCTGGGTACACAGGTTAGAACCCAGGCTCTGTTTTAACTCAGATGGAGCCCACCTCACTTTTGCAGTGAGGATACAACCAAAATCACTCAAGTGCTGACAGTCCTCCAGTCCTCTTCCCATGACTCCTCTCAAAGGACAGACAAGTTCTCCCACACGTGACACAATTGATTGGGGAAAAATTGTAGAGCAGATCAGTACAAAGAACCATGCGATATGCCCCTGGATACACATGGGCAAGTGCAGAAACAGTGAGGACACAGTAATGTGAGCAGAGCTTTGCAGTGCGGACACTCATACCTGGGCTAGGCTCACCTGGGTGTGGATCACCTGGCTTAACCCTGCAGTGAAGATATACCCCGACAGTGGCCAGAGGCTTCAGAGGAAGGTGTCAGAACTCTGCAGGAGGCAGATGTGGGATACTCTGCTCCCTATCCAGGTCTCAAGCTAGTCTATGCTAGTTTGTGATTGGCTGAAAATCTGAAGCGTGAGATTTAATATCCCTTCCAAAATGTTTATCTTCATTGAGGGTTTCCCTTTCAAAGCATTCTTTTAAAACTAAAATAGCAATAACTTGGCATTGTTCTTAATTACAAGCTTTGCAGATAGTTAAGTGTGTGCAATGCCTAATTTACATATGCAAATACCCAAGGTGTGCATGCAGATTAACTGCACGTACATGTATGTGCGCGCACATACCACAAACACACACACACTGCCATTTAGGTGCCTAACTAACCTCTCTCTCTCTCTAAGTACTCTATTGAGTTTCTGCATACATAAATTATACGTACACACCAAACTTTGAAAATGTACCTGCCCCATGAGTTTGGAATATGAAGGGCAAAATCCTCAGCGGGCATACATTGACATATTTCTGTGGAGTTAATGAAAGTTGATTTAGACCAGCTAATGATCTGGCCCTAGATCATTAAATACACCTTTGATCCACTACAAATGACTGTGATTTTTAAAAAAAAAAAAACAGGAGTACTTGTGGCACCTTAAAGACTAACAAATTTATTTTAGCATGAGCTTTCGTGAGCTAAAGCTCACTTCTTCGGATGCATAGAATGGAACACACAGACAGGAGATATTTATACATACAGAGAACATGAAAAGGTGGAAGTATGCATACCAACAGGCAGAGTCTAATCAATTGAGATGAGCCATCGTTAGCAGGAGGAAAAAAAACTTTTTGAAGTGATAATTAAGATGGCCCATAGAAGGTGTGAGGAGAACTTAACATAGGGAAATAGATTCAATTGGTGTAATGACCCAACCATTCCCAGTCTTTGTTTAGACCACAGTTAATAGTATCTAGTTTGCATATTAATTCAAGTTCAGCAGTCTCTCTTTGGAATCTGTTTTTGAAGTTTTTTTGTTGCAAAATTGCCACCTTCAAGTCTGTCACTGAGTGGTTAGAAAGGTTGAAGTGTTCTCCCACTGGTTTTTGAATGTTATGATTCCTGATGTCAGATTTGTGTCCATTTATTCTTTTGCGTAGAGACTGTCCGGTTTGGCCAATGTACATGGCAGAGGGGCATTGCTGGCACATGATGGCATATATCACGTTGGTAGATGTGCAGGTGTACGAGCCCCTGATGGTGTGTCTGATGTGATTAGGTCCTGTGATGGTGTCACTTGAATGGATATGTGGACAGAGCTGGCATCGGGCTTTATTGCAAGGATAGGTTCCTGGGTTAGTGTTTATGTTGTATGGTGTGCGGTTGCTGGTGAGTATTTGCTTCAGGTTGGGAGGCTGTCTATAAGCGAGGACTGGCCTGTCTCCCAAGATCTGTGAGAGTGAGGGATCATCTTTAAGGATAGGTTGTAAATCTTTGATGATGCGCTGGAGAGGTTTTAGTTGGGGGCTGTAGGTGATGGCTAGTGGTGTTCTGTTATTTTCTTTTTTAGGCCTGTCCTGTAGTAGGTGGCTTCTGGGTACTCTTCTGGCTCTGTCAATCTGTTTTTTCACTTCAGCAGGTGGGTATTGTAGGTTTAAGAATGCTTGATAGAGATCTTGTAGGTGTTTATCTCTGTCCGAGGGATTGGAGCAAATACGGTTGTATCTTAGAGCTTGGCTGTAGACAATGGATCGTGTGGTGTGTCCGAGATGGAAGCTGGAGGCATGTAAGTAAGTATAGCGGTCAGTGGGTTTCCGGTATAGGGTGGTATTTATGTGACCATCGTTTATTAGCACAGTAGTGTCTAGGGGTACGTCTACACTACGGGACTATTCCGAATTTGCATAAACCGGTTTTGTAAAACAGATTTTATAAAATCGAGTGCGCGCGGCCACACTAAACACATTAAATCGGTGTTGTGCGTCCATGGTCCGAGGCTAGCGTCGATTTCTGGAGCGTTGCACTGTGGGTAGCTATCCCGTAGCTATCCCATAGTTCCCGCAGCCTCCCCCGCCCCTTGGCATTTCCGGGTTGAGATCCCAGTGCCTGATGGGGCAAAAATCATTGTCGCGGGTGGTTCTGGGTACAGCCTCACCCCTCCCTCCCTCCCTCCCTGAAAGCAGCAGACAACCGTTTCGCGCCTTTTTTGCTTGGAGAACTGTGCAGACGCCATAGCACAGCAAGCATGGACCCTGCTCAGCTCCATACCGCAATCGTGGATGTTTTAAACACCTCGCGCACTCTCGTGCAGTATATGCTGAACCAGGACCTTCGAACCGTGGCGAGTAAGAGGCGGATACGGCAGCGCGGCGATGACAGTGATGAGGACGTAGACACAGAATTCTCTCAAACCGCGGGCCCCTGCGCTTTGGAGATCCTGATGGTAATGGGGCAGATTCTATCCATTGAACGCCGATTTTGGGCCCGGGAAACAAGCACTGACTGGTGGGACCGCATTGTGTTGCAGGTGTGGGACGATTCCCAGTGGCTGCGAAACTTTCGCATGCGTAAGGGCACTTTCATGGAACTTTGTGACTTGCTTGCCCCTGCCCTGAAACGCCATAATACCAAGATGAGAGCAGCCCTCACAGTAGAGAAGCGAGTGGCGATAGCCCTGTGGAAGCTTGCAACGCCAGACAGCTACCGGTCAGTCGGGAATCAATTTGGAGTTGGAAAATCTACTGTGGGGGCTGCTGTGATGCAAGTAGCCAAAGCAATCACTAAGCTGCTGCTACGAAAGGTTGTGACTCTGGGAAACGTGCAGGCCATAGTGGATGGCTTTGCTGCAATGGGATTCCCTAACTGTGGGGGGGCGATAGATGGAACCCATATCCCTATCTTGGCACCGCAGCGCCAGGGCACCCAGTACGTAAACCGGAAGGGGTACTTTTCAATGGTGCTGCAAGCACTGGTGGATCACAAGGGACGTTTCACAAACATCCACGTGGGATGGCCAGGCAGGGTTCATGACGCTCGCGTATTCAGAAGCACTACTCTGTTTAAACGGCTGCAGCAAGGGAATTACTTCCCAGACCAGAAAATAACAGTTGGGGATGTTGAAATGCCTGTCGTTATCCTGGGGGACCCAGCCTACCCCTTGATGCCATGGCTCATGAAGCCATACACAGGCAGCCTGGACAGTGGTCAGGATCTGTTCAATTACAGGCTGAGCAAGTGCAGAATGGTGGTGGAATGTGCATTTGGCCGTTTAAAGGCGCGCTGGCGCACATTACTGACTCGCTCAGACCTCAGCCAAACCAATGTCCCCTATGTTATTGCTGCTTGCTGTATTCTCCACAATCTCTGTGAGAGTAAGGGGGAGACCTTTATGGCGGGGTGGGAGGCTGAGGCAAATCACCTGGCCGCTGATTACGTGCAGCCAGACACCAGGGAGATTAGAAGAGCACACCAGGAAGCGGTGCGCATCAGAGAAGCTTTGAAAACGAGCTTCATCAATGGCCAGGGTACAGTGTGACTGCTGTGTTTGTTGATGAACACCCAACCCCCTTGATTGACTCAGTCCCTGTAAGCAACTCCCCCTCCCCCTTCGAGTACAGCTTACTTATGCAAATAAAGTCACTCTCATTTAAAAAGCATGAATTCTTTATTGATTCATTATAAAAAGAGGGAGAGAAGTAAGGGTGTGCTTTGGGAGGAGGAAAGGAGGGATGGAGAAGGCCATTAAAAAAAAAATTCAGAGTAACGGCACCCTTCTGGTTGGGCTGTCCACGGGGGTGGAGTGGGCGGGTGCACGGAGCCTCCCCCCACGCGTTCTTACACGTCTGGGTGAGGAGGATGTGGAACATGGTGAGGGTTGAGGGTGGTTATACAGGGGCTGCAGCGGCACTCTATAATCCTGCTGCCGTTCCTGAAGCTCCACAAGACGCCGGAGCATGTCAGTTTGATCACGCAGCAGTCCCAGAGTTGCATCCCGCCACCGCTGATCTTCCTGCCGCAACCGCTGATTTTCCTGCCGGTCTTCCTGCCGCCACCTCTCATCTCGGTTGTCCCTCCTGTCCTCACGTTCACTGGCCTCTTTCCTGTAATTTGAAACCACGTCCTTCCACTCATTCAGATGAGCTCTTTCATTGCGTGTAACTTCCATAATATCCGAGAACATCTCATCTCGCGTCTTCTTTTTCCTCCGCCTTATCTGTGCTAGCCTTTGGGATGGAGGAGGGATGGTTGAAAAATTTGCAGCTGCATGAGGGAGATAAATATTTAGAAAGATACATTTTACAGAACAATGGTTATACTGTTTCACAGTGAACATCACTATTCACCTAGCACATGTGATTTCCCTACAAGGTCGCATTTTTCATCTTAATAGTGACTGCTTGCAGCTCTGGGGTTACAGATCTCACAGACACATCAGGTCCAGGCATCAGAATTCAGCTTGCATGCGGCCATGGTAAGCCACTGTCTCAGTGATTTACCCCTCCCCCCCAACGCATGGCTAATACCACGCTAGCTCCCTGCTAATCAACAACCTTCCGCCCCGCCCCCACCCACTGCTTGTCCGGTAGCTTGGGGAAGATCGCCTCGCCGGTGACCAAACAGAAAAGATCATCGGCATTTCACTCCTCCCCTCCCCCCGCTTCGTTTTTTTTAAGCTGCTGCATTCCACGAACCCAGTAGAAAAATGGCCACCCGCCTTACTTACTTAAATTCCTGATTTTTAACCAGGTTATCCTGAACGATATCACTATGCTGAGGATAACAGAACAAGATAAAGAGCAGATGCTTCTTGAATGCCAGCAGTCACCGGGACCATACGCTGCTATGCTTTGCCACGCAATGATCCCTGATTACTTGCTACATGCATGGCATGGTAAAGTGTCCTACCATGGTGGGCGGAACAAGGATGCCTTGCCCAGAAACCTTCTGCAAAGGCTTCTGGAGTACCTACAGGAGCGCTTCATCGAGATGTCCCTGGAGGATTTCCTCTCAATCCCTGGACATGTTAACAAACTTTTCTAAGTAACTATACTGTCTGCGAATGCATCCCAAGACCTCAGGGCAAATCAATCATTAAAAAAGGCTTGCTTAAAAAAAAAAGTTTGATATTTGCAAAGGTACACTCACCAGAGGTCCCTTCCATGGCGTCTTTGTCTGGGATAGTGGCTTGTGAGGGCTGGGAGGACGGTAATTCCGTCAGGGTGATAAAAAGCTCCTGGCTGCTGGGGCTCACGGAGTGCTGTGTGCTCTCTGCTAGGTCTTCCTCCTCTTCTTCATCTTCCTCTTCCCCGTCTGCATAATCCTCAGCCATGGCAGAGATTACAACCCCCACCTCGGAATCCACGAACAGGGGTGGGGTACTTGTGGCGCAGCCCCCTAAAATTGCATGCAGCTCAGCATAGAAGCGGCATGTTTTTCGACCTGCCCCTGACCTTCCGTTTGCTTCTTTGGTTTTCTGGTAGCCTTGTCTGAGCTCCTTAACTTTCACTCTGCACTGCACTGAGTCCCGGCTGTGGCCTTTATCCATCATAGCCTTAGAAATTCTTTCAAATACTTTTTCATTTCGTCTTTTGGAACGCAGTTCTGTTAGTACTGAATCCTCTCCCCAGATAGCGATCAGATCCAGTACCTCCCGTGTAGTCCATGCTGGGGCTCTTTTACGATTCTCAGCAGACTGCATTGTTAACGCTGATGAGCTGTGCGTGGTCACCTGTGCTGATGAGATGAGATCTCCACGCTGGGGAAGCAGGAAATGAATTTCAAAAGTTCGCGGGGCTTTTCCTGTCTACCTGGCCAGTGCATCCGAGTTCAGAATGATGTCCAGAGCGGTCACTGGTGCACTGTGGGATAGCTCCCGGAGGCCAATGCCGTCGATCAGCGTCCACACTAACCCTAATCCGATATGTTAATACCGATACTAGCGTTACTCCTCTCGTTAGGGAGGAGTACAGAAACCGGTTTAAAGAGCCATTAAAATCGATATAAGGTGCCTCCTAGTGTGGACGGTTGTGGCGTTAAATCGGTTTTAGGAGCGTAAAACCGATTTAAACGCCTAGTGTAGACCAGGCTTAGGAAATGGACCGCTTTTGTAGCTAACTATGCAATCTTGCTACCCTCTTGTGGACAAATAGGCATTACTGCAGTACATCACTTATTTCAGCTCTATGAATTATTGCGTGGGCTTGGTAATACTCCACACAGAAGAAACAGAGGGATCTGCTTTCTGTACTGAAGTATCTTTTTTTCACATGGGATGTCACTTTTAAAAACACACAGATTTTCATATGGAAATTTTAGCACACATCAGCACAGAACAAACCTGTAGCCCCCTGTCTACACTGTAATTTTTCCATGCTTAAAATTTTACTATGCTCTGTTTTTCTA